>NC_024315.1:17228915-17277258 GCF_000523025.1 Cynoglossus semilaevis
TTTCCTTGAAAACATTTTTCCAGAACTTTTCCAGGACATTTTCCGTCCCTCCAGCCTTGATTCTGATGTTTGAATTTTCTGTACAGACACTTGATGTCACGTCACCTGTACGAGTGGCTGTGATTGTTGAATCTGACCTACAGTGTCACAGCTCTTACTTTGATAATAATACTAATTTGAGATTTTTGAGCTTATGTTTTTATTTTCAGTTTAAAGTGTGTCATATTTGGTTCCACACTGTCCCACATTTCACTGATTAGGACCTGGCAGTTCTAACCCCCAGGACGCTAATCACAAACACAGTGACAGTCCCACATATGGTCTGGATGGAGATGATCATCAGAAAGGAGACTATGGTTGACCCAGCAGAATGTTCTGGAGAAGTTCTGTCTACAGCCTTCAGATCTACTGTAACTGTGAACAGGCTTTTTAACGGTAGCCAACATGTAATTTAATAGTATTTCCTGGTATGAACCAAAAAGTACAACAACAAAAACTGCAGAAGAGGTGACGTTCTAGTTCTATCAGGATCAATTCAACATCCAACTTCCTGTAACACTTTCCTATTTTCAATAATACAGTGGAGTGCAGTCAAGAATCTGAGAGCTAACAACAACTAAAAAAAAACAAAAACAAAAATTAACATACAAAATACTTTACAAAAATAAATTAAATCAATCTGCTTTTTTCAGTAGGGTGAGATGCGACTTCTGACGCCTCTGGTCAGTTTTAGTTAATGTACAAGTCAGTAGAGACGGGAAAGAGAGTAAGGTCAGATGTTTACAGAGAAATGGAAAAGTAAAGGCAAGACAAAAAAAGCAAGAAATACAGCAGGATTTTGGGGTGAAATGCAGTACAAATGAGTGTTAAACACATACTCTCTACTCACATACTCCTTCTGTGTGGTATTTGTTAAAAGGTTAAAGGGTAAAATCTTAATCTTAAACCTTATCTGATAAACAGATCTACAAACACTCTTGTAGTGAAACATAAGAAAACGAACCACGCTCCATGCTGCATCCCTTCACTTCCGTTTGCTCTTTGTGTCCGTGGTCTGGAAGACGCTGGAGGCCGACATCAGGTTCTCGATGTACTGGCCCAGAACCTGGTTCTCTGACTTTAGTTTCAGGTTCTCTTCCTTCACTGCATCAACTCTCGCCGACAGGTCTAGAAAAAAGGTTACAGAGAGAATTTGACTTTTCTTGGCAACGGCACTAACCACTGTCCTACCGCATCATCTGCCAGTGATGTCTTGTACCCAAAAACAATTAAACAGTAGTGAAAAGATGCAGCAGCTTTACACAGCTGCTTAAAAAAACAGCCTTCAGCACAGACCAGAGAACAAGTAGTAGTAATATGTACAGTAGTAACATGTAGTAACAACCAGAGACCTGCAAAACCTGGTGTTTATTCAAATGTGACCATATCAACACAATGATTTGAAGATCAAACTGGTCCAAGATGTTGGAGACCAGTCCGAACTGGTTTAAGTCGTTAGCATCAGACACCTGCAGCAATGAGATCATCTGTCTGTGGACCTTTTGACCGACCCCATGTATGAGATATGTGGTTCACAGTGAAGTGAACCCAGGTGAGTGTGTGTTTACCTTCCAGTGTGTGCTGCAGCTCCAGAACCTGGTTTATTAACCTGGTCTTCTCCTCCATCTCCACCTGGTTCTCCATGTCTCCTGTGTTTAAAACATGTTCACTTAGCTTTGCTGCATCACCACGACGCACATTTGAAACACATGAAATTTCAGTCCAAGCACAGGTAAGTGAACGCACCATCTATGTCGCAGTTCATGATGGAAAGCTGGTTTTCCTGTTTGGTATACAGGACTGCAGATGGACCGTCTGAAAGAAGACAGACAAACAGTGTGAGCTCCAGCTGAAGACCACACAGCACCCATGTTTAGACATCACTGATGTTTTTATTTCACTGTGATAAAAAACAAACATCACTGCTTGGTCAAAATCCACTAAACAGCCGTGATTGTTAATGTATTCAAACCTGTTTCAAACATGTCCGACTGACCTTTCTGTCACACGCTCAATATTGACAGAAACTCAATAATGTTTTGACTGCATTTGTAGACAACATGTATGTGTGTTTGTGTATGTACTATTCTGATCATTATTGGCTGAACACACGTCTATGATAACTTGAAGGAACTTGTGTATGAACTCTGAACAAAATGCAGAGAATTATGGACACCGTGTTTGTGTTTATGAGACAACATGTATTGACAACACAGGGCATGGAAAAATGAGGGACTGAACTTCATCAACTCATTTAGTTCCTACAGTTGAATACTTTCCAGGGCAGCTGGAACCACTCCATGAATTGGACGGGGTGTGCTTTACACCCAGAGAAGTCCACCCGTTCACTACAGGACCAGAGAGAAAACAACCAAGGCATGTTTTTGATTGTGGAAAGACCTATAATATCTGGACACGACCCTCAGACAAACAGGAAGAACTGAAAAACCGGGAATCAAACCATCAAACCTGTGGCCTTGATTCTTGGTCATGCAGAAGACATTAGTTGATAGATTATGCAGCACTTGAGAATCAATAAAAAAAAAAATCATCAGAGCTGAAGTTATATTATTGATTTCTATCACAACACTCTAATGTAAATGAACTCCATGATTCAGGAGTCTCCCACTATCCCAGAAACAGGAGGTCCACATGTGGTAATACCAGGCTGGATACAGGTGTGTTTGGCTGAAACCAGGCCACTGCTAATACATCAACACTGTCATTCTTCTGCTTCCCTGCTTGCTTATGTGGATATTTAATTACATCAGATGATTTAGATATGATGTGATTGACCAGAGTCTAACAGAGGCAGCAGCCAATCAAAACACATCAACAACACATACAAAGATCTACAGCCAATCCATCACTACTTAAACTAAGTGATTCGTCTAAATATTACAATTTTAGAGCTGCTCAAAATTCCTAGCCGCGCCCCAGTCTGATAGCAGTTGGATCCTCATTTCTCCAAGTTCGTGATGCGTTCGATAAACACACAGACAACACTCCGCCTGTACCGCACACAGTCACTGTCATAGTCAAAGACCGTAACATACATTTTGGAATATCCGGGGAGGCTATGTGCTAACCATGTATAAACCAAACTTTGCACACAAAAAACGGGTTTAAATTAATCGATTTAAAAGCTAAATACGCGTTGTAGTGTCCGATAATGGGTGCTGTGGCAGCTAGCAACAACGTACTGACTCGAGAAGCAGAAATCAACGTTGAGATTCACCGGCAGTTATTTTTAAAATACAAATAAGAAAAGCGGGCAGTTTAAATGTCATTTCATGAGTACATTTCGAACAAATAAATCATTCTCTGGTCGTCAACCGGTGAGCTCAGCTAAATGCTAACGGTCTGCTAGCGTTGTAAACCGGGTAGAATAACACATAACGGTTGTAAAACGTATATTCTCTGTGTTAAAGGAAACACAGCAGCAACAACACAAGAACGTAGAAATATTGTTAGACTCACCTAGAGCAAGAACCGACCGTGTAAAGACTGGGGAGTGTGTGATGCTGATGTTAGCTTTACTCTACCGTCGATGTCGTCACCACGTCTACCGACTGCCACTTTACTTCACTTCCCGGGAGAGGGCGCCCTTGTTCGATTGTACACTTAATGGGTGTGAAAACTTTTACACCAAATAAAATTCAACAAGCATCTTGACCATGTCAATTGGGGATATAGTGGAGAGTATAACGTTTCAAGTACTACGTCTTTATGCAAGTACCAGGGAGAGATGTTGACAAATAGTTATGCACAGTGAAAGTGAATTATTGTCACTAATGCACACAATGAAATGAATCCTTTGCTTTTAACCCATCACCGTCTGGGGAGCAGTGTGTGAGGACGGGTCCATACTCAGTACACCTGTTCCTGATGCCTGGTGAATTTGAACCTGCAACCTTATAACACACGAGTCCCTTGCACTGATGCAGGTGTAGAGGACAGAGAGCAGGCAGCATATTAAGAGTTGCATGGACGTGGATTACAGTGTATTTTTTGTGTATTCCTACCACAGATCAAACACATGAAGGATTATGTTAATTTTCTACTGTTATTTGAAAATATGCATCAATATGAAGGTGACTGTCCATGCTGAAAGACATGCTGTCAGATTCTTAACTTTGGTAAAAGTCCTAAATCACTCAGGATCCCACTACAATTCTTCAGCTTGGTGCAACACCAGCGGTAGCGGAACACATCAGCTACAGCTGGAAGCCACACCTCCAACCAGTCTCAGGATGACAAAAACCGAGTGAGTACACGGTGTTGTGTTTGCCTTTCTTTTTTTTTTCTTTAAGCACAAACTGAAATTATTTTACATACTGTCACTGGAAATACAGAAAACAGGACGTACAGAAAATAAACTGAAATGTTGGGTTTCATAAATTTAGATTTGTTTGACCGATAAAGGTAGAATAGTCCATATATTCTTAATTTCAGATCAAGTTGTGCATAATAGGCCTTCACAGTTGAATCTTCTACAGTAAAGAGGGTGAACCCAAACACACGAGGCCTATAGTTATACCAAGAAGTAGAAGAAGAAGAAGAAAAAGAAGGAGGAGGAGGAGGAAGGTAGTTGTCTGAGATTTGACCTGTGTCGTCAGCCAGAGAAATGTTAGTGAACGTCCCATCCTCCTCGTCCACTGCCGTCTCCATTACCTCGTCCTCTTCTTCTGTCTTCATGTCTCTCTTTGTGTTTCAGTTTTCACCTCACACAGTCGTCACTCATTCTTCTTCCCACTGTCCTTCTGGGGCGTTGTTTCTATTTTGCCTCCTTCTCTTGTCACACTTTTGACTCTTCTCGTCTTTTTAGTCCCTCCACCTCACACACACAAACCTGCTTGCTGAATTATTTACATCACTTACCCTACCTGCTCGACCGGACCGGTGACTCAGGTTACCTTGGTGTCATGAGAACGTGTCCAACAATGCGACAACATGGACTGTCCCGACAGGGAAATCTTCAGGGAGTAAAGTACAAACTCCTGCAAGACCACGTGAACGGAGCTCATAAAGATCACACCCTTACCCAGATTACTACAGTGAGCACTACACTGAATAATTAAAAACACACACACAACTGAAGGTAACATGAAACAAACGGAAGGAATAAAAGTGGCAATGGCCCGTACGGGGATCGAACCCGCGACCTTGGCGTTATTAGCACCACGCTCTAACCAACTGAGCTAACCGGCCACGCAGTCCGTCGTTACGCACATTATATAAATTACCACAATTAAGTCAAATGTAGGATTGAATATTATTATATAATCCCTTTTCTCTTCTCGTCATGCTGTGAGATCCCGCGATAACATGGAATTGTGAAGCGTCCGTTAACCAACTGTACGTGATACCACCTAGAGTGTGGTTTTTGGCTGTACTTCCCTAATTCTACCACGCTGTCTTTACAAAGCAGCTTTGATGGGGACACGTACATGAAAAAAAACGAGAGTTAGTTTGTTGTGAAACTGTTTTTTTTTTCTTAACACAAATCCATATGAACGGATCCAGAAAAATGCATTTTTCAACACAAATCCGTGAGCACTTGCCCTTGTGTCACCTAGAGGGCAGTATTTCCCTCTCTCTATTCCAGTCCTCTATGTGCATATGGACAGTCTATCTATCGGTGCGATCAAAACAAACTTGTCAAGTGTCTTTTTGGGGGGACCAAAAAGACACTTGACAAGTTTGTCTTGTTCGATTACATATTTAGCAGTCTACTCCTTTTCTTGTTTTAAAGCACTAGAAGAATCCCACACAGGCTCTTATGGTCAAGTTACAGCGATTCCAGCCAAACTCAGCCTGAGGGCCTGCTTACTGTCACACGGATGCTGTTTATCTCACTGTTGTTTTGGTCACAGACCTACCGTGTGAGTCCATCCTTTTCTGTCTTTACATGTACCCCTGAGTTACCAGAAGCTCTGGCTCTCCCAGAGCATTCCTCTTTCCCGAGGTTGAAGAGAGGAATGTATACATCAAGTGCTATCAGGCCGAGTGAGCCAGAAATCCAAAAAACTGTTTTGTTCATAAGTTATGCAAACACAACTCCTGGGGTGACATCACAACGTCAGAAAATTCACTGCTGAGACTTGCCGGGCTCAGATGTCCCATTGAGAAATGGCCGTATGTCTCTGAACATCAACACATACCCTTGTGTGTGTCATGTGCTCTTTCATGTCCCAGTGTGTGTGTGTGTGTGTGTGTGTGTGTGTGCGTGTGCCTCCTCCTCCACAGTGATATCTGACTGTGAAGATGTGATCTTTTCATAGACCAGATATAACAGCAGCAGGACACAGTCAGGCGGTCTCAAAGTGTGGTGTGGAAATAGATCAATACAATTATTAAAAATAAAGAGATGCAACAAGCGTAAAAAATGTTGACACATTTATGACAAAGTTATGACCAGTTTTCAAGATTTGGAGATTTTCCTGAATGAGCTCTAATGTTGAGGACCCGCGGAGGAGCCGGTTCATGTTTCGAACGGCATTGAAACTTTGGATGTTGGGTGTGGAACGTGTTACCATGAATCTTGAGCCCACTTTCATCTAAACATCATAAATAGTTTGTTTAACGTAGAGTCAAACAACCAGGACCTCTTTCTGGATTCTTCTCAGCTTGTGGTCGCTTCACAACTATAAATTTGTCTATGATGCAGGTAAAAGAAAAAGGTAAAAAAATCTAAACTTAATATTTGCTGTTAGTACACTATGAAAAGTACTATAAACATACAGTTTTTTAAAGATGAAAATAAGTCATTATTGCCACAGTGGTATCGTCTCATACTGTGGCTGTTGTGGTGACTTCTGGAGCTGAGTTCAGTCAGAGATCATGGTCTGAAGCTCTTGGTTCACTAGTGTGAGAAGCATGTGATTTTGATAGGATAAAAGTTTGTTTCCTGATGTTTTGCCCTCAAAGGTGAAAACTAATCAAATGACTAAAGTCCACACTATTCTGCCGCCAGTGTCTGCTGTAAGCTCCAAATAAAACCCAACAGTTGCCATGTGGTTTCAATCAACAAACGACCAGACCCTGTGTCTTTGAATGCATCGCTGCAGACCGCTGGAATGTAACCTGTTCCATGACAATGCTGGTTTGTTACACGAGCGAGATCTTGCAAAAAAGTCTGCAGTCCACACGCAGCGGTCTCTGCTGTGATTGAACACAGCTGCGGCGTCACACTGCAGTCGGAGCAAACACACCAAATAAAATGTAATTTGAAACCAACCTCTTCTATGGTCAAGGTTGAGTATTCTCCTGCCCCAAAATCACAGTGGAGGGGGACGAAAGACTTTTCTTCACCAGGTTCTGTACAACAGGAAATGCATTTTAACCCAATGGTTAAATAATCCCCAGTGATTATTTCGTCGACGTCATTTTTCAAACTGTTCTTTTCCAAGTGTTAATCTGTGGTGAAGGTATTTCAGGGCTTTTATTTTGAAAGGTGCTGAATTCCATTTCCAGCTGCTAGACGTTGATGAGCAGCCGTTGAATAAAAGATCCTTCTAAAACCATGGCCTTTGTTTTTCTTAATGTATGTTCTGAACAACCAAATGGCCTCTCACACCCATCCATCCACTGGAGTCAATCCCAGCAGCCATCTGGTGTCTGCAGCTCCACAGCTGGGGCGGTTCACCTGTTCATCACAGGGCCTCCTGTAGAGACAAGCCAACATCCACGCTCACATTCACACCATCACACCAATAGGGTTGAACGACCAGTCAAACCTATTGTCAATCACCCTGGAAATGAAACATTTTTTCTACGTAGACTTTCCCAGAGATGACTGGTCAGTGTGACGGTGTGGTCACCTGTTTCCATAGGTGAAGAAACAATAACTTCATGTCAGTGGCTCTGCCCTTGTTTGCAGATGGGGAGGGGTTTTCATGGCTTTGTTTTGCTGAGGGGTCATTTATTTGTACTGTTTACTTAAAGGTGAAGAAAACTGACGTAAACACCCCTGCTGTCCACAGTCAGTCTCTACTCTACGGACCACACCTACACACCATTGGACTGGTTGACAGACGTCGTCATGTGTCAGTCCATTTCATTTATTTGGGAATGCAGCTGTTGTGTATTCACTGAGACTTCTGAGACTCCTGTCCCATCACGACCTGTCTATTTTTCCTCTTATCTGACAATTAGAGCAGCAGGACCTGTTGCCCTAGTTCCCTACATGCCTACGTTCATTACTTCCATTGCTACCTGCTTGCAGGCTAGCTTACCTGCATAACTACCTATCTTCCTTACGACCTATGTGCTTATGAACCAATAACTTGGTTGCCCACACCTCTTTGGTAGTGGTAGCACACCTTGGGCGGTTCACCTGCTCACCACAGGGCCAACTTTTCTGTCTCCTTATGAACCTACTCACTTACTGTCCCATGTTTAAGAAGATGAAGAAGTCGTCAATCGTTGGTGTCTTCAAACCTTTTCACCTACCTTCCAACCTGCCTTTTTGCAGTGCTACACATTTAACAACCTCTAAGCTGCCGTCCTGCCTTTACATGATCTAACATTTTGACCTACCACGCCCAACATGCCAACCTCTGTCCTACAGCTTCCTCTAACTGTGACACAAACAACCTCACATTTCACCTTTTCTCCCAACTCCCTTAAGGTACATACCTGCCTAACCTACCCTCTGTGCTGGACTCTAACGCTAACAGATGTCCTCCCTACTTATTTACCAAGCTAACTACCAACATGTCCCTCTGTCCTAGCCTTCTAACATCCTTCCGGGACATTATCTCCTCAGCCATAACACTGTTTTTTTTTTTATTGCACAGACGTGTGAGAAGGAGTCAGTCCACATACAGCCATGGTCACAGATGTGCTCCAAGACTTTGAGCTGTGATGAGTTCTGACTTTTGTGTGCGTGTGGAAACTTGACATCAATTCATCACATTCCATTGTGACGTGTCTGTTGGTGCGGGGAGTCAGGGGCAGGGGGTGGAGTTGGACAACACTGAGGGTAACCTGTGAAACAAGTATTACAAACAAACGTGTCCCAGCACAAAGATGTATTAATAACAATAAAGAATGACGTCTTGCCTGTATTTCAGCTGATGGGACACTTGGACACACACACACACACACGTGATAGCACTGTCTTTAGTGGAAAAGTACTGAAGAAAACAGTCTTCATGTGACTAGCTACCACCAGCCCATTTCATCACTGGCATGTTACATAACGACACACACACACACATACAGTATATGCACGCACAAAGCCACTCGGTGTAAGGTTTCAGTCCGGTGCGGCACTGGCTTTTGAAATTGAAGACCAGTGACAACATGATAATCATGTCAGATATCAGATAATAACCAGCGCCGTCAGTCAAGCCATGTCCAGGCCTGTTGTCACAGCCACCGGTCCCTGGGTGCAGCTTTGGATGCTTTCAAGTTTAACAATGACTTGAAGATTCATGAACACAAACAGAGGCATAAAAATGGAACCGACACGCGAACATTTGAAGCACTTTTTTGTGCTAAAAATTCACGCAGCGGTCATTCGTTGAGGGTGGCGTCACCCCCTGGACACTGCACCAGTCCTATACATGGCCACATATAGACTGCAACTCAAACCGCATTAAGAAAGACCAACACTGTGCTCCTTTGGAACGTCCTGCAGTGCACTGTCAACAGAATTTAAAGTTGTCATGAAACTGTCTCCAGGGGGGTTGGGGAATCAGCACTGAGGAAAAACTGTTCTCCAAAATCTAAACCAAGTCCACCTTACATTGCTGATGTTCCTTTGACAACTACCGCGGGTGAACGGTGAACTTTAACCACGGCAAATAGGTCTGATGAACAGTCTGATATCACTGATCCTAGATGAACAGTCTGATATCACTGATCCTGGATGAACAGTCTGATATCACTGATCCTGGATGAACAGTCTGATATCACTGATCCTGGATGAACAGTCTGATATCACTGATCCTGGATGAACAGTCTGATATCACTGATCCTGGATGAACAGTCTGATATCACTGATCCTGGATGAACAGTCTGATATCACTGATCCTGGATGAACAGTCTGATATCACTGATCCTGGATGAACAGTCTGATATCACTGATCCTGGATGAACAGTCTGATATCACTGATCCTGGATGAACAGTCTGATATCACTGATCCTGGATGAACAGTCTGATATCACTGATCCTGGATGAACAGTCTGATATCACTGATCCTGGATGAACAGTCTGATATCACTGATCCTGGATGAACAGTCCGATCTCCATGGAGATTTTCTTTCTTTGGGAGAACAGTTTCTGTCCTGACCTGAGGATAAGGACAACACTTCTCAAATGACCTGTTTGTAACATTTCAGACCAGCTGCTGAGGACGAGACACACTTGGACAGTGAGACCATGACTGGAGCTGGGAGAGTTCAACTACGGTGAGAAATGAATGGGTCACAGATCGAGGACCAAACATTACCAGGGTTTAGGGCAAAAGCCCCCTAGTGTTTATATTTGAGAATGTATATTTTACATGTAGTCACAGGCATGTAAACCATATCTAAAATAACTAGCTAAAAGCCATAAAAATGGCAACACACAGTAGATATTGTTAGAAACATCACTCGACACAAATCTTAAGTTAACATGGATACAGTCTAACACTATCATTAACAACTAAAAATAAATAAAAATAAATTAAAAAATGTCTAAAAAATAAACAAAGTTAGCTAACAAAATTAGAAACCACAAAACCACAAGTATAGTCAACACAGACACAGCAACAGCTAGAAGCTAATAATGTGAGCTCAGCGAGAATTAGCGAGGAAAGCTAACTTTATTATTTCAACTTTATTCAAATTATATTATATTTAATGTTTTAGAAATAAAAATTGTTGAAATCACTACTTGTTTGGGAACTCCATGTAAATGTATAGAACAGTAAAGAAGTGCTACTTTATGCCAAAGCTGCACAGCAGCCAGTGTTGATCTAATTTGGGCCCCACTCTGCCTCTGTACACTCTGGCCATACTGCTCTCCCACCGCTCCCCTCACTCATGAAACAGATGTCGTCTGAGCTCTGGTCACGGAAAAAAAATCAAATGAGCCGAGTTACAGCCCAGCGTTGAAGGATGTTGATTATTTCTGTTAGCTGAATACTAACGTGACACCGTTCACTGTAACATTCTGTCTGACAGCTTCATGGCCGTCGGACCAACATCAACATGGACAGGCACACAACGGCGGCTGAGGCAGATGAAGACCTTGGCCGGGTTATAAATGGATGCTGGAGGGACAGCGGGGATTTATGACGCCTTAGATATTCTAAATTAAAATAAGGATAACTGACATTTATCTGGGTTGGTTCCATCAGAAGCTTGGGATTAAATGGGACATATGGTGGTTGAAGGAGCTTTTTATCTCAGTCAACAATTCCTATCTTCAGATTTTATTTCAATTTGTGTGAACCTACTTAGTGCTCTCAGTATGTAGGTCAAAAGTTCAGATAAATAAAGTCTTAACTCTAGCCTTGGCTGCACCTGCTGCAAAAGAACATCTGAAAGTGTCTTCCAGGTAAACCGTGCACCAATTAGACCAAGGAGCAGCTAGAATTACATTTATTATAATTAGCAACAGGACGCTGTGCTTTGAAAGACAACTCCTACTATGGGGACAGAGTGGTTTCATGGAACTGTTATAAATAAGGGGTAAGGGACTGTGGCAACCCTTGACTTGGTTTTCTTATTTCTGTCATTTCATGGTCATATCTAAAATGACTTGAAACTACTTGTCAAATATTCAGCAAAAACATCTCTCACATCTGGACATCAGCGCACTAGAGATTACTTTATCAAAAAACAAAATCAAACATCACTGCCTGTAAGCAACGACACAGACATGTGATGATATTCAGCTTTTATTCAGACTGACATAAAGTGATTTACAAAGAAGGACCTTGGCAAGAAGCAAGAGAAAAAAAAAAAACAGCCTTCGCAAAAGTGCAATCACACACTGTTAACGATAATAATAATAATTAACATGTACAGTATAGTCGTATAAAATCAAATATATTCTGTATGAGGAAAATATAACAAAAATCTCCAGAACCTACTCTACATTATTGTCCAGTAACGTTGTTGATCACAATCTGTTCACCAAGCTAAAAACACAAGTCAAAAAAATGTAGCTATATATATATATATATATATATATATATATATATGCGCTTTTTCCAGTACAAAGGAAATGATGGTAATTGTATCTGACATTTGCTGGTGTTTTTCTTTTCTAGTAAAATCAGGAAGTGTTCATTTTCTTCACAGTTGATTGTCCTACAGTATAAATACATGGTGGTACAAGAATCACCTTGATGACGGATCACTGTTTGTGCTTAGAAGTGGTACAGGAAGTGCAAACCCTTTACTTTCCAGTCTAGGAAGATGAACTGACCCCCCTGCAAACTAACTCTATATACAAGAGGACTCAAAAAAAAAAAAGAAAAGTCCCTGATGTGAGAGGTTCACACTGATGGACGTAACACTCTCTCATGCTGGAGAGTATGGGGTGAAAGGAGAGAGTAAAACTGAGCAGTGAATGGATGGTTTGCATCTACAAGTATTTCAAATATAGTGGTTGATGACTGCAAATCTGACAGAATCAGCATTGATTCGTCGGACATGTTCACAACTGCCTTTGAGACAGCATCGTCGTCATCATCGTTTTAAATGTCGATGCCTTTAGTTCTACTTTTCCACGTAGTTTGTCCAAGTTACTAGTAGGAAGCAGGCGTATGAACACCTCCAAACCCCATCTCAGGTGGTTCTGATGTTTCAATCCTGGCATGTTCCTTGGAGAACTTTGAACTCACCCATAGAGGGCCTACTTGGTTTGTAGCCAATGACAGAGTAAGCCTTCAATGAAATAAACAGGTGCTGTAGTTCATACCTCCAACACAAGTCAGTATCACGATAACAAGGTCAAGAGGTGAGAAACATTTTTTTTTCCCTGCTTCTTCAGGTTTTTTTTGTTTAATTTACCACCAGTTTAGTTTAATTTAACCAGTGAGACACGTACATCGTTAATCCAGAAAACCACCAAAAAACCACCAAAAAACAACAAAGAAAGAGCAAACAGAACTGATTCAATAAAAATAAGAAAACTTGATAAATGTAACAAATATAACTGCAGGAGTTTCACATTTTAAAAACTGGATATTTTTTAGATTGGATTTATTAGTAAAAAACACTCAAAACCCTGGACTTCATGAATCCAAACCACCAACACAACATACGTCATAAAAAATGTAACACAGTACATGATGTATCCATATTGGTACAAATTACATGTGTAACTCTGTAACTCTCTCTCTATATATGTATGTATATCATATATATACATACTGTATATTCACATATATCCATATATATAGATACATAGATACATATATACTGTATATAGGAGAGGGGACAACCTGAAGTTTGTGAAATTCACTGATTTGGATTCGAGTTAACACTTCACTGTCAGTATCGCCCAACCAATGAACTGAACCCAACAGCTCTATAATCAGTGAATCTGTCAGCCAGTATGGCCACAGCAATTATAACTTTCAATCATGCTACTATACCTTTGGCATTCAACTTTTTTTGCTGCTGGTAAAATGTGTCAAACTGAGGGAGGTGCAGGCACAGAAGCATTATTAGCAGCTAAGTACAGCACAGAGACTTGAGATTTTATGTGATCCAATGAGCTCTGTGTAGAGTTCAGTGTGCACTTCACTTTTATCTTTTCCCCTCAACTTCTTTTTATTTATGTGGATAAAAGTACAAAAATAGTTTTATTCTCAAGGAAAGGTAAAAAGGTGCTTCATACCAGTTTTACTGGAAAAGAGGGACAAAAATACATTTGCATGAGCCTATTGCCGCTGGGTGGTATCACATCGGTAACAAAGACACGTGAGTGGGTGTCATTATCATTCCCTGACCTCTGACCTCTGACCTAGGTCTCATCTCCCTGCCTGTGCTTGAGCCTCACTGACTAGATGTCCACCAACACCTTCACAGTCAGCGTGATTCGACTCCAACTAGACGTTGATCTGCACTTTCATGGTTACATGTGAAGAAACATCTCCACTCCTGTTGCATAAATTCATATTTTTCTTACTCTAAATAAAACTAAAGAAGACATTTCTGATTAATGGTAGAATAGAAATTTACTGAGTAGTGTACAAAATTGGCTTAAAAAAATACATTTGACATTTACAGAGTACTCTTTACAATTAATCTATTGTATATGTAACAGTTAATGATTGTTTTTATTTTTAAAAAAAATAGTTTCAACTGTTGTTGATGGTTGGAGTTGTGGAGAAGCTAATCACAGTGTGTGCATTTGTTTATTAGTAAGCACTTGTTTGTCTTCTGTCTGTTGTGACTGTGAGTGAATCCACACTGATGAGGAGGATGAGGAGAGGAGAACCAGGTACAGGAACTGGATCCAGATCTGACAAGAGATCTGAATCTGAGGTCATTCTCTGGATTTAAGCAGGAACTCAATTTATACTCAGTGAAATCTGAGCAAATGTACTTTTTACTATAATCGATTGAATTCCACAATCTAAAATGGGTTTTAGTTGATTTTTTTCTTCTTCCTTCAGGACTGGCTCTTCGCCTCAAAGACTCTTTTATTCCAGCTGTCTGGGTGAATATTAGATAAAGTGAAGCCAAACTCTGTATTTCTGTCACAAATTCACAACAAGACCACATTAAAATCTGTACTAAGAGTTTCCACTGTGCAGATGTTTCCCCTCCTCCTCTTTGGACACTATCCTGGCAGCTAATTAAAGATGGCCACCTCCACGTACCCATCTTTTTTCTCTCTCTCTCTCTCCACACCTCTTAGCAGCTGGTCTCCAGGAGCTGCATGGCCAAAGAGCGCTCGTCCTTCTCAGAGGTGGGCGTCTTTTTGCTGCTGGTAGTGACTGGCTTTAGCCTGGGCTTAATGTTGAACACATCAAACTTGTCAGGCAGCAGGCCCTTGTTGAAGATGATGGAGGTGATCCAGGAGAAGAACAGGATGGACACGAGCGATGTCAGCATGATGGTGGTGCGGAAGGGGAAATACTGGGTCATCTTCCCTTCCATATTCTCTCGAAAGCCGGGGAATTGGATGACGGCCGGCAAACTGACCAGGGGCTCGCCGCTCATGATCCTCATGATGATTCCAATCAGGAAGCCCAGAATGGCTCCATAACTGTTGGAAACCTCGAAGAAGAGGACGCAGACCAGCTGAGGGAACATGATGGTGTATGACATGTCTACACCCACCAGCCAGAAGACCAGGACACTGCTTTCCAGAAAGCAGAGAGCGGTGCCGATTACACCCACGGCCACAACCGAGATACGGATGACCCACTGCATCTCATTGTCAGACGCCTGAGGAGCGTCAGAAAAAAACGAAAATCAAAACACAGGCTAGAAAACCCTACCACAAGCACAGTTCCTGGGATTATTGGTAGGTGTGTCCTTTCACACAGACCCTGTCTATATACGTTAAAGCTCTGTAAAAAGGCCAACAGTCAATACGCTCATTGTATGGGAAATTCCTCAGCAGTGAGCTCATGAAGAAGAACTTTGTTCTGACAGCAAACACCCTTCAAACACAGTTTCAGGGAAATAGAGGCCCTGTTGAACAGACAGCACCAGAGCAGCCCTGAGGTCCTCAGCCTCACCTGCAGTAAAAATGCTCCAGTTGTTCATTGTGATCTTAAAGACCTGGGAATTCTGGGAATGTCATTCAAGGCAAGTGACACCAGACCCACAATCAACACTGGCACACATTTGTTCTGATTTTGCTTTTCTAATTTTATTAGGGTGGGTCGGTCTATTCTGAGGTTCAATTCCAAAAGGCCGTAGAAGCCAAATGATCTCACCTGCTTCCTTATGATGTTCTTGTAGACATTGGAGGAGAACAAGGAGGCCGAGGACAGGAGAGCAGAGTCCATGGAGGACATAACAGCTGCAGCCACAGCTCCGATGCCAATGACAGAGACGTAGGCGGGCGTCAGGTACTGCAGGGCGATGGGGAGGATGGCGCCCGCCTGACTATTGTCGTAGGGAGTACGCAAACCGTAGCTGGTGGAGTTCCAGTCTGTCAGTTTTGAATTGACACAGAAGAGAAAAATGTGAAGAAAAAAAGAGCAATCTGTGCACAAAGTGAATTTAAAATAGAAATGAATTTAGAACACTTTCTCCAACATGAAGGCTTTGCTGTTAAATAAAACATTAAAATGTAACTCTTCTATCTTTGCCAAGGAAAGTCTCTACCTGTAGATGCTGCCACAGCCCCCACTAGAATGGAGGGGATACCAAGCACCAGGCAGAAGACGGCAGAGGCAAAGCAGGTCATTTGAGCTTGGGAGTAGGAGGAGGACGAGAGGATTCTTTGGTAGAATGCCTGGTAGGCCAACCCCCCCAGAGCCTGGCACAAAGAGGATTAGACATGGACCACATTTTATTAGTCCACTGTTGACAAATATTCCCCCTCTTTGACTAATATATCTGGTGTCACTTGGATGTATTTCCTTCAGTCTGAAACTTTCTACCAGACACCATCAAGATGAACAGTAATGACTGAAATACACCAACTGGCCTTTGGCCTTTTGAAAGAATATTCTTCTGTTACTTGTACACTCCACTCACCAGCAGCATGAAGTCATCAAACCATTTGCCAGCTTGGTCCAGCTCTACTGTACCAACCCAGCCGGGCTGGAAGGTGTAGTTGTAGGCAGTTTGTGTGATGGGTAGAGAGTGAGGGTTGGTCATCAGGAAAGGAACACACACCCACTGTATTCACCAACACAAGAAAGCCACATGATATGAATACAGAGAAAATGTTGTCTTCGGCCAGAGCAAAACGTGGAAACTCATCCTAGAGGTTAGATGTATGTTTGTCAGCTATCCTTTTCAGCACATCAACAGGTCTTTTTCTAATTCTAAGCCAAGATTCATTTTATTCTTGGACGATGACAAACCTTACAAAACCACTTGTCATTTCTTAACGAGTTAACAACATTAGCATGGCTTGATTTGAGCAGGTAATTGGATCACATAACATCGATGTCTCTACTCCAACCCCCCGACTCTAGTCTGTACTTGAGTGACTTCTAGGACATACAATCCAATTACGTACAGTCGAACCCTTAACTGTGGCAAAGACATGGACCTTATCAGTTCCCCTGACCTGGAAAACTGGACTTTAACATCGCTCCAGAAATTCAACATGGCTGACAGTTAGACCACAACCCTACAAACTTCAAACTCACCAGGCTGACGAAGATGAAGATGAGCTGGATGACATCAGTGTAGGCCACAGAGTAGAAACCCCCCAGCAGTGTGTAGACGATGGCCACCACTGCTGAGATGAGAATGGAGTAGACATACTCCAGATCCAGGATCACACGCATTGTTCCACCTGGAATAAACGCAGTGCAGAGGTGAGCGTTTGATCAGAGGACAAAATGTGAGTCACAGCATTTCTACTCTAAAGATGTTGACAACAACAGAGACATGCACTGTTTTACTACAGTAACACTGTCATTAAAGGGATAGTACAGGTTATCCAGCCTGAGACATGGACGCTGACTATCACTAAAACATGGCTGTCAGTAAGAAAACAAAAAAAAAACTAACTTTATTCTGATACATCATGGATCATGGAATCACACAAACTAATACGTACATTGACTGCTGGCTCCCACACTAAGACATAAAAACCAGCAGCAGCAGCAGCATAAACAGTGTGTTGTGGTGTAAATTAATTCAGTGATTTGGTCATGGGGTTTAACTAAAAACCTACACAATTGTGAAGCCTTGTACTATTTGGATATTTGGAATAAACAGAACAGACAAAAAAAAAAAACCCAACAACAAACAAATTTACACTGATGAGGAAAATGTTCAGCAGAGACAGTTTATCACCTAAATCTAACGAGGTGTCTGATTAATGGGCTATTTTATAACACCCTTTGTTTTTGTTGTTTACTGATACATCCAGCAAGGTAAGACACTGTAGGATGATTACTGTTAGACCAACTGTGTCTACCCCAAATCTGAAGCAGTGTGGGTGAGTGGTGGGCTGCCTCCACTTCATTTATGTGGTGGAACCATCAGAAATATCAGTTTAGAGAAACTCAGTGTTGTTTTTCTTTGTGGTCCTGCTGGCAGCCATCAGTTCATGTCCCAGGCTGCTTCAGAACATCAGCACTGGCTAGGACTCACAATCCCCCCCCCAAAAAAACCCCAGTAACTATCCCATTTAAGTACAGACTCCATCTCATTCTAATTATTTCCTTACACACGCACGCACACACACACACACACACACACATATGCACCCAGGCTAATTTTAATTACGTATGTGGCCCATTTGACCTAATGATGTTGTTCTTGTCCAATACCATTAAAGAGACACACTTTACCAACAAAGCAAAACCCTACAAATCTGAACTTTAAAGGAGACGTTTGTCCCTGTTCAATACGTGGACCTTTTGTTCAAGATCAACTATCAGCCATAAAACAAACTAGGTGATTCTTTTTGCAAGAATTTTTTTTTTTTTTTTTTAATCAGCACACTTGAAATACGGGCTAAGTGCTCAGCAACATAAACACAGTTGATAATTCCTACCATCCTAAAACTATGAAACACATCAATTGTTGTCATGAGAAATGTAGCAGAACACTCTGTTTCTCCACCTATTAATCAGGTAAAACGATGAAAGAAGAACATTTAATAGGAAAAAGAAATGGAGAGGAAGGTAAAGGAAAGTGTGATCAAAAATGATAGAAAAAAAATCAAACAAAATTAAATTAGAAAACAATTGAATTCAACACAGAATTTACTCAAACAAAGCAAGCAAAACATCACTACCTTCACCGTCTCTTCTGCCACAGTGCCAGGGTCACCCCAGCCGCAGCCTGACGCCACACCACAACAATGCCCTTAAACAGAGAAGTGACAGATGGGCACCATGGCACCCTGTAGACCCCCACCTCCCACCTGCACCACCCTTCACTTTTCTTTACCGTTAACACTGGGTTGATGACACCAACTGTTCTACTTGTCCTCTGATGAGGGTGATTTATTAACCCTGGAAATGTTAAACAAACTGTTGTGTATATGTTGCCCCATGTGGATACTAGGGATGTAAGAAAATATTGATACGCCGATGTATTGCGATATTTAATTGTATGGATTTTTTTAAGTTAAATTTACATGGAAATATTCATGGTGTTGGTTCATTTTGTTTTGCTTTTATTTCTTCTCTAGCGAATACAAATGTAAATCTCTGTGTTTCAATATTAGTAACCTTGTGTTAAGCATGGAACAGCATTGTTGTTTACTATGATGACAGTTCTCTAATTGCTTAAAAAAATTCAATACATCACCGTGCCTGTAGTGTTGCAGTATATCGCAGTATATCGTATTGTTGCCCGTTTATCACGACACATGTCGTATCACCAGATTCTTGCCAATACACACCCCTAGTGGATACCTTGTGTTGTTTGATGGTACACAAGAGTTGCAGATTGTTTCTTATTTTTCTAACTGTTCTTATCTACTGTGCTGAGCTGCTCAGTTTCTGTCGGTGTGTCTAAATTTAGAAAGAGGAAAAGTGAAATGAGAATCTTGGGCCTCCCTAAAGGGATTACTGCCTGGGTAAATACCCCCAGTGTGTTGTTTTTAGCTCCTAATCATAACCAGCGCTCTCCTCTCACAACACGCAGTTGTTTTTAATTTAAGAATGGCTGTGTTGATATCACAGCACATGAGTTTTTAAAGTTCGATCCTTTCTGGTGCTGAAAACGCACACACACACGTTAACAAAACCTCAGCAACAGCCAACCTGTGTCTGTGGTGACTGTGGATTCTTTGTGCAGTGCTACATGTTGGCAGTTGATGTCAAGCACAAAACATGTGACAGAGGGTCTCTCTAAAAATCCAATCTCAGTGTATATCCAATAATTCCCAGTCAATTCACTTTTCATTACTCTAATACACAGTCTACACCCATGTCACTCACACACAGTTGTGTCAGAGCCTAACCCCTGACTAAGATCAGGGCAGTCCATAAGTCTACGACTGATACAACAGTCAGATGGACTCCTCAGGACTGTGGACTGACCAACATTGTTGAGGACAACGACTTGACTGAAGTTTAAAAGTTTCATATTAATAATACCATCTTGTGTTAGTCACACAGATATCTACCTGATGGTATTGATCTGGTCCAGTTATATATGGAAAAAAAAGTTGTTGTCACGTGTTCAATCAGATTTAAGATTTTAACTCGTTGACCAAGTCAGACGTCGCCTCAGTGACTGATCTAATTACCAGTGGAAACACACAATTCTCCTGCCTAAAAAGTGGAAATGACCCCCCCCCCCGCCTCCCCCATAACTGCCACACATGTCCAGACATTTAGAATCAGAGAACAGTCCAACAGTGGTTTTATAATTGATCACCTTCAACAGGCCGATTGATCTCTAACACCTTTTTCAAATTACACTGGAAAAGAAGACAACATTAAAAGAAAACACAAATGAACACATTTCCACACACATTATGTAAATGCACCAACACTCGGCCCACACACACACACACACACACTGCAGAGCATACTCTACATCCACTGCCAATACAAACAGGGAAACATCAGTAAAGACAAGCAGTTGTAAAAACACATACAAGTAAACAAATAAAGTATATGACATGGAGACAGACTACCATGTCCTCAAAGTCACATCAACCCACAACTGTGGTCAGTTGTTTTTAATGATGCCATTGTTTGTGTTCATGAAATCAAGGGTTAGAGTTGGTAGAGATTCTACCCAGGCTTTTCTGCTGCTTATTGTTGAACTGTGTGAATGATAAATATTTACATTTATATGTACTGTTATATGATGTATGCCATAGATCCTACACAGGTTACATAGGAACAACTGAATCTAACTGTGAAGGAGTGTGTGTTTTATTCTTCTAAAGAATAACAATAAAAAAATGAATAAAAATAAATAAACATACCGAGGCTGACAAGTGTGCGCGCCACCCACAGGACGTCGGCCACCAGTGCTGGTAAAATAAGCGCACTGCTCATGACATTTCCATACTTGTGCTGGAAGGGGTCCATCATGGTCATGTATTTGTTTTCTCTCATGGGCTTAGCAAAGAAACAGCCTCCTGAATGAGAAAAACAGAGAGCAGCTCACTGTTAGAGATGGAGATGACAAAGATTAAACTGTGATGAAAACATCAGCTGACCACACAAGTTCACTTTGACAATGACAACAATGGACCATGACTGTTAAAACTCTATTTTTCAACCACTTATCATTAAACATTAGAAAGTCTAAAGGCTCCTGTCACTCTGGAATTTAGACCAACTAAAAATACAAACTTAGTCAAAAGTAACTGTGGTACAGTATTTACCAACTGTATTAGACAGTGGACCGATCATCAATTCATTTATTTTCAACTGAAGCCAAATGAGTATTGACTCATTAGAATATGTATCTACATATATTTATGTAGGCATTCACACTAATTTTCACACCCATGGTTAATTAAGACTATTGCAGTGACCTAATGCTCATCTATAGGTGTTGAACCTCTGAACAAAAGAACAGAATGGGAGCTGCTTAAAGTGGGATTTGATCCCATGACCTCCTAGCTACAGGATATTGTGCAATTTCTCAGGAAGTGACATTTTCACTGGAGGGTGTAGCCAGTTACAGGGCAGTAGTGATGTTAGTCGTGGTAGTGATTTCACACAGTGATAATCTCAGATGGACAGCTCTCTCAGGCAGCAGTCCAAGTCTCTAGGCACCTGTTGCCTCAAAACCACTTCTCTTGGTCCTATTTTTAACCCGAGTGACACTTTAATTGGCAAGAGGAGTCATGTTGGTGGAGGGGGACCTAAGAGCCCAATATCCATAGGGGCTGACTATGCTATAACACACACATTTTATTAGGGTTCCACTGACACTGAGAAAACAATTTATTTGTTTGAAAAGCTACTAAACTAGTGTCCTGTCCTGACATATAAAGATGAGTTCTCTGCTAGTATCAAACAAAGGCACTTTGAATCTTAAGTGATCATGTCCTGTTACAATATTTCTGGTAGAGAGAGGAGGGCAAAGGCTTCGGTGTAAAGAAGATTTAAGACACTTACCAAGGAAGAAGGTCAGTACATATGGGACAGGCATGAGGGCCCACACTGCTCCCAGGGTCGGATTGTATGTTGCCTCTGCAATACCAAGGATGAAGCCTCCACCCACCCATGTAGCTGTCAAGGAGACGCACGATTGTTTATGGACAAACATGACAATGTAAACTTCACAGCAGTACCCACACACACACACATACATATATTTTTATATATACACATATATATGCATTAGGACTGGGCAATCATTACATTTTTATCGCGGTTAATTACATGACTTCCTGAATAAAGTACTCTCCTATTTCCAAAACAAACAGTAAATGCTACTTCTGGCTTAAAATCAGTTCACCAGGTAGCCACATCGCTTTACCAATTTGCTTGTCAGAGGTCCAGCTTGAAGGAACTTGTTTACATAGTAACAGTTGCTAGGATGTATGATTGGAGGCTAGGTTTTGCGAAAGATCAAATTTCTCCTTGCTGGTTTATGCGAGCCCTGCAGCAGTAAGCAACAGACTGTTACAAAATAAAAGCCAGTAAGCATTAGACGTTGACAATAATAAAAAAAAAAGTCAACATGCTATAAAATAATTGTAGTTAACACGATAATAACATATTAAGTTGCTCAGCCCTAAAATATGTTATATACTGTAAAGATATAGGCATATAGACATAGATATAACTAGATATATCTATCTTATAGATATAACTATCTTCATATATATACCTAGCGTCTCAAAGTGCAAAAGAATGGAATATGAATATCTAAGACCAATGTTTATACAGCTTGGTGCATATTTTTACCTGTCAAAGTAAAGATGCCAACTAACAAGTTGATGTTGCGTCCAGCCAGTAGAGTTATCTCCATGCCATCACCCAGGCATTTCTTCTCTGCTTTCCTGGATCGCAGCGATGCCCAGACGCCTGTACCCAGGATCACCAGGTAGAACGCTGCCATCACCACAAGACCCGGCACATTGAGAGCCATCTTGAGCTACTGTCGAGTGTTTTATCTGTTGAGCACACACACACACAAGGATCATGAAACCTATGGTTCCTACATCAAACAGGAAAAATAATAGAACACAAAAACATCATCTGATGACATGGTTGTAATGAATTAACCCTGACCGGTCAGGTCAGAAAAGTACACAGATAAAGCACTGTATATCCACGGAGAATAATTAGGAACTAGAAAAAAACGCACGTTCCTTTAAAAAGAATATAGTCAAATAATAGAGATGGAGGACTGTGTGTGTGTGTGTGTGTGTGTATTTAAGGGAAGATATGGAAGGAATAGGCAAGGGGTTGGGGGAGTTGGCTGTCTTCCAAAGACAACAGAGGCCTTGAGAAGCTCAATCATATGTATTTATGTATATATGTACAGTATGTATGTGAGTGAGTGTTTGTTCCAACAATTGTAGCCCTTACAAAGCGGACATACCAGAATTCCATCAGTAGTGTCGTAAACACTGAGGACAAGTCATGACCAGGGCCCAGTTCAGTCATACTGGAAAAAAATGACTTTAAAAACCAGAAAAAAAGTCGAGATGAACAAAAGAGTATGCTGAGCTATGATAAGCTAAGATGAGCTAATTTGTTGTTATTTAGACGTTTTTCACAGTCGTCGGTTCAAACGTTTTGTTGTAAATCACTGCTTAAGTTGGAACTGTTTCTTTACAATGTATTATAGACTGCCTGGACCCAGCCAATGGTAACATGAATCATAGCTAAGAAAAGAAAAAACATATATAGATTAGATGTCTGGGCAAATGATCAAAAGAACTGATCTAAACATTCAGTTGTTAGGCTACACCATGATACTGTTTATGTGTCAATTAACAGTCAACAACCTACCCTGAGAAAATAGCAAGCATTGTACATCAGCTGCTCGTTAGTGGTTTCTAAAACTGTTTTTCTTCTCACTGTTTTTCTTCTCCTGTGGTGTTTGTACCTGTGATGTTGCATTAGAGCCTGATGTAAGGTGTTTCTTCTACAATAATGAGTAGTACTTTTAGATGTTTCTTTTTAGAAGTTGTGAACTTGTTCTTTCTACGTATCTGCTGGCTGGTGTGTTGGTTAATGTTTGGTGGATGACACTGGTTAGTAGACACGTTGTCCTTTCATCTGTCAACCTTTTATCTTTTTTCATTGGTCTACGCAACGTTGCCAGACATACTGTAATTATACTATTATAATATAATAATTGAATATTTAGTACAAAATATACAACAGTGAATGAATCCAAATCAATCAATCATGTGGCCCTTTCATCCATGGCCCCTCTGTTACTATTGTACTAATCAAGGCAATTAGAACAACGGACGTCTACGGAACCCACACATTCATGCTTTTCTTTTTAGGGGTAGGGTTCTTTGATAGGCACAGTCGATGTTAGTGTATGATTGATGCAAATAGCCCACTTTAAGTTGGTAATTGGTCAATAATTTCCACATGACGGTGGAAGTCCTTTATTTGGACGTTAGTCATGAGGGTGGCTGGAATGCTGACCAACCTGCTGGTATTTTGTGCTTGCTTGTAAAATGTAAAAGAATGTTGGAGAATTGAGGAGGGCTTCATTCTTGACACGATGAGGTGGAGTTATGCAGTTAAGTGGCATACTACTGGTTAGCTGATTTTCTTGAATCCGCATGCTTGACTGAGCAGTTTAATGTAGCTTCTGAATCGGGTTTTCACACTTATCCCTACATTACTCTCGATCCTGTTGATAATCCCTGCATTGTGTTATTATAGGGTGAGAAGAACAACGAGATGTACCGTTCTGACTTGTCAGCTGAGAAAAGATATGTTCCACCCAAGAAACCACCTGCATGATCTGTAGCCTCAGTAGGACACAGCAGCTACAGTACTGCACTGAAACCATAATTTTCGGACTATGAGTCGCAATTTTTTCCACACGCTTTGAATTCTGCGGCATTAACAATGATGCGGCTAATTTATGGACTACGGGCTAGCAAAGTTCATACCGCTAGCAATCAATGACTTTTCTGGTAGGCTACTGTGTGTTATACTAGTAGCATATGTCTGTCTGTGAATGGCTGTATGCGTATATGTGCGCAAAAGTTGACAGCAGTTTGAGTCCTGTCATGTTAAAGCGTGAGTTGGTTTTACAGGAGCTGTTCAACCGCTGTTAAAATGTTCTGTAGTGGTCGATTTGGCTGATAATAAAGACCCCAACTTCACTGTTTCTGTTTACCTCTGCTGTGGACAAACACAAAGTGAAGGGAGTTAGCCGCAGAGCTAAAGCACTTGTTTGCAGTATTTATTTGTACTGCTCACTGGATGCCTGGACTCATGGGCCAATCAGAAAAACATTTGACTAAAAGGATGTCAAGTTAATATTTAACTAATTTATGCTGAGGGCAAGTTCTAGCCAGGCAACAATTTCTGGGTGCAGTAGAGCAGAACCATACTGTCAACAAAAGCTAATGGTTTGTTGTCCAAAGACAAGGTGGGATCTGATGATTGGGCCAAAATAATTACCAGGGAGTAACACGTGTATGTAGTTAAGGGGCTGTCTCATCACTTCTGATATTATGTTGTTCTGGCACAAAGACAAATAAGGACTCAAGAGTCAGTCAGTAAAAGCTCTCCTCTGAGAGACAAATAACTGGTTGCTTTTCCAAGTTTGTACCACTGGCATAGAACAGAGCGAAATCATTTACCTTTAAGGCTATGGCTTAGCTCCAGACGGGTGTGTCACTGCCTGTGGACCAAAAGAAGCGCTGACATTTGTTACAGGTGTGGTGCCTGTTACTAGATAAAGACATTAAAAATCAAAATACAAGTCTGGTCATTTTAAGGAAATCTAGTCATTTCCTAAAAATGTTTGCTAACCTGTCAATACTAATCTTTCATTTTGTTGTAGGATAATTATTAAGACAGATGTAAGTAGGTCTGATGATTAATTGACTACTTCAAGTATTTAACATAACTCTGCTTCAACACCTTTTGCAAGAATTTAAATTGCAGTGCAGGCTGCCAAGATATCCTCCCAGTATACAAAAACAAACAACACTGTGCTTCTAAATATGGTCATAACAAAAACAGTCAAGTAACACTAAAACTCACTTACCTTGAATTCTTAAATAAACTCAAGGTACCTGTCTTTCAGGTGTTCAAAATGATTTACAACGGCTGATTTCGAACAGCTGCAAACAAGTGTCTAACGCTCACTGCTACATATCGAGAACCTTTTCACCTTTCTTCCAGAAAACTCGACATGTCTGCTTTCTAAGACACAGACAACGCTGCTTCAGTCTGATGGTGTCTCCAGCAGTAGAATGTACCTTCTGAGGGTCAAGTCAAGTCTATGTTATTTGGATAGTCCAGATTTACAATATTGTATGTTTTCTGAACGACACAATCACGTGTATCATTAAAGCCAATCACTGGCGAAACTTGGCAACTAAAAATGAGACATGTCTTGATATTCGGTACTACCGAAGCATTTCAGTTGGAGCCATAAAAGAACCGATGTTTGGTACACAGCCCTACTTATTAATAACCGTAATAATCAGTTCATAATTGATATTCTGAATTAAAGAATTAAGAAGTGGAAAGTAGAGGCTGATTGTGTGACCCATACTACACTGGTACAGAGCAAGTGATACTTCTGACATTTGATACCTGCGGCTTCTTTAGGTACAGATCAAAGATATGTTCCTTTTACTATGCTAAGAAAAAGGTCCCCTCTCATGAGAAGTATTCACTTAAATACCAATTAAACAAATACTGCCAATTATTTTGTCTAGTTTTCAGAGAATGATGTCTGTTGTGAAAGGTGGTTGAAAATATTTAGTTACAAATAAATTGAGAAGTGTTGAGGGAGACAAGACCCTTTTTTCTCTTTCCTTTAAATGTTAAAAAAAAGTTCTTCCCCTTCCCTAGACACACTTAAGTGCTGTGAGGTGTAAAAGTAACTGTACGTGTGTGTACGCGCATGTGCACACGTGTGCAATGGTGTTGGGGGTGTGGGGTTTCCAATGACCTCTGACACAAAGAAAGCTGTCACTATAATAGCAGCTTTTTTTCCTGCCTACGTCACTTCTGAGCTTCCTACTCAGCACTTGGTAATTTTCCATAAGTGTCTGAGTTGAAGTGCAGTCAGAAACACAAAGTACAATTACCAACACAGGAGGAGGATTAGCCTTTTGACTAGCAAATACATGACACTGACGTCAGTGTTACTTATTCATTGACTTTGAAACCACCAAAGATTTGTAATACAATGCATCTGTGTACACAAGTGCCAACAGTTGTCATTTAAAAGTAACACAAAGTCAAAGCAACCAGATTCCACGTTTACTAAACCACAAACCAACACAACACTACACTCACAAATGGAGAAATTGATAATTGCACATTATTATAATATTATTATTCAAGTTCAACTGAAGAGCCAATTTGCAGAGAGAGTAAAACCCGAGACAAAATCTGTGTTGGGGAGTGGTGAGGGGTTAAAGCTAACATTCTGCTGCTTTTAAAAGTAAAACGCCACATATTTGCATTAGAGATTATCCAGCGTAAACAATTTTAGTTTGCTCCAAGTGTTGTTCTTTTTGGACTGTTGTTTTGTCAACTTGTGTTTTTGCTCAAGTGTGTGTGTCATGATGGACCTCTGATGGACCTCTGTGTGACAATTATTCTCATACAGGTGCAAATATGGGACACGCGTACAACTATACTCTTTCCATGAATTCCTCTCATTTCTCCTTCTCCCCCTCCTCCCCACACCTTCCCCTCTCTCTCTCATTCACACACACACACCCTTCATGCTAGTACTTTTCCGTTTAAAACCACCTCCTGTACACACGCGTCTCTTCCCCATCTCCACCCCTGCAGTTTAGTGACAGAGAGCATCTTAAGCTGATTAGGGGTTACAGATGGACGTACAGTATTAGCTGTAGAGATTCAGAGATGGGAAATACCACAGCATGGAAGAGAAAACAGAGGTCATAAAAAAAGAATCACCGACAACTGCTGGATAAGAAGAAACTCTCATTGAGTCGAAGCATTTACTGGCAAAACATGTAGAACAAAAGCTCATATATCATTTAATTCCAATAGATAAAACAAACAAACAAAAAGCCTGATATACAAATTGTCTTCTTATATTTACATTTCTTTTATTTTCTTATACAGCACTTTGACTTCGGATTCGACTAATTTTACTAGCAGCTGTTTTTTGTCTGTTTAAAAAACATTTTATGTGGTATAGAGAAGCAAATAAACCAAAACGTTTCTAATTGTTACGAAAATTCATAACAGGGATTATTACCAAGCCCGTTTGCAGTATTTTATGTCTTTGACAACAGACATTTACCTTTGTGAAAGAGCAGCGGAGGAACGAACTAATATCTGACAAACCCAAAAATGAAATACTGTTAAATAATAAGTTTCACGCAAACTATTTAAATTTAACATTTATGTTAACAATAAATGCTGCTACTACACGGATAATCAATACAATCAAATTATAATTGTCTAATTGTATTATTGGAGGAGTATTTGTCAATGTTCAGACTAGGTTTAAATGAACAACACAAAGTAAAGCAGGGAAAGTTAGCGGCACACCACACAGGTTGGTAGATCTCAAAGAGTTCTAGGAGAACACACTGCCCTCTGCTGCCCTTCTAAGGAGGGAAGTCTTGATTCTTATTTAATATAAATAATTTGTTTCATGATTTTATTCCTCCTGCTGCTAAGCTGCCTGTTTTGTCCAGACGATTCTGCACCACTTCAGCCCTTCCATATTTACAGAGGAGGGTGTTGGTGGTGACAAGGAAGAGGATTAACGGTCAATTAATCACATTTAAATTTAGAATTTAGATTTAACATTAAATATTGAATTTTTAATTATTTAGTCTATTGCCAAGTTAACAAATACTGTTGTAAATATGCTAAAAAGTGATTTTCAAAAATGTATAGCACTTTTTTCAAACTTTGTTTGAAGTTAAGGGTAAAAAAAAACATAAAACCTTTGGGCTGATTTCCTAAAAATGAGAAACACATTTACACCAAACACAGGCAAAATATATGTATTTTTCTGTAAACCTTAACATTTATATCCATGCACAAAAATCAAAACAACCCATCTAACACACCTGGAACTGGGACAGTACTTTGTGGGGAACGGTACTTACCGTAAGGTTGTTGGTTTCTACAGTTGATAAGCGGTGAAGTAAAGCAGCGCGACGGTCTGGTGATGACGAGATTCAATCAGTTTTTTTTTATAAATAAAGGATGTAACATGTCACGTAAACCACTGAAGGTGTCTTAGAACACAAATAACAGAAATGTGTAACTAAAAAGACTGTGTTTCTTAAGCGTTTTTAACGCATCACCGCAAACGTGATGATGAGTAGAGGCAGAGTGGACAGAAGTCTCTAGAAACCACAGTCTCTCCTTCCCCTTCTTTACAGCAACACGTGGTGGGAGGGGTCAGAGTGGACACAGTGAGAAGGGGAAGAAGTTACCCCTGCTACCTGATTGGTTCTGCTCCTCCTGTCAACGACAGCCAATTAGCTGAGCCACAGCGGGGCCCCTGTTTTAGCTCTGAGGAGATTACTTCTGGGTGGGCGTGGTCGCCCCAGTACGCACATAGACCCCTGGTAAATACGTCACCACTGTAAAGATTATTCTTCAGTTGTTATTCTACTTATGTTCTTTTACTTCTGTAGTTCTTAACTTCAGGACGTGAAGCATATGTAAATATTTAATAACACGTCATTCAGTCATCAGACCAAATACCATTTAGCATTTAAGAGCAGTGAAATATCTACAAAAAACCTCATGCCTACTTAAAAAAATCTAAACCCTCCATCCTTGTGGACCGCAGTCTATGTTTATCTGCCCACTACCTCCAGATGTAAATCCAAAAATGCCAGTTCCGCAAGATATGAACAGTGGATGTTAGTGGATTAGTAGGTAATTATTGTTGCCGTGTGTGGTGTTGTTGATTGCAACCTCAATAATGATATATTATTATATTACAATTATAGCATTGTTAACCATTGTTATTCTGAATTAAATTCCTATGATAGTATTGTATGTATACTTCTGTGATGAAGTAAAGTGTTGTTGACTGCCGTAGCTCTCCAGATACCCTACCTGTTTCTTAGACCTATAGACCATTGCCTATGAGCAAATTGATTTGCAATAGATAGATCGTTTGCTAATCCAGCTCCAGTCTTTTCACCTCCGCTGGAATGTTGTGGACAAGAAGTCTACATGAGAAAAACCTTGCTAAAGCAAGGTGTTTCCACTCAGGCTAATTGTTGGACAGCCCTTCTGTCTCTTTAAGAACAGTCTTCCTCTGCTCTCCAATAATGCCCCGGGAATTCCACCGTTTTATTGCATTTTTTTTTAACGTTTTTTTTAATCACATACTCTGTCGTCAGAAAGTCTTTTCTCCCGCCACACTACAACTTCACTGACGTGATCCTCTGCCCCCTCCTGCCTCTCACCTACCTGCTGTCTTTCACAGCTCAGGTGGCAGGTACCACCAGGACCCTCACAAGGACACATGAGTGTAAGAAAAACATCTTTGAGCAGTTTTTTTTTTCTGTCTCTCTCACTCCTCTGCACTGTGGACTCACGTGTGAGTGAAGTTGCACACAAGTGACTCCTTGCCCAGCACGTCCACAAGGCTTCACTTGTAGTATTCAATAAAACACACTGAGCGAGTCAAACCGAAAATAAAGGAGGCTACAGAGAGGAAACAGATTTTTTTCAGGTTTATCCTTTATAAACACAGACACAGATACGTACTTCCTTTGCATATAAGAGTATTTTATTCAGGTGGGTATACTCACCATACCTGAGGCTATGAAGAGGTCTTTTACTTTTCCAAATGAAGCTAAAAGGCAAACACACACACACAAACAACCTCAGGGGTAAACATTCTGGTGATGAAAGACAATACTTGTGATTGGTCATTTTTTCTTCTAGCTGCATTAAGCTCATTCTCACCGTCAGTTATTACTGGCTGTACCCACCAATCAGAGATCTCAGTTAGGGGCTGGAGATGGGGTCCACTCTAATGTTTAAGAACAGTATCTGATAAAAAGGAAAAAAAGACAAAACATTGGGTTATCTATTATATGTTGCTAAGATAACCTTGATGTTCCTTTTGTATTTCTAACTACAAATTAACCGTTCTGGATGGTTGACAAAACAATTGTTTGTCCGTGCAAACCACTTTGTGATCCTGTGTGATGGAATTTATGACAGGTAAGACCTGGTCTGAGCTTCACTGGGAAGAGAAAATGAATGGCCGTAGGTTGGGTTCAGTCAGTTCAGGCCAACAACCAAAGAAAGTTCCAGAGCAACACACAGTAAGAACGTTCCAAATGTGACGGTGTTTCTCTTGGTTCAGTGGCCTCTCAGATACCTGTCCATTAGTTTAATTTGCTGAGGAAGTCATGTGGCTGTGTCCAAAGAACACACCCATTATGGCATACGTTCCACAGATGCCAGCACAGAGTGTTTGTACTGTTTGTAACCGTGTGTTTTCTGTTTACTGCAGCTCAGCGTATCATCCGTGCCAAGTGTTGTGATCTGATCCATCTTGGCTGGAACTCGAGGGTTGAGCTGATGGGTAATGACTTCATGTGTCATCCCAATACACCATGAAAAATGTTCTTTGGACTGTTTACATGGCAGGGCATGATGGGTAGAAATGAATTCATCCCTGGTGTTTCTGAGGGGTTAACCATGTGACTAAATGTACAATATCCTCACAAACATGTTGTTGTGTTCTAGCCCCAAGTACCACGAGTCCAAGAACATCGTCACAGAACAGAACACTCACAGTGCAACGGGAAGAGTTTGGAGTGATCACCAAAAAGACTGGAAAACACACATATGCATAATGTATTCATAATGTTGGATGTGTCTATATTTGGCTAACTGGTTGGCTAAACGGTAGCTACTTTTAGGCTAACCTACAAGACAGATGGATAAGTAGATGTGACATAAGGTTTAGAGCAGAGCACTCAAACTCAAATTCAAATTCAAAGGCACAAAAGCAATAATACGTTGTTTTTCTTATTCATATTCGTTTTTATATGTTGAATTTCGAGGATCAAGTTGATTTACTACAATTAATGTCAATATGTAAATACATGGGACAACATGAATTATAATCCAGAAAACAGAAAAGACTGTGGAGTGTTTTAGAGGTGGAATAAAAAAAAACCTCCCTCATGATCAAGTACGTCAGATGGCGTTTCTGAACGTTCTAGTCAAATGGAACCAACATTCATCTTATTTCATTCTTAAATTTCACACTATTTTTGGCCTCAGTCAAAGTCTGGCAGTAACGCTGTACCGATTCCCTGAAGGGGAAAAAAATCAGAACAACTGTCCACGTCAGGATGGTCTGAGGGTGTACAGTAACAAGGCCTTCCCTGTGTTTCGTACCGGTACAGTCTGAACTTCTCACATGTCCGTCAACACATCATTTCCATAGAGCCATTACAACAAAGACACAATGACAGCAGTTATAAACACAATGGACACTTAAGCTTCTTTACAGTTAGTCCAGTTGCTGCTGGCGCAACGTGGAGCACTGTGACACGTTTGTTATGATGATCATAAAACAGCAGATCAGTGATGTCATAATCACATGATCAAGACGTAACCTTTGCTTCTGCTGCAGAGGCTGATGGGATGGATTTCAGTTTTGCTGACTCAAAATAAACTGCAATAAAGATGACATTTTTTGTCTTACTGGCTAACTGTGGTTTGTCAGGTTACTGTGCATTGACTACAGGTGTCAATGCAGCAGGATATAACCCCACCCTCCTAGAACTGGCCCTAGATCCCGTGCATTGACTACAGGTGTCAATGCAGCCTCCTAGAACTGGCCCTAGATCCTCCCACCACTCTTAAAAATATGGAAGAGATGGAAAAGAAGGAGGTATCTGATTCAACTCTATTGGTCAGAAAAACAAACAAAGATGCTCTTGTTTTGTATCTGTGCTGGGCCTTCTGTCCAACTGCGCTACAGGGTCTCAGGCTGGTAGATCTATGTAGATCAGCCCGTGTTTCCATATGAAATGTTTTATTGCTGTAAAGCTCTGCTCACCTTCTATGAAAGTTTAACTTTATTCATAAATATTTTTAACCTTATTTAAAAAAAAGTTTATTGGTATGTTGGTATGTAATAATAATTAAAGATATTTTAATTAAAATAGAAATATGTGTATACAATCCTATGCTAACTCATAATAATAATAATAATAATAACAGTAATAATTTTAAAGACAAGTTTAAAGAAAAGAGAATACGGAGGATTTGGTTGGATCTAAAGCCAAACACTGATTCTCTATGAGCTGAACCTTCAACCAGTTCTTTTCCACATTTCAGCAACAGACACAACATTATTGAATTCTTGAAACCAATTAACTTTTGTAAGATAGAGTGACAAAAATCAAGGTTACATCTTAAAAACATAAGATATTTACTCCCTCACACGCACTATCAGCTACCGTCTGTCAGCAGCTTTGGACTTGGTGAACTCGTGATGCCTTTTTGCATGGATCACACCAAACACTGGGATGAAAGCATATTTTCACGACCATCAACATTTGTTTGCTACAGCGTGACTGTGTGTGTGACTAAGACGGACATCACTGTCTCTTTTTACTACAGTACAAACTGGTCTGCAGACACCGAGCTGCTGAAGGTGAGAGAGGGAAACAAAATGTTTCTCATGTCACATTTACAGCTGCTGGACGCGGTCACATGCTCCAGGCTAACGTTTCCAGGAACCTGCTCCCTGTTACTGTTGAAGAGTTTGGTGGTACTAAACTGTTTCTGTCTCTGTGTGTCTGTGTCACTTCAAGGACACGGTGTTTGCATTCAATGCACGTTGATTATCAGCATTGTCAGTGACCTTGTTCACAGCTGATCAGCAGAGCGGTGCACACAGTCAGTCACACTTATCAGTTAGCACTGATGTGGTGCATCCTGGTACACTGTGTCCCTGGGTTAACCACAGATGAAGGTAACAGTAATCTCCCACTTGGACACAAGTGGAAAAAATCGCAATATCTGTGCTCTATGGTGTGTATACAGTATATATATGGTACATATATATTTATATATACCGTAGAGATAACCTGGTATACTTTACACTTTAGTATGTAGAATTAGAGGATCAGACATTCTTGGTAATACAGTTGCTCCTGCATGAGTAGTATAAAAAACAGCAAGAGTCTTATTGCATAGCAAAAGAAATGGAGGGATTTTTTTTTTAAAAAAAATCACAAAACCCACAAGTTTAATAGGTTTATAACTACAAGTTTGATATCAGTGTAAATGTACACTTTTACTGTGATGAGGGGGACATCAGGCGTTACAGAGGGTGAGGCTCTGGGCAGGAATGACTTCATGTGGGTCAACTAGGGGGAATGACTTTTTTCCTGAAGCGTGGACTGGATGTGACCCACTGTCAAAGACGAACCAGAGCTTTGACAGCCTTCTCCTCCCCGACACTAACATCACAGTCTGATCTGAAGCCGATGATGACGTCAGAGCACGGCCTCTGTATAATGTTTACGGAAACAAAAATCAAGTCTTATTTCCATATCAGATGCGTGTCGTCTTGAAAAGCAACAACACACACACACATTTTGAGATGGTTGTCCCTTCACCCCAACTGCTCTCTGATTAATAACCTGAGCCTCTGCCAGTTGGACTGCAGTGTCGGTGCCCAGAGCTCAATACAATGTCCACATGTCATCATCAGAGATTCATTTCAACCAAGAGTAAAAAAAAGAAAACGCAGCAGCAGTTTGTTTCGTCTCCTGTCGTCCTCCACTCATAACAGTCTAAAATGGAGGACTGCACCTCGTCCTCTCCACGGACAGACTACATTTCTGAGCAATACTCAAGGTTTCTGTAGATATGATGGCGTTAACGCCACTGAGTCGTGTGTCTCTGTTTTAAAAAAACAGATAAAAGTGTTTGTTTATCATGGTCACATGATGACAATCACACTGAGTAAATTAACTTAAGGTGTGACATGAAGAGCGCCTCCGGGTGGTGGAGGTTCACGATTTCTGAGCAATACTCAAGGTTTCTGTAGATATGATGGTCGTCAGGTACTGAGCCCGGAGGCTAAAGCCGTGGCCAGTGGCCGAGCGGCCTCAACACAAAGACACATCTGTGTCAGGAATTCTGGTTTAAATTTATGACAGCGGCTGCTCCGTAAAGTCTTCCTCTACCAAAATAGACCGACCCACATCTTGTGTCTGTGGCCTTTTTAGGCTCTCTGTACAATCACGTCTGTGTGTCACAAGGGCACAGAGACGACCCCACCCTGATGAAAGGTCACCTCTGACCCAATCATAATGATCAAAGAAATTGATAAGGATTGTTGTATCTGAATAAATCCTGGCAGTAAACAGGAGGGTGGTCGGGGGTGGGGGTGAGGGTGGGGGTCCACCTCTACATCCAGGTCAGCCCAGTCATTACAGTGAATCACTCCTATTTAAAAATCAGAGGCTCAACATTGGCACAGGGCCATCTGTTGGAGATTATCTGGTTGCCGAGGCTTGTGTTACACTAATGTTGGAGCAAATTTAGCTGCAGCTGGGGGCTGGTGGGGGAGAGGGAGGAGAGACGATGATTACATAACCCCAACAGGGTGATGGAATTTACATATCCACCTGGAAATCCACTTTTTTCTACTGTAACCCATTATTTCTGGAATAAATAACGGTTGATGGTCCACAGAATTTGAAAAAAAACTATTTGAAAACTTAAACCTGCCGTGAAGTGGGACGTCTGTTTGAAACTGTTCTCGAGTAAATGTTTCTTGTTATCCACAGGTATCAAACCTAAGGGCCTCGGACCGCAGCTGGGCGTAACATCAACAGCTCTTCTTCTTTGATGTTGGTTTGAATGTGGGTTTATACAGAGTGGATTTTTAATGAGTACATTATACACTAGGTAGTTTAACTATTAATATTGAAGAAGGGCAGTGGTGCCTTAGTGGTTAAAGAAGCGGACTTGGGTCCAGAAGGTTTCAGGTCTGAGTGTTTGTTACTTTTGACACTGCTGATTGGCTAGGTCTTCTGTTGTACTTGGTCTTCCAGAACCTGGACTCCATTCTTCCTCTTGCTCCTGGCCCCGCCTCCATGTCCTGCACCACAAAAACAGAAATAAAACAAACAAGGAAAAACTTCCTCCGTTTCATTAACTTATCTTTTATTGAGCAGAAACTCCTGCTTGAATACGTGTTGATACGTGATGATCACAGCTTCCTCTCTGGTGCAGAATCAGGTGTTTGATTATCAGTACTACTACTATGAAACAGGATTTACCAGTTCAAGATGTTTGACTTTGGACCCCGAGACATTTCACTGTGTCATTACAACAACAAAAATCAAAGTAGACAGCGAATAAAACAATTTTCTAAAACATAATTTTCTTAAATCCAACGAATCATTTAATAATTAAAGATGCTGTTTTTGATGCCACCTACAGTGTAAGAGACTGGGTTATGAGGGTTATGACCTATTCTGCAGAATGGGCTCCAGGAGAACACTGGTCCTCTGGTTGTTGTCACGTCCTGGTTCCTCTTTGAGATCCCGTGGAACAACGTTTCCCGGTTGTTTCCGAACATCCCATCTTTCCGGCAGCAGGCGGAGGTCGAACAGCAGCACAGCCAGCGCAGATGTTATCAGGATGGTGGTCAGGGTGAAGAGCATGGAGAAGGTGCGCACCGCAAATGTTTGGACGTGGACTCCATCTTCCAGTGTGCCCCCAGGGAGGTGAAGAACGACAGGAAGGCCTAAGGCTTTGTCTCCCAGTAAAACTCTCATGAGCAGCCCCGCGACGTAGCCCACCGCGGCTCCGTAGATGTTAGTCACTTTGAAGAAGAGCACGGAGACCAGTTGAGGGAAGATCAAGGTGTAGGAAAGGTCTGCACCGAGGAGCCAGAGGAACAGGACACTGTTAGACAGGAAGGTGATGGACGTCCCCAGCACGCCCACAACCACGACGGTGATACGAATCACCCACTTGATTTCATTCTCTGAGGCCTAGAGACAGAAGTGACACAAGACAAGACATGTTAACGTATCAGACAGATGTTGGTGTCCTTTATGGTCACAGTCTGTCTCCCAGGAATTGAACCATTGGTTTAAACCACACAGTGAGACCTGAGCAAGGCATTAAAATTGAATAACTTTTTCAAATATTTTTTTTCTTTTCAGCTTCAGCTAACTAATAATTCTAATTAATGGTTCTTTTTTTCAGTTTTGGCTTTGTTTCCTTTTATTGAGTTCACCTAACTAATAATTCTAATTAATGGTTCTGTTTTTCAGTTTTGGCTTTATTTCCTTTTATTTCATTGTGTAACTGGCAGCTCTTCCGTTAGTCTACTTCCGAAGGTCATTTTACACATTTTCAAAAACAGATTCAAGACATTTTGTCTTTGTTGTGTTCTTCATATACAGTAGTAAAAATACACAACTGTTAGTGAGCCCATATTTAGGATCCAGACCTGACCTGTGGGCGCAGCATGTTTTTGTAGATGTTTAAGGAAAACACGGAGGTCGACGACAACAGCGCTGAGTCGGTGGACGACATGACGGCTGCGGCCACTGCTCCAATTCCAATGACTGAGATGAAGGACGGCGTGAGGTACTGCAGGGTCAGTGGGAGGACCATGGTCTGGTCACCGCGTTCACACGGAGAAGGAGAGCCGTAGAGTGTCTGGTTCCAGTCTGGACAAAAGACACAGGATTAGAACTCAGTTCAGATCGAGGAATTCTTCCACAGTAGAAATGCAGGCACACTCCAAGCTGTGAACAAGTGAGGAAAATAATTTTTCATCCTCATCATTTTAATCCAGTAAATGTCTTCTTGTCACGTGCCACCAAAGGAAGAACACCAGTAAACATTACTGGAACTTAGCAACAATAAATCACTGTTCTTTTTTCACAGCAATAAAACCCCCTTGGAAAACATTAGGAAGTATTACTGCAGTAAGTTTGAAGCAACTGCTTTTTATTGTTCTCAGAATTGACACATTTTATAATGTGATACATGAGAAAAAAATCTTTGATTAGTTACTGTTCTCCTGCCGAAATGTCGCCTGTGTATCTGGTGCTGTTAATACATTGTCTCATGTATCAGTATGTTGTTAATACCCAGCATCTTGCAGTTTTTACAGCAGCTCTGCATTTGCTGAGGTGCATTACTGACAACTAGTGGGCCGGTAGTGTACTGTAGGTCCACTCATTACGACAGAACTGTCCCTGCTGATGAGCACGGTGAAGAATAGAATAGAATAAAACTAATTCAGAATTTATTCTGCACAGGTTTTGATGTGTATTTTGTGTGACTTGTTCTTATTTGACATGATTCCAGGTTCCTTTTTTTCTGTTCTAATCGAATGTATTTACGTGTCTGTTCTTCCCACCTGTGGAGACGGCAACAGCTCCAACCAGGACTGGAGGAATTCCCAGTATGGCTATCATACAGGCAGCTGCAAAGCACGTTAACTGGGCTGTTCTTGATGAGGAGGCAGACAGCGTCCTCTGGTGGAAGCACTGAAATGACAGGCTGCCTAGACCCTGGGGAAAAGAAGTCAAGGAGTCAAAAAGGAACTGTAAAGAATCAAACCCTGCGATGCTTACGGTCAGTGCTAACATTACCAGCATCAAAAAGTCGTCGATCCACCTCCAGACCATGTCCTTCTCCAGAGAACCAAGCCACGGCTCCTGGAAGGTGTGGTTGAAGGCTGTGTGGACGATGTTCAGAGATGAGGAGTTGAGCAGAAGGAAGGGGACGCACAGCCACTGAAATGACACCACACTGACGTTGACAAATCAAGACAATATTAGCTGATTGCTAAGCTAGTAGCTTAATGTTTAACGCAGACTCACCAAACTGACAAAAATGAGAGTCAGCTGGATGACATCAGTGTAGGCCACAGAGTAAAGACCTCCGAGCAGCGTGTAGACGATGGCCACAGCTGCTGAGATCCACACAGAGTAGACGAAGGGCAGATCCAGGATCACACTCATGGTTACTCCTGTTACACAAACCCATTACAAACACAGTATTAGTATGTCAATGTGCTGTGTTCAATCACCAATACGTCAACATAAAATACTTTTAACAACTTCACTGTATATGTTACGTTTCTTCTGTTACAGTATGTAGCGTAATATCAAAAATAATGTTTTTTATCGTCACATGTGATGTTACCCAAGCTGAGCAGCGTGCAGGAAACCCACAGCACGTCCACCATCAGAGCGGGCAGCACCAGGGCACCACTCATGACTTTACCGTACTTTATCTGGAAAGGGTCCAACATGGTGATGTACCTCTGCTCCCTCATGGGCTTTGCAAAGAAAAGACCACCTTGAAGTGGAAAAAAGACATTTTTGAATGTTTTCACAATGATAACCTTTGACCTACAGTACAGTATGTGGACCAGAAGTGGCATACACTGGCAGGGTAATTAATGTGTATCCTGAATCAGAGCAAGACGTTTTGTTCGTGTGAAATGGACCATAGGTGTGAATGTGAGAATGAATGGTTGTTAGTTCAACTGCATGGAGAACCACCTGAAAAGTGAAGTTTTTCATTTGCAACTGCTATAATTTGGACTTCTTTCATTCTTTCAGATTCTACCATTTCAACAGCTTCACATCGTTTTAGGACTCTGTGACGAACCTGGAGAAAACCCATGAACAGACCTGTGATCTTCAGGACACTAACCATTTTAAAACAGCACAGACTGAGCAGAGAAGGTCTACGGTACAGTTCAGTCATCTGACCCAGACCACTCAGCCCCATTATCTGGGCAGATTTATTCAAACGGAAGCAAGAGTTCAGTATAAAAACCACTCTTCACCATGGACTTCAATCGACTTTATATTAAAAAATAATTATCACTGATTTGTACACTGTGACAGCTGGACACTGTGACAGCTGGACACTGTGACAGCTGGACACTGTGACAGGTAGGACTGTACTGTATACAACAGTCAGGTTTTACTCCACATGTAGTATTTGTTTCAGAGTATTGCTGTCAAGTGAAAAACAACAGAGTGTACTCCTCACCTATTATAAAAGACACAGAATACTGCAGTGGCATCAGAGCCCAGACCAGGCCCATCTTTGGAGTGTACACTGCTTCAGCCAGACCCAGGATGAAGCCCCCTCCAACCCAGGTAGCTGCGGAGAAATAGAAAATGTCAGTGACCATGTTGATATTTACACACACCAGTACCAGGTGGGTCAGTCAGTCTACCACTGACCAGCTGACTGACACTACAGTCAGGTGGATTCATATTGTTGAGGGATGGCACAAAATGATTCACCCCCCCCACCCCCTCCCCACCCCACTGAAGAGAGGGTAACGGACTGTGACTGGCCGAGCTCTTCTTGCTGCCTGTTGCTCTGTAACTGCTTCATCCTGCAGGATAAAAATTAATGAATTATGTTACTCTGCACCCAAAGAACGTTATGTTACATGAGGACACAACAACTATAGTAAAAACACTGGTAGTTGTGTATTAAACTATAAAGTCCAAAGTGACCAGGTTTATTACATGTGTATTGCATGCACTACAGGAGCGAGGAGGCTGTCACACAACCGAGGGTAAAAAAAAGGTCACCAGAGATGTGCTCATCTGACCAGGAGCCTCCAGAACAGCTGAGGGTTCATCGCTGTACAGCAAGACAACTGGAGAATGGAGTTTGCCTTTTTTTTGCCCATGTGTGTGTGTGTGTATGTAAAGGGGGAGCGGGGGAGTACTCTGGGTACTCGGGTTTCCTCCCACTGCCCCAAAACATGCCCAGTAGGGGATTAAGTACACTCTAAATTTACCATAAGTTCAAATGTTGTCTATGTGGCCCTGCTATTGACCTACCAACAGTCCACACTGAACCCCACGCTGGCCTGGAGATGGCTGAAAGTGACTCCAGCGTGAAATCACTGAAAGTAACGTACAGAGAGCTACATGCTGTTTGTTGGACAGGTGTGTTGGTTCCTGCTTTGTCATGTGATGACGTCATTGGGAGACTTATTGACACAACTTCTACTTTATTGTTGGATGAGTCTACAGGAAAAATTGTGTTGTGTTGTGGTATGTATAACCGCCCCGTGCCTTCAACTGCCCCCCGGGACAAGTGAGGTTTTATGCATAGAGTGCCTTCAACTGCCCCCCGGGACAAGTGAAATTTTCTGCATAGAAAAGTGACCCATATCTTAGTTATTGCCAAAGACATCTGTTTACTTATTTTCAAATGTATAACAAGTCACAGACAGAGAAAAACACGAGCGAAGGGAAGACAGTTTGGTTCGTTCTGTTCTCCACTCCTCCACACTCCTCTCCTACTCACCGGTCATGGTGAATATCCCAATCAGCAGGCTAATATTCCGGTCTCCGAGGAGCGCCACTTCAGTCTTGTCTCCTGTCCTCGTCCTCTCAGCCTTCTTGGCCTTCTTGGCAGCCCACATGCCTGTCCCCAGAATAAGAAGGTAGAACACCATCACTGCCACCACACCAGCGATGTTGAGAGCCATGGTAGCGGAGCTGCTTTTGTGGAACACACGTGCACCACTGTTCTCTTCAGGGAGGCTGGGTGGGTTAATATTTACGCTGTGAGATTGTGAACAGGCAAAGGTCAGAGTGAAAACATAATTAATCCACAGTCATAGAACAGTTAGATGCCTCATCCCTTAGACAAAAACTATGTTGTCTATGAAAAAAAACATGTTATAAAATGACTGAAGATAAACACTCAGGGGAACGGGGTTGTGGAATAAAATGTTGGAGAATGTTTCTACATAACTTAAAAGTCCTAATGTCCACTCCCACTGGAGTCGGTCTAAAGGCAGACCCTGAGACATATTTGCCAAGTCAAAGGTGGCGGAGATGCTAAAACGTAAGACGACACTTTGCTGCTTTGTTCAGTTGGCACCTGCTCTCGTATATCTGTTTACTTTGTTACTTTAACTCAGTATTAATGAGCTTCAATTAAATATATTTAGGCCAAAATGCAATACTGCAGCAATTTAAATAAACATCCTGACTTCATTAAAGATGAAGATGGGCAAATATGTTAATGTGTATGTAACCGGTGTAGCTTTATTGATCTGACGGAATTTACATAGAACAAAATTAATTTTTCTTCTGGACACCAGTCGAGTCCCTACAAAGTACACGTAAAATAAATATACTGTACAGATTTAAATAAAATGTTGAAAACAAGGAGCAGCAGAAAAACACTAACCTCTCACACAAAGTCCGAAGAAAGAGGGAGAGGAGAGACTGGGTGTACGTCAGGTTTCCGCCCAGGGAGGAACAACCCACTTCTGTCAGGTAGAACAAATAAAACAATTTTGTGGAATTATAACTACATAACTATTAACCTCCGTTACATTCACCCCCCATCCCCCAGAATTACACAAAATTCCAGACAACATAAACAAAAACACAAAAACTGGCCTAAAACATGACAGAATATACATGTACAGTCAGCCATAAGCTCCTACAAAAGGATAAGAGATTCTGACACTTCATCTTCTAGACAAAATGAAGTGCCTTATACACTTGTATAAACAGGCCAAACATGTGTTACATGACTGGGGTAAAAATGAGGGTTATGTAGCACATCCCATCAACTGGAAGATACACAAAAAATCAAAAATTATAAATATATAGAGCTCAGGTGTGTCAATTAACCCCACATATGATTATCAACACTACACTTTACACAGTAATAACATCATTAGAATGTTGATCAAGCCCTAACAATGTTTCAAGCTGTGTCATGGACTCAGTAAGAGGACACACCGGCCTAATAACTAGGCAAGACTTGTGGTTGGTCTAGAACGCTAATGGGAGCAACTGAAAGGTGCGAACCTCGTGGTCTCAGGAACAGTGCAGTTGTACACAAAAGTCATGGACGGGATCTTCTGTGGCCATTTCTGCTTGGACCGGGGAGGCAGAGATCTCAGCATGTTGCAGGAACTGGAACTGGAAGACTGTATAGATTAGGGGTTCCCAACCCCCGGTCCATGGACCAGTACTGGTCCATTGGTCATTTGGTAGCAGGCTGCAGTGGGACACAGTGAAAAAATGTACTTAATTACTTATTTACATCATTCAAAGAAAATCCAGTCATATCCATTTACTTTCTTTAAAGATAAAATAATAGGTCATTCAGACTATGTTTTATTTTGAAAATTCAATGATCCTTCAGTGCTCAACTACCCGTCTGTAGCACTGGGTGGTACTGGCTGACCAGTCAAAAAAGGTTGTGGACCGCTACTCCATAATAATACACTAAAAAGGTTCTGCAATTGATTATTATAGAATAGAACGCCTTTATTGTCATTATACTTTCAGTAAAACGAAAATGTAGCCGCAGAAGGAGAAGCAGTCTTAGTGCAAAAAAGAGAAAGAAGAAAGCAAGATAAATTATATACAGAAAATAAATATAAAAAGAGATAAAAACTTTTAATTACTTAGCTTAAGAAACTCTGCTGCATTGACTTTACTAAATGCTCCCGTGGCCGCATTTGATCAGTGGTTTAATTCCAAAAGGTTTATCCTTCAAAAGAAACTATTTACCTCCATGTCCCCCAAATCCACAAGAGGGAGACTTTGACCAATCTGGATCAGAATGCAGAAACTTGGTCAGGGAGAGCCGTGTGTGTAACAGCTGACATGGTCACAGTTGGTGATAGTAATGTGCAGTACTATTTCATATGGAACATTACAGTGAACTTCTCCACTGCTTCACTTTTAAGTTGAATGGGCAGTAGGTTCTGACTGTGCTCTTCTTCATTCTTTGACCTCTCAACTCTGTGCTGCATCAGAGGAAAAAAAGAAAAAGAAAATTCAGATAAATCTTTTTTTTTATTTGAAATGATTAAAAAGAAAATTCAGATAAATCTTTTTTTATATCTTTTTTTTATTTGAAATGATTAAAAAACTCGTTGACATGAGGGTGGACGTCAGAGGGAAATATGTTTATTGCATAATTTATGTATAAAGTCTTTGGTTTTACCTCAGAAAAGTCATGCTGGTGTTTTCCCCACTAATAAGATGCATGATGGGAACTCTAACTGAAGAACTTGTTTTTGTGTTTTTAAAGCCCTTTACAGAGACATTCATCATCTCTTACCTGGGGTCTGTTTCCTGAAGCTGGCTCATGAAACGCCGAGTTCAAGTCACAGTTTTGGCTTCCGATAACCGGAGAGGTCCAACTCTGACTTTCTGGTTTCACAAAAGCGGATTACAATTAGCTCTCGAAAGCCTGAGTTGAGTTAAGTCTGAGTAAAATAAAAACAGCATCACAGCCGCAGAAGACAGGGGAAAGGCTTGGTTACAAATTACAGATAGAGGGAATGAGTGAGTATTGATGAGGAACTTATTCATCCTTGTTAAAAATGATCAATATATATCTCTTGCTTTGAACACACCTGACCGTTTTAAATTTCAATTCAGATTTAACTTCACAGGGACAAAAAGGATTCTAAAAGGACTCTAAAAGGCAAATTAAGACCAAATACAAAAATACCGCTCAAACAGGGAAGAATGACTTCTGCCCCCTATTGGAGATAATAGATCAGTGTGACCATCTTCCCAGACGTTAGTTGCCTCTTCACTTGTCTGAATAATTCTGCAATGGTCTGTGGACTATTAGGAAAATGACATTCAAATGACACACAGCAGTTTTCTGTATGAAATTATAATTTAACTACTGCCAACTACTGATTTAAATACTGATTGTATTTATTCATAAGGCACTTGCCCAGATCGGCACACCGTTGGCTCGAATACATCTTCAGCATCACCGTTGCTATAAAGCAAACTACCGACTACGGTGAGTTTGGCCTAACACTAACAAAAAACTTTCGGGGAGTGGTAAAATATCTAGTCGTGGTCTCAGGATTTTGTCTTGGCATCAATTTCTTCTGACCAACTGAGCTGTGATGTCCGCTCTCCTCAACAAACGACCAGAGTGGTGATATGGTTTCAGACTGACTCCTTAACTCAGACTTAAGGAGCTTAGAACTGCTACGCAGCAGGTTTGCTCCACGGTGTATGTGGTCAGCTTCGTAAAAACCGTAAAAACCGGAAAGTCAGAGTACACACACAAACAGGCGTCTGTACACTCTCTCACACATACACACACACACACAGTAGCTATTAACAATTGATCAGAGGATTTTTTTTCTCACACACACACACACACATACAGTAGCTATTAACAATTGATCAGAGAATTTTTTTTCTAATTTCCTTGTGGCTCAATGACAGAACTCCCAGGCAGCAACATAAAAATATTAACATTTTCCTCTTGTAATAATGAAGAATATAGTGGTTCTACAACTAACTAATCGGTGTGGATCTTTTTGGATTGTGAAAAAAACTAAAACAACAAAGGAACCACAGCCCACATACAACGTAGCCAAATGCATGTGAACGTTACAGTGTAATGTGTTTAGAGCTGGTTCCAAAAGCACGCTGTGACCTGTGTGATGGGTGACTCTGGAACATCAGCGTCATCAAACACTCAGTGGCCTCTTTGAACAGTGTCCACGGTCTGCTCAGGCCCCAGGATTCACTTCAGCAGTGTGAGCAGGACGTCTTTGACCAAGATGCCGGCGACGAGAATGCCGATCATAATCAACAACATAAAGCCACGCCGTAAGACCAGCTGCTGTACTGAGAGAACACCTCCCACTGTAGTAGTGTTATTATGGGTTGGCCCACCCTCCTCCTCCTCTACCTCCTCATGTGACTGAACCTCCTCTGACTTGGTACAGCTGGATTCTGTAGAACTGACCTGGGACTCGTTGTGATTCAGATCTAGAAAGACAAGAATGCACATTTAGACTCACTCCTTCATGTTCTACAGGCTTCCTGCTTCGAGGGTGACGACTGTGGACCCTCTGCTTCTATCTGTCTCTGTCTTCAGCCTCTTGTACTGTTCCCTCAGCCATCTTCATGTCCTTCTTCACTCCAAGCCTGGACCTTTCTGGAGTCTTCTTCCTTTACCAGTCTGGCAGCTTCATCTCCAAAGTTTTTTCTTCGACACATCCATGATTTCTCATCTTGATTCTTCTTTAACTCCAATCAATTATTTTATCCTGCACTGCCGCCATGCTCACATGAAACAGAGCGGACTGGTCGGCACAGGAAATGCAGGAAAAGGAGATCATGGAGAGTTCATAGAAGTTCATGAAGTCGAGTCCATCACCCACTGCCAGGTTGAATATTCTCATGGCCAAAGTACGTTCAGGTTGAACACAACACACACTGTTGTTACGAGCAGATCACGTTAGGTTTAAAGGGACTGCAAACCATATATTACTGCATTTGGTTTTGGAGTTTTGGTTTTTACCAAATTAGAACTCATCTGTGATCATGATGGGTATGACGGAGACTCCGGACTTAACTTTAATAAACTTTACGTAAATATGTCCCATCTGTCTCATTATGTCTCTATGACTCGTTGCTGCTTCAGCATCTTCATATACTGTATATCCTACACTGCCCCCATCTGTGCAGTACCATGGTCTCTGTCTTGGTATATCTTTGTGCAGTACCATGGTCTCTGTCTTGGTATGATATCTTTCCATTTTTTTCAGTGCTGCAGTGTTTACCTGAACGTTTCCTCCTGGTCTGTTTTTCTTCTTTCAGCTGCACACCGGCTCTTACACGAGCCTTAGGTTGAACAGAAAAAAGAAGAGTCTCAGAATTTAACAGAGAGCAGAGAGAAGTGTGTAAACAACTTACTAAATTATTAACATAAATTATTTTCTGCTACTCTGAAGTAACCACGACACCAAACAAGTATTAGGATTTGTTGACAGTTTAGACCTAATGACCTCTGACCCTTAACATTAAACAGGGTGAGGAGTGTGTAGTGTCATTCTCTAAGGAAATTCAAGAATACAAATGGTGAACAGGGATGCACATCAATCACAGGGAAACACAAGGACAAGAGGAGCAGGGGGACACAGGAGACAGGAGGGTAACAGTGGACACACAGGACACCAGACATTAAAGCAAAAATAAATAAGACAGAAATATCATGATAGTAAAGCTCATATAAATCAATCACACAGAGCTCGCACTCCAAACCATGAGTTTTCTAAAATAACGTCTCAGACACTGTGGAGTGAATTAGAGAGTGTACAGTCACATTGATGAGTCCAGGGTTTCAGCACATACCTCTTCTGAAGCCTTATTCCAGTCCAGCTTACACAGAAATGTGACGAAGAAAATGGCCTGCATTAGCACACAAATGCAGAGCCCAGTCCATAGCCCTGATACAGAAATGATGAAAAATGTTGATGAAATAAAAGTGTTGTTACCTAGAGAATATATATATGTATATATAAATATACATCAGGAAAGAGTTTTTTTCCTCACCTACAATCCCCATCTTTGCTGCAAACATCAGGGAGACGCCTATGGGGAACCCGATGCAGTAATATCCCACCAGGTTACACAGAGCTCCGATCAACTGTTTTCCTGCTCCTCTCAGAGCTCCACCTGCTACTCCCTGTCTACATCAAACACACCTGCTCAGAAACATGACAACTCCAACTTGGCGTCCCACTTGAACTTCGTTCAGCCAGGATAGAAAACATACTCACCGCCACAGCATCAGGAAGATGCATGAATCCAAACACTAACATGACGTCCCCCACTCGCTCTATGATGTCTCTGGAAAGAAAACACAGAAAGAAAGGACGGTGTAGACAACCACAAAGAACATTCTGAGTGTCAGATGGAATCATTCAATAAAACCAATATTTTAAGACTGTTGGGTTTAAAAATACTCACAGTTCTTTAGTGAAAATGTATCCAACCACATGTCGGGCTATAGTGAAACTGAAGCCCACAAAAACTCCGACAGTGACTGAAAAGGGAGAACATTTTCACATTATCATCAAATACTAATAAAACCAGGAACTTAGTTGGAACACCTTAAGGTGGAATTGTTTGGTTGTCGCCTACGCGCCTATCCAACATTCATACTTTGCTGCCCTCTAGCGTCTAAATCTGAAACTGCAGACTACCTTCCTA
>NC_024315.1:17277294-17301276 GCF_000523025.1 Cynoglossus semilaevis
GGACGACAATATCCGTGATAAAAATAATAAAAAAAAATGTTTTAGTTTTTTTTTTTTTACTACTTTCAGAACATGGTCCTTACACGAGCTGACGATCGTGACTTTACATGACAGCTGGGCCTGCCCTACGTTTCCTGCACCAAGTGCATTTCCAACCCGGACACTGGCGGCAGCGGAGAACCCTAGAGGGAACTGAGAACCCGACAGAACAACAAGAGTACATGAATTATGTTTCATCTGAGGAAATACACTGTTGACACACTCCTGCAGCGGAGTCACAGTTTACAGTTCAACAAGTTCTAAGACAAATCTTTTGACTTTGAAGGTGTGTGTTGTGAATGACTAGAACGTGTTCAAACTGGTCTCTCAGGTGACTATAACAGTGTTGACAAGTTTTATCACATTTGTTTTGATCATATGTTTAATTTGACCAGGTTTTTATTCATAACTATGTAGGTTAAAGCTGCTTAAATGATTCAAATGTTTGGAGTTAGATCCTTCTGAGTCTTTAGACAAGACCAAGAAGCAGTTTGTGACCAGGTGTCAAAGGTCATCATGTAAAGTTATCCAGACATTACTTCTGTGCACAGTGAATTACATAATTACTGCCACACAGTTAAAACTGACAGACACTAGATTCTGCAGTGCATTGTGGGATACATTGAGTGCCCTACACAGTGGACAACTTCTACCCAATACACATTCAGACACCACTACAAAGTGGGGTGCACCTTATGTAGTGTACTGTGCAGGGTGTGGGGAGCAGGAACTGATTTATTTTTGTCCTAGAGCTTTTACTTTACCCTCGTATTTGTCAGCTTGGAGGGTCAATAGGTCAACATCTGTGACTGACATACACCTACATTCCAATGTGAACTACATACACCACACCAGTGGAGGTCCAGGGAGTGTGTTACGGTGAAGAGGATTAGCCTTTGACTGTACCATGTAGGCTATGACAGCCATCTGATATATTATAGACTGGGCTGCCAGCTCTGTCTCGCTGATCACTCCGGACAGAAAGCCCCCGATCTCAAACATCCACCACTCCAGACACAGCATGAGCATGCTGGGAATGGCCAGACGGATGAATGGTCCCCACTCCTGCAGACAGTCCAGGGACCAACCTGTGGGTCAAGGTTTGAAAGGTTTACCAAGTGTGTTTTGTGTTTCGATCGGACACATTCCTCTTGCGCATCAAGTCAAAAGAAAAATCTTGTTGTTACACAACTACTAGCGCTTAGAAAAGAACAGCCTTACTGATTAACTGCTAACACGTGTGTGTGTGTGTGAGTGAGTTTAAAAGGTTAAAGGTAGAAAGATAATCAAGAGTCAAGTGTATTATTTTATCCTTTAGCTCCAGGTTTTAGAATCTTAGTTAGTGCTCTTGGATCTATATATGGTGTGTGGTCCTATCAAAGTCCAGTCCACTGACTGGCCTGGTTGGCTGAGCTGCTCACCACAGTGGTTCTGATGAACTCTGCACAGGGTGTCATGGTTACTTTGTTATTAATGTGTCAGACATTATATGCTGGGATGTTGACAATAGACAAGCAGTGAGGTGAAGAAACACAGGCCTGGCTGATGAAAGAGGAGGAAAGAACAGCACAACAAACACCGTCGACCAGCAGAGACAAAAGACGGAGGGACTCAAACTGTGTTCAAAGTTGAGGTGACTTCATACCTGACCATGTGGCCTTGTGCAAACCCCGACCGCAGATATAAATGAACAGGATCCCTGCCAGGAAATACTGAGAGATGGAATTGGCCGCTGCAGATCCACTGAAAGAAGCAAGTCACCAATTCATAAACATGACAAATATTTTAACACACACACACATATATACTGTATATATTCTATTTTTCTCAGTAAGGTGTATCATCAATACCATTGATATGACAGAACATATTCTTGTTCAGATCAGCTCTGTTGTGAATGGCAGTGTTCATCAGCAGACAGTATTTTTAATGTTGACCAAAATAATCTACATTTTGCCATAGTGGAGTGCCACAGTCTGAGGAGCGGTCAATCAAGAGCCACACATTTGCTTCTGCCTCAACCTAACATTCAATCCCATAAAGTTTCTGGTCGTACAAAAAAAAAACACTTACGCAACACCCAGATCCAGAACAAAGAGGAAGACGTAATTAATGACAGCATTGAGGATGTTGACAATCACTCCAGTTATAACCTGAGGCCAAATGATTCCCTGGAAGAACAGAGCAGAACCTTGGATCTTGTATCCATCAACAGAGTTCATACTCACTACTGTACAATGTGTGTGAATCAGTTGGTAAATTAAAGTCACCTGGTTCTGAAGATACCTCACTTGTAGCTGGTACATGAAGGATGCCTGTAGGGACATACAGGTATGTAGCATTAGCAAACCTTAGTGCTGTGTATGTATTAACATGATTCTATACACACACACACACACACACGACATTTTCACATCACAAAGTTGAGTTAAAGTATGCTCTCAGAAGTCTTCAGTACTACTAGTCATGTTGTCAGCATGGCTACAAAGTGAAGGTCCAGCTGTATTTCATTTACTCACAGGCAGAGCAGGCATGAAGACCTTCACATACAGCTGTGAGAGGCTGTGGGCAGAAAGACAGGTTTAGACAAATGTCATTGTTCCAGACAGAGGTTTGGATCCATGGGTTACTCCAGTGATGAATGAAGAACGTGAATATGAATATGAAGTGAGGCAGCAACACCAACACCCACACTGACTCAGTGGTTCTAGTGTAAAGGAGTCACAGCAGGTCACTGACGCTGTCTTAAACCAGCTCTGCATCCAAAGGAATGAATTGAATTTTATCTTTGTACATAAACTACAGTATTTGTCTTTGTGACACAGCACATCACAGCACATCACAGCACAATGAAATGTGACCTCTGTTTTTAACCCATCACCATAGTGAACAGGGGGCAGCTTTAAGCACTAGGGGAGCAGTGTTTGAGGGACTTGAACCTTAAACCTTCTGGACCCAAGTCTGCTTCCTTAACCATGAAGCCACCACTGTCCACTTCATCAATAATTGACAATCAAATTAAGGTAAGTCCTAAGATAAGTCCTTAATAAGTCCAGGGGGCAGTGGTGACCAGGTTACCACTGAGGTGCCCTGATCATGGCTCCGTCCCCACACACTGCTGCCCGGGCTCTTAAGCTGCCCCCTGTTCACTTTGGTGATGGGTTAAAATCAGAGGTCACATTTCAATGTGTGCAGTGGTGAGCTGTGTCACAATGCCAAGGAGTTCACTTTCCTCACTTTCCTTAATATTAAGAAGTATTGCTCCCATGCATTTTTAGAATAATATTTTTTTGGTTTTCTAAAATCCAACACGCTGCTGTATCACTGTTGTGTTGTTTTGGTGATGGGATGCCGAATGACCTGGCGATCTCTGGACTCTGTTGGACGGCCAGCAGCAGAGGTTCAGTGTTGATGAGAACGGCCCAGCAGGGGAAACAGGCCATGAGTAGAATGAGAACCCCCCTCTGGAGAATCACACCCACGCGCTTCAGGTTACCGCTCCCATAAGTCTGTGTCAGACAGGGAGACAGGGAGTGTGGGGTGAGCAGATGTACAGAGCATCCTCCTGCTCTGAGAACAAAAACACTGGTGTCCAGTTGTTTTCATTCAGACCCCAGGATGGTGTGAGAGCCCAGCAGCAGCTCTGGCTTCTCTGTCAGAGCCTCTGCTGAGGATACCTGAGATATGAGGGTATCACAGGTCAGCGATAGACCACTGCCGATGGAAACACCAGTGACATTCACCACCTGCCAATGAGAACAGACGTGAGAAAGACTTCACGGAACGGACGCACCGAAGAGTCAAACCTGTCTCCTCACCGCTATTGATAACGCCACGCTAGCCAGTTCAATCTTCCCCAGGTGGCCACAGAAGACAGTGCTGACGAAGCTGATCATGAAGACCATCATCTGTGAAATGATCTGGGAGAAAGAAAAACAAAACTTTTTTTTATAACAACATTCTACCTGTGAACCAAAAGACCCCCCAAATCCCCCCCCCCGAACTGATCTCTGTTTCAATCTCATCTGGTCTCACATTCACAACCTTTGTAAAAATTTAAATTTCTTTACATCTAGAAATAGGAAATGAATGTGAGGGATAACAAGTATAACGGAAGTCATTTTCTGTCCCCTCAAGAGTAAAAATAACACGATTTTCATGTCCTTTTTTAGTGTTTTGTTTTACAGAAAATTATTTTATGATCAAAATACTCGATTACATATATAAAAATTACTACAAAGATAAGGGTCCAATTTAACGAGACAGCATCAGGACAACGCAGGAAACAAGATGTGGTGGAAAAGATTTCATTACATTTTCAGACATAGTAATAATAATAATAATTCTATAGTTAAAGGAAAAAATATAACAACAATGTCACTATTATTAATAATAAACTCTTACCACTGGACCCGCCAGTTTGACTAGCTGCTTCAGCTCCTGTCGGTAAACCAGCGGGATGCAGCTCCGGAGTCTAGCGCAGGACTTTTGTTTTTTGTCGGTCACGTCTCCATTTACGACCGTTACATTTAAATCTTCTCTCACGCCATTGGAGTATTTGACGTGTGAGTGACCGGAACCGTCCATGACCGACAGTGATTCAGCACTCCGTCTAGGTGAACAGACTTACCTCTGATGGTCACACTGTGAACTGTTCTCCTCTAAGAGGAAAACTTGTGTACGTTAGGCCACACCCACCTGGGGCGGCTTTGTGACGTATATAGCTGCTAGAGCCGCTCATTGGTTGTTGTGGTTTTACCATGTGCTGTGTTGAATTTGAGGAGAAATTAATTATTAACATGTCTGTGTAGGTTCTAAGTCATCCAGGTCATTTAATCCAAAATATAGTTACATCAAGGGCAACATCAAGGGCTACTGGACGAAGAAGACGTTTCCCCTCTCATCTCATCGTCAAGAGACTTCTTCAGTTCAGTTCAAAACACAGTAGTGTTGTATATGCAGTACAGTGCAGCGAGGACTGCTTTGACTTCGACATTGGGGAAACCAAACAACCACTGTACAAGCGTATGCAACAACACAGAAGAGCCAGCTCCTCAGGGCAGGACTCAGCTGTTCATCTACATCTGGAGGACAAAGGACACACTTTTGTGGATGAGGATGTACATGTCGTCACCTGAGAAGACAGATGGTTTGAGAGACGGGTGAAGGAAGCCATCTACATCAATCTGGAGAAACCATCTCTCAACAGAGGAGGTGGTTTGAGACACAACCTTTCATCCACCTATAACGTCGTCCTGAGTTCTCTCCCTGACAACAAGACCACAGTGTCATTTCAAAGGACACTCAGCCAAAAGTGTGTTTGTTAAATAGCTTTCACTCAGCATTAATAAGTACACGACCTGTCAGTCATACAGTAACAGGGACTGGTGTCACATTCACAGACTATCGTTCATGACATAGAGGCAAGGGTAAATGTTTGAACACACCACCTGCCTTATTTAAACTGACACATGACATAGCCCTTAGCAGTGAGCTAACGTTAGCTCTGGGGTCTGAGTGTATTAAAAGCTGAAATGTACGAATTATATTTCAACCAAATTACGGTGAGGAATGGAATGTGTGTGCTACAGAGTACCAAGTCCTCTTTAATTCAGCATTTACCTGTTCTAATGACTCAGCTTAATAATAATTAATAATTTAAAAAGTCATGTGATTTATAACATATGCAGTGAAGAAGAGACCTTGAGATGTGATTTATAACATATGCAGTGAAGACAAGACAGAGTCTCAGAGATACAACCCTGTCAACCAGCTAAAAAAAGAAAGTCAATATTTATGTTGTTTTGAAAATACAATGGTTAATATTTCTTTTCTTGATCCAAAATCCAGACTTCCTGATAACAGTGGACGAGCAAACAAGAAGGTCCAATTGCATTTAGTTTTTAATAGAGTTGTGCATTACAAAGCAGAGGCATCATCATCATCATCATCATTCAGTCATTCACTAATAAAATCCCTGATTAATCATCAATGCATTTTATGGCTTGTATAGCATGCTGCGAGAGCACAGATGAGGACTTCAAAATAAGATACTCAATCATTTGCAAAAGTCTGCATCGTGGCATCAGTTTCCTCTGCTGCAATAATCCAACAAATGAACCTCTGCTCCGACACACAGCACAGACACAGCACAGACACAGCACAGACACAGCACAGACACTGCAGCCATTCTGAACACAAACAGAAACTGTGCAGTTACTCCGGTCTGTTCAGGATCTCGGTGTCTTGTTTTCAGAGTCTGACTCATCTGAGGAATATCATAAGAGTGCTTTTGGGTATAAACACACACACATGAACTGCATATGAAAATTGAATGAACTACTTCAGCTGCATGCTGTGGTAACAGGCTGAGGCCACAGGTTTGTAACTCCAAAGGTAAACGAGGCTAAGTTAGATTGTCACCAAAGACTTTCTGTTCTTTCCCTGGATTTAAGTAGAGATTCTTAGAAAGAGAGGGTGGAGAATTTGGAGGGTGAATTTGATTCGCCAGCACATTTTAATAGATTATATACAATCCACTGCAACCAGCACAGCACTGTGGGTTGTCCTGTGGGACATCACACCAGCAGTAATAGTCCCTGGTCCCTATGAATGGGAACAGGGCAGTCCAGTGGTTCCCAAACTATGGTACAGGTAGCAATAGTTGAACTCACCAACAGACTAATAATCTCAGCAGGTATTCAGTGTATTGCATACTGAACAAGGTGGACAGTAATGCTGGTCGTACTGATGGTACTTGGAGAGAGTTTTTTGGGAGGTACTACATGGTGTATATCAGGGGTCACTGACCTTTCTGAAACTGAGAGCTACTTTGAGGTCACTTAGTAATACAGAGAGCTCCTTCCTGACCAATGTAATAATAATCAGTTTTGGGACAGACAACCTCAGACACTCTTCTTACCATCGTCACTGAACCCATCTGAATATAATTGCAGGTGGAACTGATCCAAAAGCACAGTAACAGTACAACCGTTGACCCTCTGTTGACTAGAATATACCCCGCACGGGGGCTACCAGGTGCCCCAGGGCACCACGTTGGTGACCCCTGGTGTATATAGTTTGAGAACCACCACTGTAGTCAGTATTATATAAATACATAGTTGAACACTGCATCAGTGGCCTCAATGACTGACTGTTTATCAGATAGGTTGTAATTGATTTGTACTAAAAAAAAAAAAGAACAGTTCTTGACCTGGTGATCAGATTTGCACTTTGCACTACGGGTTCTGCTCTGCAGCTACTTCACCACACACTGTGTCCTAGGTCCAAAGTTTGTACTGTAGCCACAGACTTCAAATACTCGGTCAATTTGAATCAGTGTTGCCAGGTGCACGAGCACGAGCATGACATGACTGAAGGGTCCACTGTGGAGAAAGAGAGAAAAGGCCAAAACAAAATACAAGCTGCGGAAAATGGGAGAAGGAGGAGGAGACGGAGGAGGAGAGGCAAAGAAGGTGGCCAGGAAAAGTAAAAGTAAGCATCGCCCAATGATACGTATGTGCGACAATTTTATACCTCTGGTAGGATAACCCTACATTTCACACCTGGCAACATCGGTTTGAATAACCAACCAGTAGAAACACTTTGCAGTAGGACTTGTGAACAATTTCCAGTTAACAAATGCAGCCAGTGAAGACTGGAGGCCTTGAACTGCGACACAGTGCAAATAGACAAAAAAAAAACAAAAAAACCCTGCACACGTAAATGACCGTTTGTTCATTTAAATAATAGCTCATGTTTAGGTCAAGTCTAAGTCTGTATTAACTGTTCTGTTAATACAGTGTATTAACTGTCTGTTCTGTATTAACAGAACAGTCCATTTTAAATTTACGTGCTTGTGAATTATTCTCTAACGTCTGTCTTTAACAGTAAAATTCAAGTAAATCAATGTCATGTCCATAAAGTTGGTTTTAAAATAGTCAATAAATATAATGGGATTATAAATAAGGATGCAATACATTCATTTTGAAACACAGACTGATTCTACTGGTGCCTCTCAACTGTAGTGTTTCCTGACTGTTAAGTCTCAGGGCTGCAGTAGAGTCCGTCACCACACCAGAACCAGTGTTTTTAGAAGTCACCTCTTTAGTGTGAAATACAGTTCATTATTAGTTGCTTCTACTAAAGAATACTGAGCTTGTTGTAAACATCGTTTGATTGTACACTCTAGTGGACAAACACAGCAACACGCCATGTCGTCTTCTAGAACTTTGCAAAATAATAAACCTAATTTCACATAGCCTTATATAGAAAACAGTCCCCACAGCTCCGCCCCTGCAGGGACATGGGTCCGTCCAGTTAGATACGCCACATGCTTCTCAGTGTTGTTTGCCCTGTTGACTGCACGTGTGTACACTGAATGTTGATGTGGAGAAATTCTGTGGTCATGGCAACAGTCCTGGTTAAATCCTAGACCAATCACAAAGCAGATTTTGTAAAATACCAACAGTGTGTTTTCAGAGCCCACGTGTAAGACGACCTGCTACAGTTTGCTTGACCAGTCTCCATGAGCTGCTCATAATGCAGTGAGTGTGCGGAACAGCTGGGTGAGGCAGAAAACAGAGGCGGTGAGAGCAGTGCATTGTTTGGCCAACAGTTTGGTGCTCAGGTCCTGGCAGCTGCGTTTGCTGCCGGCTCTTTCTGCAGCCAGACAGAAGTCCCTGAATGAGCGGGCCACGTCGGCCAGACCTGCGACTGCCTCTACATTCCTGCGGTCACACCTGTCACAACCAGAGAACCACAGACAGACGCCGGCCAACTCTACCAGGGTCCTGAAGCTGTCGGCCAGAGAGTTCAGCATCTGTCCTGGGTTCTGCTCAACCCCAACGACCTTCTGGCAGCTGGACATCAGATGACGAGCCTCCGTCTGAAGAATCCGCTTGTTCTCTGTAAAGTGGGCGGGACAGGTGTCCCTTGGGTGCCGTCCCCCGTGTCCTCCGGCCGGTCGATCACCACTGCTGTGCTCTAGGATGGAGAGCAGCTGGTTAACGTCTACGCGGAGTTCCTGGTAACCAATGGGGGGTTCTGGATAGCACTGCTGCCCCAGCTGACTGATAATGTTTTTGTGGGTTTGGGACAGGTGACAGTCAGAGGTGACAGAGAGAGGGGAAAGAAGAGGGCTGAGCTCAGAGGTAGAGGAGGAGAAGAGGATGGAGCGTGGGAAGGAAGGAGAATGTGTGGGGGGAGTGGAGAGGAGGGAGGAGACAGGCGCAGAGGTCTGGGTCACAGCACTATTCTGACTTGTGCGACAGGAGAACTCATAGACTGTGAGCTCGTCATCGAAGCTGTCTCCACCACTGAAGCAGTTGCTGTAGACCGCTGGACAGCCACAAGCGTCCAGTGGAACCTGCAGACCCTCCACGACCGACTCACATCCAGACGTTAGCGCGGAGCCGCAGCTGAATCCAGACTTTAAGGGTAGCATGGTCCCGAGCTGTGCTGGAGTCTTTGTCGGCCACGAGTCCTCACAGATGGTGAACACCCTGCAGCCAGAGGACAGGGTCTCTGGTGAGTCTGACTTCTGCTCTGGAGGTCTACAGAGAGCCATCAGAGGCCTGTGGTTGTTGGTCCAACTCACTGTGGACAGCTGATTGTGAAAAGGAAGCCCAGCTCTGTTTAGATTCTGGGTCGTCACCACCTTTGGGGTGGAGGGTAAATGACTGACCATTTTATGACCTGAACTGTCTACATCTGTGGCTTGGAACGTGTTTGCCTCTGGAGCTTGTGTTATTGGTCCAGGAGTGTCCTTGATGACTGAGGTTTCTCTGTGGAAGATCTTCACCATGGAGGGTGGAGGCTCCGTTATGGGTTCTGATGTGTTTGGAATTGAGTATGGAATATGGTTTTGTGGGTGGGGTTCAGTTGGGACTGGGAGCGGGGAGTTAACTTTCGTCACCGGTGCTGTGCCACATACCACCTCTCCATCAACCTCCGAACCGGTGACTGTGGAATCGGACTCGTCTGACTGTTGACTGACTGTTTCTGCAGCTGCGTCCATGTGATCGTCCACAGCTCGTGTGACGTCTGCACCGTTACTGATCTTGTCCACGGCAGGACTTCGGTTCAGATTTCCTGCTCCAGTCTGGTGGAGGCTCTCCTGAGACCGCGACAGGTACAGAGGCAAATTCTGTATCTTACCCCTCAGTGTTGAGGAGGACAATCTGCCCATGATGCTGGGAGAACATGAGTGGAAGAGGAAGGGAGTTGGTGACAGAGGCTCTTTGGAGACGTGGATCACTGCTGCCTCAGTCCTGACTGAACCAAGTCCACGCTGTGCTTCAGTTGGAATGTTCCAGTCATTCCTGGGTGTGTCGTCATTGTTGTTTGACACACCTGTGTGTTTCAGTATTGATTTTGAGTCATACAGTGTGTTACTAGTTACAACCCCAGCAGGTTCTGCTGCTAGAGAACTGACAGGGCAGGAGTAACCAGAACCAACCCTTCTGGATTCAACTGAACTACAATTAAGTGAAACGCTCACTTCCTCATCCTCGAAGACATTGTCCGAATTAGTGCTGTCGCTGACCTCATCGGCAGAACTGACCACACCAGCGGGTCCGTCTTCGACCACACCACGTGGAACCTGTAGATGTGTTTGTGCTTTGTTAGTGGACCATTCTAAGTCCTGAGCAGACACTGGGACCGTCTCTTTGTTCCTGCTTTCATCTCCTGTCTTCACTGAGGGGTCACTCTGGGACTTGGAGACGTCTGGTAATGAAGGTAGAGGAGATGATGGAGGAGGAGGCGGTGGTGGTGAGTAGGAGGTTGGGTTGGAAAATTCCAGTACATGTTCAGGGTCACAGTCGGCTACACTACAGGTTCTGTCTTGGTGAACTGTACCTTTGGACTCCCTCCAGTCGAAGTGTCTCACTTCAGCTGTCCCTTCGTCCCTCACATCCTTCTTCTGTGTCTCCTCAACAACTACTGGTAAAAACATGTGACCAGTAAGCTGCAGGTCTCCTTCCCCTCTACCATCTTCAACCTCCCCCTGTCCTTCCTCTTCCTCCTTCCCGTCACCTCTCCGGTCAGCACTCTCCTTCCCATCTGGATCTACCCTGCAGCGAACAACAGTGATGGTCGGAGATGTAGCCTTCACCAGATCTGTGACTGACTTTGATTCCATTGCATCAGGTTCCATCTCCATTTCCTGCTTCCTGGTCCTACAGGACGTCTGTGGGTTTCTGGCCTCTGTCTGGGAGAGACTGTCTGATTTGGCTTTTGATTGGATGGGTTTGGACTCGAGCTGAGCTGGTTCTCCTTCAAAGTAAATCAAAGAGGAGACAGTAGGACTGGAATTCTGAGTTTGGGATGGAGGTTTGGAAACTGAACTGAGCGTCTGTGCAGCATCAACATCTGACAGGAAGCCTTTCTGAAGTCCAGTGTCCTTCTGTGACTCTGGGTCTGGTCCTGGGTACGACACCATTGAGGTGTAAGTGGTTTCCATGAAGGAACGCCGCTTTCGTGACCTTCTTCTGAGCTGGAATAGTGTTTCTCCAACATCTGTCTCCGGTGCCAATTCTTCTTCTGTCTCTTTTTCAATGTTGTCGCCGTCAACAACAGAGACTGTGATGTCACTGAGGCTGAGGAAATCCAGCTTCATCTCTGGAGAGATACCTGCACAACCACATGTTGACATGTTACTGAAATGACATACAGTACTGGTCATCTGTCTTATATTTACCTCATGTTAAGGTACACATATATATATATATATATATATATATATATGTATATGTAAAATTATTAACTGCTCATTTTTAAAGTCAACCGTCGTGCTCTGTGCAGTTTTAAAAGTACATAAATATAAACCCATGGTTTTTCTAGGTAAGCTTTCAGAGGCAATGAACAACGGACTAATAATAATAATAATAATAATAATAATAATAATAATAATAAAAATAAAAACTGCTTTGATTGAAACGTTTTTTGGCCTCCAGTTTTAGTGAACTGATGTTCACAGTAACATTTAAATAACATTTCTTTTCATAATGATCGTAGTTCCTCATAATGAACATGTACCACAGAAGACTGAATTTTAAATGGAAATACTCGCCTCTTAGCACAGCTCCTGCAGCCAGGTCTTCAGGGGAAGTTAAACGATCCCTGGCATCAAAAAACTCCTCGTCAGAGCTGCTGTCTCCAAATCCAGGAGGAGGCTGGAGGATTGGCACTGTTTTATCCTCATCTCCCTCCAACTTCTCCAAGTTTCTGGCTTCACTCTGACAGTGAGGGTGGGGGAGACTACGGGCGCTGTCGGGGGTGATGTTGGAGCAGAGTTTGTAGTAGCAGCGAGTGTCACTCTGGTCGAAATTGAACACAGACTCTGTGAGGTAGGAGGAGGACGGGGATACAGAGAGGGGGCTCCCCCCAGAGCCTCCCTCCACGGTGAGACCCACCACTTCACCTGCTCTCCTCTCTGAGGTCTCCATTTCTGTTAACAACTTATTTTTTCTCCTCCGCAGATCCTCTTCTTCATCATCATCATCATCATCATCATCATCATCATCATCATCATCATCATCATCATCATCATCATCATCATCATCATCGCTAGCCTCTGGAGGGCTGGGCAGCAGATCCACCAGGCGAGAGAGGTCAGCGAAGCAGAGAGAGCTTTGGTCAGAGCAGGAGAACCCTGGATCTTTCCCAGCTGGGTGGACTGTGTCCCAGGTGGAGACAGGGTCAAACAGTTGAGTGTCAGCTCCGCCCCCAGACCTCCTGCACTGCCCTCTTCCTCTTCCTGTTTCTAGACTTGTTATGTGTAAGAGTGGATGGGAGTGAGCTGGTGGAGGAGCAAGGAGGTGCGGCTGGACTTGGCTGTGGGAGTAGGGATTAAGCTGAAGAGGGAAGTCGCAACGGGTTTGTGAGGACGAGGAACACTGGAGAAAATCGTCCTCCTCCAACGCATCGAGGGAGTCACTGGAAGGGCTGGTGAGGACACGGGAGTCGGTTTGACAAGAATCTGAAGCCTCTGAGACGCAGCGTTGCTCCTCATCATCGGGGGGCTTCACTTCGTCTTCCTCTCTTTTCTGTTGCTCTTGTGATTCGTTTATTTCCGTCTCCTCGATATTCCCGTTGTCTTCGGTTTTGCTCTCCTGCGGCGACCGCTCCTTCTCCGTGTCAACATCTTTCTCCTCCTCTGGTTTTTTACGGTCCAAAAGTCTCTCTGCCTTTTCCCTCTCATCTTTACTTCTCCTCCTTCTCTCTTTGTCTTTTCTCTGTCGGCCGTCAGGTTCAGAGGAGGAGGATCTCTTTCTAGATCGTGGCCTGTCGTTGACCGAGGGCAGCGTGATGAGTGGCTCCATGTCCAGGTCGGAGGTGTCGTCTGAGTCGCTGCCACATCTGGACACGTAACCTGTGAACGTGAAACCACAGGACGGCAAAGACACTGTGAAGGACGCAGACACTGGAGACACAAGGTGTTTCCCAGTTATAGGGGCTATATAATGGCGGGCCAACTCTAGTACACATTTGATATGATCTTGCGGGCCTATGTAACTACCCTGCGGGCCAGATTTGGCCCCCGGGCCTGAGTTTGACTCATGTGCCCTAGGGGATGTCGACCCTGGTGTCAATGGCTCTACAAATCTGTGTTCTTCCTACCTTCCTCAGCAGACACTCTGTGCTTCTTCTGCTCCTCTGTCCAGGCAAAGAGGTTGAGGTTGGGGTCGACGAAGACTCGACAGTATCCCGATATCAGACAGGACAGATCTTTGGCCGCTGAAGTCTCCAGCAGTAATGTGATGGGCTGGGAGACAAGATGTTGTTGGATGGGACAAGAACTAGGAACGACTTTGTTTCAGTCATGAATCACGTTCTGGTGTCCTCACCTTGATGTCCTGCAGGTATATTTTCACCAGGCTGACCTTCTCTGATTCAGGCAGCAGCTCAATGCGTGTGATGCAGGTGAACTCAGTCAAGGAGGACAGGATGCTCAACTTGTGGTTCACCACCTGACTCACCCCATACCTCGCTCCCACCAGCAGGGTGACTGTGGACTCTCTGTCTTGGAGCTGAAGAGATGAAGAAGGTTCTGTTAGGAGAAATGCACTCTATGGAGACAACAGAGACAAATCAGCTAACGCTCCAGAGAACTACCATCATGGTGGCACTGAAGGTCTTCCCCCCAAATGACTTGAGATCCCCCAGCTCTTCTAGGTAGTTGATCCGTGCCTGGTTGACAGAGGAACCCTTCTGTTTGGGATCTTGCAGTGATGGGCTCTTCTTCATGTGGAAGCTGATGGCCTTCTTCAGATCTTTCTCCCGCATGTTCCTCAACAACGTGGACGACACAAAGTTCTCTATTCCCCATGTTTTCCTGTTGGAACACACAAGGTCAATGTAAATCTGATGAATTAATACTACATAATAATAAAAAAATAAATATGTCCAGGTCGTTTATTTTGCTCTTGACTCTAATCATGTCAAACGTCTTTATCTTACGTGACAGTCTTCAGGTTGGTCTTGGGCGACTGTCCGCAGCTGGCCAGCCTCTCCTGGATGTGCAGGGCGGCCAGTCGCAGAGCAGTGTTGCATCTCATCTCTACTGCGAAACGTTCCTGCAGAACGTCGTTGACAGCCTGGAGAGAGAACAGCACAGAGAATGAAGACATTTTCTCCTCTGATCAAAGGTTTGTCCGTTGGTGTAGAAACAGAAAAACTATCTACTAGAACTACACAGAGAGACATATACTGCATATATCATCATATATCAGATGAATCACAGTACCTGCAGGTAAAGATACTCAAAGACGGTGGGGTCCTGCTGCAGCAGAGACTGGAGGGATCTGGGCATGAAGCAAACTCTGAACAGACACCTGTAGTCGTGGGCCTCTTTCTTCTGGACCACCTGATGAGACACACACACGTTTACAGGACCATTATTAACAATAATAATAAGCTTATATATATATATATATGTGTGTGTGTGTGTGTACCTGCTGTATCCTCTCCTCTTCGTGCAGCAGCAGCAGTTTGCTGATGCTGTGCTGCTGCTCCAGGACCAGTGAAAAATGCTCTATGCGGCTCAGAGAGAGCTTTTCCTTCAGTGTCATCACTATGTCCTGAGAGACAACACACACACACACACACACACACCCAAGAGACAATATTTCACAACATCAGGAAACATTTTTGCTGATTTGCTACCAACTACAGTAGAAGAGAATACAAAAGTAAACTAATATATATCATTATATTTATTGTACATATACATATATATTTGAACATATATTCATAATAATACAGTATATTTATCAGGGTGTTAATAATCGTGTCCTCGACAGGTTCGTGACCTGAGCAGAACATTTCCTCCCTCCATGGACACTGACCTCATTAATCATTATATTTATTGGATGTGTGTGTGTGTGTGTGTGTGTGTGAGGTGTGTGTACGTGTGGTGGACGGCCTACTGCCTCACCTTGACTGTGGTGCTGGGTTCAAACTTGAAGGCCTTGGTCTGACCGTTCTCCAGGTAAACCTTCAGAACGTTGGGCAGGAACAGCAGAGAGTTTCCCTGAGGAGAAACATTATTTTTTTCCCCGTCATTAAGCTTTTGAACTTTTCTGATTTTTAATGTTCGCTATAAGCAATTCTAGCTGAATATGTTGTGTTTTTTATTTTCTGTGACTCTTGTCTTGTCTTCCTCTGGCTGCAGCCCTGAGCTCACGCTGCTCTTTAACATCTCTTCATTGATCTGCCTCTGATCTGGAGTTAAAACCGTGATAAGGAAACAGTAAATGAGCAGAGGAGCAGGCAGGTATTGATCAGTGTTTCCTCAGTGATTAGTGACAGTCTTTCCAGCTTCTGTGTTTTTTTTTCTCTTGCAGCTGAATTCAAAACTCTGGGCAGTAACGAGATCTGTGACTAAACTGCAACAACAGCACTTTCATCTCTGCTCTGTAGAAACACTTGACTCTCAGAAAAAAAACAAAACATTTTATCAGCACCTTGTTTCAATAACTTTTCTTTATATATATGGAATAAAACCCCCAGGACACAGGCTGGAAGAATGAACAATGAACAAACAATATTTTCCTCAAGAGAGAAAACTTTTGGAGTGTAGAAATAAACTGTGGATGCATAAAATCTGCTAAAGTGCGCCCTCCCTTGGTAAACCTACGCACTGCATGCAGTTACCGGGCTATGGTAACTAGATTTTATGGACATATGAAATTGCTAAGGGTTTTAAAAAATAACGACTAACAATAAGAGGATGATGAGAAGCATTTAAGTTAAAGTACAGTTTCATTATGACACCTAGTGGTAAGAACATAAAAAAACAATTAAACTGCACCGTTACATTATTTCTATGAGCCAGACCTGCTGTACATCATGAAGCATGAAGCTACTGCCATCTCTAAGGAGCTACAGTATCACAGCAGACACTGTGGCCCACAGGTTGACCCACAGACCGACCTGACAGTGTCCATTGACCTCCACCTCCTCAGCAAAGTGAACTTTGACAGGGTTGGACCTGAGCTTGGCTCTCTTCTCCGGTGTGATGAACGAAGACTTTGGGCCCTGTGAGAAACAGATCAATACAACAGCAAGTCGATTTTTAATAATTGATCAGCCGTGAATCAGAGCGTATCTTTAGAATGACTAGGTCAGGTGATGGACGACAGACCGTAAGAATCACTTCGAGCCTGTGCAGCACGTGTACGATGTTCATTTACCAACTACACCTCGAGGGACATGTGGTTTCTACTAAATGCTGTAATAAATTGTTGAACCTCTCACTTTGTGGAGAGCCCACGAACACGAGTGTCTGTAAAAGAATTTTTTTTAATTTTCAAATCACGTCCCCATAAATATATCTATGGAAGAGACGCACACACTCATACTGGAGTATCATACAGTAGGCGTTAGTGTGTTGGTGCTGTTGGAGGAGGTGGTGTTTACGACTGTACATCAACACGTGGTGACGTTGATATACAGTGACAGGAAGGTCGTTAGCCATGACATTTGACCCCTGGCCTGAGTGACAGTTTTACTGACAACAGCGTTTTAGAATGTGATGAGTTCACTGTCACCCTCTAACATACATGTCAGACTCCAGACCTTCAGGTGGAAATTCAATTGACCGCACATCTGTGTTTGTCTCACGTTACTTCCTGTTGATAAATCTCAGATGAAAGTATTCTGGTTTCTGTCAGAAAGTCTTCATCTTCTCTGGCTGTATCGTTTTAAAAACAGAAACATAATATTTACACCAGCACTCTCATTCATCGTCTAGACACTGCCATCTTCAGTCACACACCAGGATGCTGAAATCTTTTAAACCTTAAACCTTTAAGTAAGAAATGTATTAAAAATGCTGAGTCATTCAAATTTTATGCCATCTATTGGGTAAACGTGGGTATTGCAGGGAAAGGCAGAAGTATAATGAGAATAGTATAATAAATTATGTAATTTGGAAAAGTTTGGCCGCCCGGAATAAAATGCTGAACAGATCGCATCCGACTCCCGGACCTTAGTTTGCCCATGCCTGCCCTAACCCAACACTAGGTGGACCCTCCTCTGTGGCTCCAACAGCGTGGAGGCCCTTGAGTTGAAGACACATTAGAGGCCCCTGGTATAGGTAGTACATGCAGTATAGGTAGTATACTTGTAGTAAAACTCACCAGCATTGTTCTGAGGACAGTCATGATCAGTGAATCCTGACACTCCCTGTAAGAGAAGGCAGCAGCTGATTGGTTAATACAGGATGTTTTCATTTTCTCTGATTCATGTCCAATTACTGTAACCGTGCGTGTGTGTGTTTATTTAAATGTGGACCTGATTATTTCAGCAGCTTGCTCCGGGGTCAGGTCATCTACAGCGATGTTATTGATCTTCACGAGCTGGTCGCCTGGGACGAGCCGACCATCTGCAGGACCACCTGCACACACAAAACACCGTCGCTAGTGGGTTTTGAATGGGTTTGCATTCAGAGCCCATGACAGACGGAGGCTTTTATTCCTGTCGTCGGTCTCACACACACTTCTACAGACCTCTCCATCCCATTTCCATCACAGTAGGGTTTTTGAAACAATAACCACGGTGGTCTCTGCGCTCTCATCTACTCTCTTACTGTTATCAGCAGCATCGACTCTCCATTATCATCCATCAGGTGAAACCCATAACATCAAGATCAGCATAATGTAAATGTAATTAAGATCGTCACGGATCGAACACACACTTCACTTCCTCTTCTGCCCTCCATCTACTGCAGAGGATTCAAACCAGCAGCTCCCAGCTCTCATGAGACTCCCTGGTCAGCTAATGTGGCCCTCACTGAATATCAAGTTTCACTGAAGCAGCAGCACAACTGTAGGCCAGGTGAAGCCAGTGATGACTTCACGGTCCTAGTAAACTGTTCAGCTACAGCCCCCTGCTATTATTACCAGCATTTTTATGTCTGTGTAATATTATTATTATTATTATCTGTAATATTATTTTTCTGCCCTCAGACATGAACTTATTCACTTCCTGTTGACCAAATTTGGTAATATTTAGTTTATATTTTTGTCACTGCTCCTTCACAGTTTGCTACTCAGTTGCTTTCACTTCACAGAGACTAATGTAAATCCTGGTCTGAACACTGGGCTCAGTTCCATCACCTGATTAAGGCCTAAGACGTCTGGACCAAGGAGCTGTTCACACTCTCTGTGTCCATGATAGCAAAATAAGCAAACGGAGTCACGTGACCACCCCCTGCAAATACGTTAGTTAAGTGACTTTTGGCTTCTATGTTATTAAAGAGAAACGGTTAATTAGACTTGATATTTCCTCCTTCGAAAACAAATGAGGACGAGGGACAGAAGGAAGAAGCTAAAAAAAATCCAGGCTCCATATCTGACAGTCAGGATAGAGTTGGCAGCAGCAGACAGACACAGAGAGGAGAAAGGAGCCAAGGCTCAGTTTGGCCATTAGAGACACCATCAACCATCTCTGTGTAGGAGAGGTGTGTGTTTCTGGTGTACATATACTCATGAAGACACATGGTAAAAAAAACCATTGTAGTGGGGACATTTACCTGGTCCTCACTGAGTGACATGGTATTAGAAGGTTCAAAAACGAGTCAGGATTACAGTTATGGTCAGATTAGAGGGAGATCTGGAAAATATTTGTATATATCTTAAAGGTGTGGCCATGTGTTATGTCTATGTGAAGTTGGAGTGTGTGTGTGTTTGTAGTAAAAGAGCAGAGAATACTAGACTGGAGGATGTCATGTGTCACTGCACCACTAGGGGGTTCAGGAGCAGATTGCCGCTTCACCACAGAACTGTTCTGCTCTCCTGTGTATTTATTATTCAGCACCGGTGGAAAGGTACCAGACATATATAGAATATAAGTGTGAGACATATATATAAAGGTACCAGACATATATAAATGTATGAAACATATATAGAAGTATGATATATATATATATATAGATTTACGTATATATATATATATATAGAGAGAGAGGTATAAGACATATAGAAGTATGAGATATAGATAGAAGTGTGAGACATATATAGAAGTATGAGACATATACATAAGTGTGAGACATATATACAAGTGTGAGACATATATGTGTGAGACATATATAGAAGTGTGAGGCATATATAGAAGTGTGAGACATGTATAGAATAGAGATGTGAGACATATATATAAGTGTGAGACATATATAGAAGTGTGAGACATATATAGAATAGAGATGTGAGACATATAGAAGGACGACATCCTTGAGTCCTGCTCAGTGTTTTTCGTTTGTTAACAGCTGACAAAACCATGTTTCTCCACATATCCCAGGTCTGGTGTACAGTTCCAGGCCTAAGTCTAAATAATCCTACTGTACCTGGGATGACGTCTTCAACCAGAATGGGCGTCTGGGAGGACAGAGTGAGTCCATGAGAGGAGAAGGCCTGATCCTGTTGAATCTGTACGGTGAAGCGGAAGGAATAACTTCTGTGATCCAGGCCACTGGACTCAGCTGTCTTCCCATCTCCAGCAGCACGGTCTCTGGAGGGTGGACAAAGACACACACACACACAATAAAAAACTGGATAATGAGGTAATACAGTATCTGAGTGGTCTGAGTGTAGTACTTTACCTGCCCAGAGAGTGAGACCTGCTGCCCAGGTCTCTGGACCGTCTCAGCCATCGACCAACCACCTGCTCCACCCTGCTGGTCCTACGGGATGGAGAGCGGCTTCTGTCCTGCACCTCCATTTACCTGACAACAGGTTCCAAATGAGTTTGTTAGCAGTAAAATTAAACAGGAAAACAAAATGGATTCCTCTATAACTTTACCACCGACTCCAAACTAAACCTCAACAAACCATCACTGCAGGGGAGGGAGTCCCACAGGGATGAGGACAGGATGAATGTCCCCACATCAATATTTTACCACCAAAATGTCCCTATCATAACAGACAGACAGACACACACACACACACACACACTGTGTTTCTGACTGGGACAGAACCATTAGTGACATCATTTGCGTCTCAGCCTCTTCACTGATGTGACTGCTGACATTTAAGATTCAAATTTCAGTAAATATCAATAAAACTCGCCTCGATCATCCGACTGGGTTGGATAGATGTAATGGATGTGGGCTGCCTCTGGTGTCTGTGGGCCTCAGTTGGGCTAATGCACGAGTCCACAGTGACTTAATGGGTCCTGGTGGAACCAGCTCAAAACACTTTAGACACGTTTGGTATCAGGTTACATCCAAATACGATGTCACAGAGGATTACAGCTTTTCGGAAATGCACTTTTCCTTCATCTTTCCACCAAAGTGTCACTTTGACACTTTGACAAAAAACAATTTAATATAATTTGATGGTTTTAGGCTCCAAAGGTTTTTGAAAATGGGATAAGGGACACCCCTAGTGGACACCATGTAGGGGTGACACCTATGACTGCATACTTGTTGAGATGTAACCCAGTGGGTCAGGCTGACAGCTGGGGGAGACACCAGTGGAGGGTTAGCTGCTGTTCAGCTGATCAATACCATTAATGGAAGCTCTCAGTGTAATTCAATGAAGAAGAAATGTCAAAAACAACCAGGACGGGCACAAAAGGCTAACCATTAGCATCGGAAAATGACGACAGACACACCCACACACACACACACACGCGTGCACTGGCACACACACACACACACACACAGACAGACAGACAGACAGACAGACACACGGAGTCCCTGTAGACTGAGGCTGGCAGACAAAGACTCAGTCATTAGCTGATACCAAATACTTCTTCCACATCATCAGAGGCTGAGTTCACTGCACTGAGAGAGTGAAACAGATACTGAGGCTGAACACTCATGTAGAACCACCACTGCTGTGAGAAGTTGAATGAGTTAGTGAGCAGGCAGAGAATGAATGGATGAATGGATGGATGAATGAATGAATGGATGGATGGATGGATGGATGGATGGATGGTTTTCACTTCCAGCATTATTTCATTTACTACTGAACACACTGGAACAGCAGGTGGATCCTGTGATCCTGTGTACTGGGAAAGTTGTAATGGATACATCCATGGATTAAAAGACGGATGAGTGGATGGATGATGTTTGGTTGACGGTTGTTTGGAGGATCAACAGTGACAGTGAGGTGTCCCCTGGGATCTGAAGTCATAGGATCATCGTCCTTCCATCTGTCCAGCTCCTCTTCCTCCTCCTCCTCCCCTCCTGCCTCCCCGTCTCACTCCTTCTGTTTACCTTTGCTCCCTGTGTTTCCCCTCTCAGGTTACACGGGGCACAATGCAGTGAGTTCAGGTTTTTACAGGCCTCACAGTAGCTCTCCAGCAGGGAGGATGTCGGTGTAAGGACTGTAAAGAGGAGCTCCTCTTCAGTCTAATGAACTGACCTGGAAAACTATGGATCAGTTACGGACATAGGTTTGTGCTTCAACCTGTGGCCAACTCTCTGTGTTCTCCTTCAACATCTGTACAACACACCAGGTTTTCATGCTTTACTATCAATATTCTGTTATATGTTATATATGAATTTAAACAATGACTCCAAAATGACCTGAGAAAACTGCATATAGATTTTTAAGCCTACTGACCACTGATGGTACTGCAGCCAAAAGCTTTTCAAGATGACCTACAGGAAAAAATAAAACCCGAATGCCCAGAGGTTCTAATTTTTTTTTTTTCCAGCCCATGTTTGAACCCATGCAGTTATGATTGTTTTACATTCATTGTGTGTAACGTTAGACGTCTGACACTGGGAACACTGTGCTGTACTTCCTTCTCACATCACTCTGTGGTTATGGTATATCCTTGTGATATAATGTACAGATACTTTGGTGACATTTAACTTTCAAACCAAACCTTACAATGGTAGGAACCCTGTTTCTATAAATGAGAAAATATATTATACTTTGTTATTACCAAAAAATACATTTTAAAATTTCCTAATTTTGATTTTTTTTTATTGAATCTTAAATTTACGTTTCTATCCTGTAGGGGGTGTTAGTGAGAAAAAAACTAAGTAGCTGGCAATTTATAGCTAAAGCTGATGCTCATACACACACAAACACACACCCACACACATACACTCTCTATAGCATTATGAAAACTATAAATCAAATCTGATTAACTACAGCAGGAGGCAGGGGTGGGGCTTCACTTCAGTTGGCAGAACGCTCCTATTAAATTGCTGCAGGGACTTAAATGTAACCTGACAGAACTGTTGGACCAGACTGGGCTGAATGAAAAACACACTGCAGGAGAAAGCAAGCAGCAGCAGCAGCCCCACCAGCAGCAGCAGCAGCCCCACCAGCAGCAGCAGCAGCACCAGCAGCAGCTCCCACTCACACTCCATCTTCATTACTCCTCCCCTCCATACTGCCTCCTTCTGGGCTGATTCTACTCTGTGCTATAGTTAAGTCCACTACCTTTCATGCAAAAATACACATGCTGACTAAAGTGATGATTGGTGTACTGTCTCTCCTTCCATTAGGAGCCATTAACAGACTATTGATAGAGAGAGTCCATCACTGGTTAATGCTATATTTCTCAGTCATTGAAATATTACTGATCATCAGGGGCTTCCCTCGGCTGGACTGGTTGTAATCAGAGACCTGTAGGTTAGGGTTCGTTGGCTCCGGCTGTGAGGGGCTGTCCACTGTGAATATCTACAGCTACAGTGAGGTTCATCCAGCCCCAGTCTCTTCCTCTCATCCATAGATACAACACCCTCGTCCACTGCTGCATGGATGAAACTCAGCTCTACCTACAGTAACTTGTCAAGCCAACTCCACCCTCCAACGTCTCTCCAGCTCCAACTGCCTGAACCACTTCAGTTCCTATTGATAACCAATCAGGTGAGAGTCTGGGTGTCACCCTCAACAGCAACGTCTCCTTTCAATCCTACATCATTGTCAACTTCAACACCAGTGATGCAGAACATTTGTTGGAAACCAACAAAGACAAGACCTGGGTTTGGTCTTCCTCAGACACTCAGACAAACCTGCTGTCTGAAGACACACTCCAACACACACAGCATTTATATAAGGATTAGAGACAGTGACAGAGTGTGTGTGTGTGTGTGTGTGCGTCACTGAGGCTGAGCCAGATTAGACTGAGCTGTACCTTCACCTCACTGCTCTGTTCAAGGTAACACACACTGGAGTCAGACACTGGCTGTTCTTTCAGTCCTGTCTGATTCTGACTCTATGATCCCCCTGGTGGATCTTCATGTCCTCAAACACTAGCGAACTAAGCCACACCGGACTGAAAAGTCAGATCTCAGTCAGCTGGTTGAACAGTGAGAACTGAAGCAAGACCCATTGGTGAAACAGGAGCAGTGGGTCGCACTCTACTACATGGGCTGCGACTGATTGAACTGGTCAACTTCCAAAATTAAAAACAATCCAAGACTACTGGCTACATATACAGGATTATTGGATCAGATTAACTTTACTGACACACTGG
>NC_024315.1:17301360-17400432 GCF_000523025.1 Cynoglossus semilaevis
TTATAATGATAATTGTACATATTGGTCAAACCAGTGTGTACAATGGAGTGTAATTATGTCATTTAAAGATAAAACTGTCATTGATGAAGTTATCATTCCAGATAAATTAAAGAACTGTTATTAACATTCATGTAAACTGATCTGATGGTGAGTTCAAGTGCTCGTTACCAAATACCTTTGGTCCTTTGTCACGGGGTTCATCTGAACATCAACTCTTTCCTGTATCTATTTCAAAACCATCAGTGACATTTCTGCACAGCATGTGTTGGGGACGGTCCAACACAGAGGGAAAGACTTGGAGTTGCCCTCACACATTCACACACCTTTATCTGCCCCGTGGGTCAGGGCTCCATGACGGTGGCACTCACAGTCCTGCTCTGCTCTCCCTGCGTCCTTCGTCATGTTGAAGGGGACCTCGCTGACTCGTCTCCATCTCCTGAAGACACAGACACCAGATCAGAGAGTCAGATGTTACAGTTGTAGCCACACACTCACAGTCAGTGTCAGTTTACAAACCCCAAGACAAAACATGGATCTCAAAAAGGCAGCAGCCACAGAATAGAGGAGAACGTCTGTAGGTCACAGAGTCACAGACAGGTCAGTGTCAGAGGAATATCTTTCTACCCTCATATGGGCCAATGACCTTTAATCATCTTACCAAAGTGTCCTGCTCTGGACAGACCTGCTCTGGACAGACCTGCTCTGGACAGACCTGCTCTGGACAGACCTCCTCAGCCTGGGCTGGTGGTGGGGCCTCACTTGCCCCTGCACTGCTCCAAACATCATCTATAATTAATGAGGCCTTTACAAAGAACTGGGAAATAAGATGCTAAGAAGTCCTCTGTGCCCCCCCCCCCCCCTCTTTGTCCCTTCCTCCCTCTAATATCTGCCCACAGACCAATCAAGCACCATAACTACTGCTCTCTAATTTGTTTCTCTACACTCCCTGATTCCTGCTTCTTTGATTCAGAGCCGTTTGCTATTCCTTCGTTTTTGTAAGAGATCGATTTTTCACTTCTGCTCCTCTGTGTCTCCAATTCTCCTTAAATCACTACAGGATGTCAAGCACAACACCGAACTAATTACTCAGTGTGTGGCAGCAAGGAAGGGTTTGGTTTCTGTGAACGCTGGACGTGGCAGGTGAAAAACCAACAGAAAAGCATGAGTTTGTTGTGGAGGTCTTCAAATCAATCAAATAGTAATTAAGGAAGTACTTTTGAAGAGCATGACTGTGCACGGGAACGGTACTTCTAAAGGGTGTGTGTCCAGTACGTGTACACTTGTCAGAGTGCTGTGTGCATCAATAATGCATGTGGATAATGCAGCTGCTTCACTCTACTGACAGCTAACAGGCGAAACTGACGCACAGAGGGAGACGGAGAGAAATAATATGAGTGTGCAGAGAGGAAAAGATGAGAAGGGGAAATGTGAGCCAAACCAAAAGGCAAGAGTGTCCGCAGTACAAACCCGTGGTTCCTTGTTTTTTTTGGACCAACGCTGCCTCTGTCACACAGGGATAAACGGAAGACAGATTATTTCCTGAACGATTGGGGGAAAATGTAAGAAGAATACAGATTCAGTTGACATGTGGATGTTAAAGGGAGTGTCTTTTAGAACTGAAGAAACATATCAGGAACAGAATGAGTCCAGAGACTGAACCCTGAGGTATCCCAAAGAAAACAGAAGTTGATTATAAAGCAATCATTTTACAAAATATAGTTGAGTGAAGTTTTCAGATGTTCTGATTATTGGACTGAACTCACATTTCCACTTTTGTTTTGTAGGGTTTTTAAATTACGTCTCCTTGCTAATCACTTTGAGTCTTTTTTAGGAGACTACAGTTTACGAGCACTCTGTTGTACAGAGACTACGTTAGCTATAAACGGCAGCCATTAGTGTGTCTGTGTGGGAACATCACACGCGGGCTAGAACTGGCCAGGGGTTTACTAGCATGATGAAACAAAAAACCCAGGGAAGAACAGAGTGATGAAACAGAACAGCAGGAAACATTAGGAATAATCAAAGAACAGGAGCAACAGGTGCAGCAGGAAGTGATGTCATGTCCATTCAGTCCAGTTAATGCATCCTCAGATGTAGGACATTAGCTCTAATGTCTGGAAATGCTCTCCACTTGGTCAGTCATTTTTTTAAAAGCTGCTGAGGTCAACAACATTTTCTTGTAACTCTAATTCAATATTTCCATTAAAATACCAGCACTATTCCAATATAATACTAGCCCTCACCAATGGTCTTGGGCTTTAGCTAATGACCAAATCTAGGGGATTCAAGGTCCAGAACTATCCATTCTGTGGCCGGCCTGTGGCCTAGTGGGACAGGGATCAGGCCTGTTGTCAGGTCCAAATCCTGCCTCCCTGGCTGTGGTGTGGAGCAGGCACCATTAAGGAGCAGGCTGCTCCCCCAGGTACGGTTTAAGGCAGAAGACACATTTGGTTGTTAGAATTAAGAAGACGAAACCTGTGTTGTAAAGTAGCATCACTGTAACTGTCCAAAAATCAATAACAACACAATGGATGTATCTCTAATATTTACCTGTAATATTAACTGTTTCAATATATTTTATATTTCTTACCTTAAATGAAGTTCAGCACTGAGCAGTCAAGGAGAAACAGTGTTTGAACTGTTTACAACTGTATGAAGTTAAAAAAATGATTTCAGCTTGAAAGATTTGTTGTTCTGGTACCAAGAAAATATCTGAAAATATCGTCAGAACAAAAGTCTTTTGTTCTGACGTCCCAGAACCAATGAGAGCTCAGTACCAGCTCAGTCTCAGGTTTTTGGTACTTTTGAGGTAAACAGTACTTAACAGAAAGAGAAACATATTATCAACAGACTCCACCCCCCCCTCCCTCCCCGACCTGGCCGTCCAATGAGATGACAATGGTAGTAATGACTTAAACCCTGATGACCTCTGAACTAGTAAAGTAAAGGGGTGTGGGATGAAGGAGGGGGGGGGGGGGTTCAGTTGAAGAACCCGAACAGTTCCTGGTACTGGTGTCAAGAAAGGCTGCAGAAGAACCACTGCAGTTCCTGGACAGGCTGAGTCTCAGTTTGTTTAGGAGAAATATATGATCAGGAATTAGGAAGATTAGGAACGCCGCTCTCCTGATCCTCCGTGTTTGTCTGGGTAACGAGGCTCGGCCTGTTCCTATTTATTTATTCAACAAATACTTCTGCTCATTGATTTCTGGCAACTCTATTAGATTGTGGACGTCTTAGTGAGACGTCCGTCCACTGCTGCTGGGAGAGGCATGAAGGAGGACGGGGGAGGACCACAGGAGGATCCTGTTGGCCCAGTGAGACCCTGGTTGGTGGGTCATTAATCCACTGATGTGTAGGCGGGGCGGGGTGGCGGGGGGGGGCTGCTAACTAGGGTGTTGCTCGTTACACTGGCTAAATGGATTTGTTTTCAGGCAAATGTTACTTCTGACAATTTGATAAATGAGCTTCTGGGTTAATTAGTTAGCTCCAGGCCCAGTGTGGGCAGGTACACACACACACACACACACACACACACTCTGTGAGTTCTGGTTCAATGTAGGAAGCTTCCTGGAAAGTCAGTTCAATGAAAGTCAATTGAAGCAAACGTGTGCCTGAGAGAGGATGGGTGACCAGGACCAGGACCAGGACCAGGACCAGGACCCGTTCTTTTTAGTGAATTAGTTCCTTAAACTCTGGCACAACAGTACCACTGACACAGATAACGACAAGTGATCAAACCTTGATTCACCAGGTTAACACAGTCGTTTAGAAAGAAAAGAACAAACACAGAGTCATGTGACTGTACAACAGAGACGTTCGGACCTCTTTGGTCCAAGTCCAAGTCCATGTCCCAGTCCTTGTACTGACTCAGAGTCATGTCTGCAGTCTCTGAGAGACCATACCAAGCCCTAACAGTGGTTGTTTTAATTATTATTACTGTATTAATATTTTGTATACCTGCAGCTGTTTACTGTAAGTATACAGTATAACTGCTGTAGTATCAGAGCATAAATATAAAGCACTAGTACTGCAGTAAAAATCAGTTTGTCCACTTGTCTTGGTTAACTACACACTGAACATTTATTTTATAAGATCAACAGCTTACTAAATCAGAAGGTGGCGCTACAACATTACTTCCCTCCCCAAACACACTGACTTCAACTCTAGATCACACCCAGAGACAGGTGTCATGACGGGGGGAGGATGAGCTTCATTCAGCAGAAGGGAACTGACCTGACGGCAGTGGGTCGACTGTCACTGACCCAAAGACCAACGGCGTCGAGGCTTCACACCGATGAAAGGACAACGATGAAGTTCAAACAAACAGCAGAGAGGGATCTGTTCGCCGACAACTGCTTATTAATGAACCCTACAGTACACACTGTATGCAGTAACAGCTACAGCAGTACTGCACTGAGAGCGCTCTAGGAAGTACCAGTAAAGGCTGGCTGTGAAGCCCACTCCATCACAGCTTCAGCATGAAGCTGGACTTGGATGAAAAAGTGCTGTGTCCACTGTGTGGCAGATTAGAGCTGATGTAAAACCTTTCACACCTTGTTTCCTGCTAACCTTATTTTCTGATGCATCACTGTACTCTGACCGCTCTGGAGCCTGGCTCTGGGGTCCAGGTTTCATCCTTTAAAAGTTGTTTTTTTTCTATGCTACGTTTTAGGCTTTCTTTAAACTTTTGATCCTTTCAACTTCTACTTTAACTTAAACCTCTTCAAGGTCGAAGGTCAGCGGGTTGGGGTGTCAGTCTTCCCTTGAGCAGGATGGCCATCTTCTTTTCTTCAGCTAACGTTGGGCTATTGTTATGCTAACCTTTGATGTTATTGGTTCTGTTAATATTTCTGTTTAAAGTTTAGGTGTTTCATCGTTTAAAGCTAATGTTGCTGCGTTATGAGCTACATTGGAGCAGTTCCTGATTAAAAAAGTTATTTTTTGGCAATTTTTTTTGGCTAATATTAATGCACTTAAAGATGTGTATGAGCTGATTTTGGATAAATCCTCTAGGGTTGTTTTCCTTTTCTTTTCAAAACAATATTTTGAGCTCTGCTTTATTAAATTAGTTATTTTTTAAACTTGTTTTCTTTAAAACTACCCACTTTTACCATATTTATATTGTCTAACTGTTGTAGCTTTGATGCCTCAGCTTTTGAAGCTACTGCTGCTACATTTGAGCTGAATTTGAGTGATTTGATTTTTTTGTTATCACTGGACGTGTTTTTTTCTACTTTCTGCTGACTAACATCACTCTGCCATATTTCAGCTGGTTGAGACGTTCAAAGCCCAATTCATGAAAAGTCAGTGACACCTTTGACCTCCGGTGTTGACAGTCAAGACTTAGTTTGAATTGGACACGTGTAGAATTGAATTATGGTCCAGTGGGAGAAGCTCAACGTGTTGCCTGCTGCTGATCTGAGCAGCGTGTCTAAATCTGTGGGGCGTTGACTGAGGCAGATTTGGTTACAGCAGTGATTCAAACTGAGCCTGTGTTTTTATGGAACAACTTTGATTATGTTATTTATAGACGTGAACAAACATAAAGAAGGACTCACACACATTATCCACGACATCCTCTGACTGTGAGCACTGAGCACTGATGGTGTTCAGGTCCAGGTTTGTATTTGTATTAAACCCGACAAACAGAAAAGCTTTGAAGCAACCTCATGAATGAGTAAAGTGTGGAAACACTGCTGCTCTGTTGGTCTGTGATCTGAAACACAGCTTCATCCACACACACACACACACACAGTGTTAAAGTAGAGCCTAACTGATCAACATGATGCAGTCATCACATCTGACTGTCGCTCAGAAACGTGATGCAGCAAAATATCTGCAGCAGCAACTGATGCACACACACACACACACACACACGTGTGCAGATACACTGCATGTGTGTTGGTGCTCTGCTCCTGTTGTTGTGATCACCACGTCCCTCCCTGTAGAGACAAATGATAAAAACCCAGAGCTCTCAGGAGGCAGCAGGACAAAAAAACCAAATGACCCTGAGGTGTGAACCAGGTGTGAATCTTAGTGTGAACGGCTGCTAAACGTGACCTTGCGATGAACTGGAGACCTGTCAAGGGTGTGACCCCGTCCTCACCCTGTGACTGCTGGGAGTGGCTTGAGTTTCCCTGCCACCCTGACAGGATCAGAGGATCCAAGATGTTGTGGACTTTCTTTTCTTTGACATTTTTACCATCGTTTTTGAAGTTTTGTAGCTCACTGTCACCTGGGCTGCGTCAGAGCAAACGTCTTGTTTATAAGTAGCTGTTTTCAAAGGTACAAAGCTGCACAATCAGAGTCACTGTCTGTTCCCTGATAGTGGAGCTGTGTTTGTTTTCTTTTGTTAATTTTGTTTTTCTATATTAATTAGTGGAGAAATAACGTATTAATCATGCTAATATATTGGTGAACTGTATTGAGATGAAAGTTGTCATGGCTCTCACCTCATGAGCAGATGGACTCCCACTGTGTATGCAATAATCCCACTGTTCATCCATTTATGGTTCCTCCAAAACACAGTCGTTATTTACCGCGGGCTCCACCGGCCACCGTTTCCTCCAATTAGACGTTTGAATGTTGTTAAACACATGTTTCCAGATTAATAATCCCATCATCTGGATTAGTCACCGACACAGACATGTACCTGACTGGACTGGTCTGTCTGTTCCAGAACTATACGGAGAAACGATTTTCTGTCACATTTAGGACATTTTGTTGGTTTACTACACCTTATCACGAGTCATTGAGATTAGCTACAATTAAGAAAGTAATCGTAATTAATCAGATTAAAAATGTAATCTGCGAGCCTAGTGTAAAACACACCGTGCCCGTCTTTGTCCTGTAAATATAACTTTAATATATTTTTGACTTCATATACTTTTCTCAGTATCCATTGTTACAGTTTTTCAGGTTCAAACATGGGGCTACGGTTATTTCCATTTCATTTCATGTTAAAACTGCAAAAAGTCCGTCAAGGCGCCGTGTATGTTAAGAATGTTATCACCTCTCACTGTTTACCGTTTTATTTTGGAACATTTTAACAGTGGTTAAAAGGCAGATAAAATGAAAAGAACTAAAAAAAAACAGAATGTTTTTCTTTATCTCTTACTCTTCGACGCAGCTCCTCGGTCCCTCTGCCCCAGTCTGCCTGTATTGAGGTAAAGATCTTGCCGAGTCCTGGCCGGTGTTCCAGTCTCTGCTAATCCTCTCCTGGTCGCAGGGCGGGTCGACCACGGCGTCCTAGATCTGGAACAACTTAGGAACAAAAACCAAGCCGGACCTTCGTCAGTCCGAGCAGCGGTCAGTAAATCCACATCAACCGCTGTTCACATAGTTTTCACCCTCACGCCCATCCATGAGATACCGGTTCAAATCCACAAGGTAGTATTTTGGATCAAGTCCCGGCGCAGGTGAAGGCGCGCACACGATGACGTGAACGAGCACAGTTGAGATAAGCGAAGGGTAATCCTCTCTCTCTCTCTCTCTCTCTCACACACACACACACACACACACACACACGGACACAGTTAAATCATCAATGCGTGATCCGGCTATGGGTATTTGGTCTCATAATGGATAGATTGATAATTGTACTCTACTGCCGCCTACTGTTCCAAGTACGACATTACCACTGGGACCAGAACAACACAGTAGTGCGGCAACATAGATTAAGTCATGGGACACATACCTGGGTCAAGATGACAGTTTTTATCTCTGTTGTTGTTGTTGTTGCTATATGTGACAACAATAAAGAAAAAATACAGATACACAACAACAACAACGACGACGACAACACATTAAAAAGTACTGAATAAACAAACATTAAATGGGTATCTCCAGCTGTCAGTACTGTCTCTGTCAGTACTGTCTCTGTCAGTACTGTTTTGCTGTCAATTGTGAACTGTCTCTCTGACATATTTCATCACTGGACTTATTTTCTCCAACACAGTGATCATCTTCATTTACCCAGGACACTTCACGAGCTCCTCACGTCACCCCCTACTGTATATTAGATCGCACTGCACGATTTCACTGCTTTGCATTTGTAGAGTCAGCTTTTCCTGTAGCTGCTGCAGGTAAACTGATGACTGACAGTTAGTTTACACTGAAACAACCCAACAGTGGACACAGTACATGTTGACTGAGCTGTATGACCGTGATGAAGAACGACTACTGAATGATAACATCAGGAACAAAGACAGGAAGGAGTTAATAAGAGCTGAAGACCAGCCTTAACTCTGTTTAACCCCCTAGTGGACAGTTGAGGAGCCTACACACTCACCGAGTCACCAAGACTTATTTAGCAGCATCTGTTCATTCACACGGAAACAGTTCTACACAGTTGAAGTCACACTTCCGCTGAGAGAAAAAAAAAAACCAAAACAATATTAAACATATTTAAACGTTATACTTAATTAACACAGAGTAAGTCGTTTAAATATGTTTAATATTGTTTTAATAAATTTGTTTTTAGTTTTATTGATATGAAATCCTCAATTTGGTCAGACGAGGGCAGTGTTGCACCACTCTATGACATTCTCTCTGTTAGGTTTCACTGACGTTCATTCATCAAAACCAGTATTTGTATGTGAAAACCTGGCACACACACACAGTTAGATCATTTTAGTTTTTTGTATCAGTGTCAGAGGAATCTCTGTCCATAAAGGTCAAAAGGGCAAAACTTCCATAATAGACAAAGTGTGTGAGTGTCTGGCCTGCAGTCCAGATCCGACTCTGCCTCCTGTGAAAACTGTTGTTTAGTTTTTTCTGCCATTTCTATTCTAAAACCAAACTACATCTGTGAGTGTCCAGCTGCTGAAGTCTTCACTGTGTCAGGGTTTCAACAGAGTAAAACTGTGAAATGAAGCATTCCATCCAAACACACCATCACCATCAACTGATACAAAAGACAGACAATCGAATGAGATTAGATAAACATGGCCCTCAAAATAAATAAAATAAGGGAGGAGGTGGGGGGGGGGGGGTAAATATTCTTCTTCTAAAATTTAGAGAAACAAATCAAGCCATAAATCATGGTTTTATATATTTATGGTTCAATTGTTTATCAGAAATTAAACATATTCCTGTTTTATTTAATGCAGGGTTTCCAAACTAATTCTTCTACAAATATGTTCCGGATGCAGCCAGTAGATGGTGACATACTATTATTCTTTTTACACAAGGCAACGAAGAAACGACAGGAGTTTCTGTACACCATTATTTACGGCTTGAAGTGCAGTTATTGGCTGTTGGACATGCCTAAGTCGACGGACTGTCTTTTCTGACACTTTAACAAAGAGCACTGACCTAAATCCACTGACACTGACACTGGGCAGGGGGTGGAGGTCAAGCCCAGCAGGTTAGGGTTGGTTCGAACCGTTCTGTTATTCAGTCCGTCCCGCTCTGCACCCACTCCTCCACCACGACCCGTTTTCTTCTGCCAGAAATCTTTGTCCCAAATGTACTGCAGACGTGGGCCTTTGTCAGGTCCCTTCTGGGCTGCACATGGGACACAGCCAGGTTAAAAAAATAAAAATAAAACAGAGGGAATAAAGTTCAGTGATGATCACTGCCTGGTGACTGTTGAACAGGAGTGTCCACTGTCTGGCACAGGGGCTGGTTGTGGCTCATATTTTATATCATTATGAAGGACATTCAATTATTATTAAAGGTGTCAAGGACAACATAGAGTCATTTCAGTCTTGGATTTTGTAACTACCAAGGAGCTAACTGTTAGCTTTAGTTTTGCTATAAGCTATTTTTAACTTACAATTAACTATTAATGCATGTTTCATCCCAATTATGAGTTTTCTTGTTATGTTTACTTCATTCGCTGCATATTAGCTACTGTTACCTACAAATACTGAAGAACTGTTTCATTAACAGTAACATTTTCTTTTTTTGCTAATCTGGTTTTGTTTTGCTAACCTTTAACTTATTTGTTGTGTTTCCTGATAACATTTTGTCTTTTATTAATTGTTTTATCCATTTTGGAATAGTTAAATCAGCTTAAATATTATAAATATATATTTATAATGAGTAAATGTAAGTCTGAAAAGCCAGATGTTCCAGCAGGGCTTTGTCGACCCCTGCAGCATCACCGTAGGTAATGCAGGAGTTTGTGAATATTTTTGGTTGATTAGACTCACATAAAAAAATATTATTTAAATACATTACAGTTGTTTTTGTTGACCTGCTGATTTATACAGTTCCTCCACTTTCTTCTTTCAAACCTTTCATTCAATCTGGGCTCTGACTGTTGGCCTATCAGCACATCGTTGGCGTGGAGATGACAGCCCACTCCCATGTACTGGACAAACAAAAACACAGTGAAAGAGAGAGAGAGAGAGAAAAGTTTAGCTTATCATTTGCAAATATGTGGCTCGCAGCTTGGATGGGTCCACTCGACCACCATCTGAGGACCATTGCTTTAGACCCCATATATCTGTGCACACCGCTGCCCTCTGTCTCTGTGTTTTCATCTTTTCTGCTGAGATGAGGAGCAGGGCTAGTTAGCTGCTGCTGTGGGTACTCAGAGGTCACGCTCCTCGGTGCCTAAATGTCAGCAGAATTAATGATCTCACGGTCGGCAGCTGGTCCCAGTGTTTGAGCCTCTTCTCATCCAGCATCAAACACACTCCGCAGCTTTGATTCTATTCCTTAAGTTTCCTATTGTGCAACTCTGAGTCATAATAAACACACACACAAACAGCCGTGTCTTTCATGTGAGCCTTGAAAAAGGGAATAAATAAGTCCTGTCCACTGGAGCTGGGGCCTCTGTATGACAGGAAGCAGCTGGAGATGGCACCCAGCCCTGGTATTGTTTGCCAGCAGTTTCTTAATCAGACCATGGTGCTGCGCTGACGTCTGCCGCAGAAGCAGCAGCAACAGCAGTGGCAACAGCAGCTGCAGCAGCAGCAGCAGTGGTGGCAGCAGCAGCAGGACACGTCGGCCACATTAAAGTCACATTAAAGTGTTGTGGTGTCCACAGTGTGGCTCGGGGTTCTGGTTTGTTCTCCTTTAAAACAGTTCAGTGTGTCAGTGAGGAATGTTCTGGTCATCACAAAACCATTGATCAATTCTTCAGAACAAACCAAACCTCTTTGGTTTAAAGAAAGGACTGAAAAACATTCCTGGCTCCAGAGTTTACTTTGGACCTGTCCCTGATGAACGTCTTGTTTGGGACTGAGAATAAAGACCTTCTGCTCCTCAGTGATATTTTCTCTTTTTCCCTCTCTGAACTGAATTAGCATGTTCAGTCTAATTCTGTCTCCGTGTCTAAGATGTGGTTCAAATTATTCACAAATCCAACTCTGTCCGTCAGAGTCCAAGTTGCCTTCAACTGGGATTGGACAGAGGAGAGAAGGAGTGAGAGAAGAATCAAGGCTCAAAGTGAAGATCATCATAGCAGCAGCAGCAGCAGCATTAGCAGCAGCAGCAGCAGTAGCATTATCATCAGCAGCATTAGCAGCAGCAGCATTATCACCAGCAGCATTAGCAGCAGCAGCATTATCACCAGCAGCATAGCAGCAGCAGCATTAATCACCAGCAGCATTAGCAGCAGCAGCAGCAGCAGCAGCATTATCACCAGCAGCATTAGCAGCAGCAGCAGCAGCAGCAGCATCATTATCACCAGCAGCACTCGTCGTTACTGCAGAGGAAACTGCATACTTGAACTCTGACCTCTTAATCCAGGATCTGATGAATATTATCAGTAATTTACATCTTGGGAGACTAACATCTGCAGAGGTCAGAGCCTCACTGTTCAGCTGTAACAGGTGAAGTACTGAAGGACCAACGAGTGTAGCTAACTCTAGTCCTCGTCTCAACACGACCACTGTCAGTTTAATCAATCAATAATATTAATAATTCATATGAATTAATAAACATCCATAATAATTAATGATTTCTTCAGAAATAAATGTCTTGGGATTTGAACCAGTTGGACAGAGGCCAAAATAGCTTGGCTGGAGGACCTGGTCTGTACATTGTCCTGGCCTGTAGAGGTCAGTCTCTCTCAACAAGGGTTCAAGAAAGGAGAAGCAGTGAACCAACATGGACGAGCGAGGCTGACCCAACCCTCCAGTTTCTGTCATTTGATCAGATGAGGAACATTACAAAGTGTTCTTGCTGTGTCTGTTGGCTAACTCTAAGCCTTTGTTGGCTAACTCTAAGCCTCTGTTGGCTAACTCTAAGCCTTTGTTGGCTAACTCTAAGCCTTTGTTGGCTAACTCTAAGCCTCTGTTGGCTAACTTTAAGCCTCTGTTGGCTAACTCTAAGCCTTTGTTGGCTAACTCTAAGCCTTTGTTGCTAACTCTAAGCCTTTGTTGGCTAACAGTTACTGTACAGTTCTTACTGTAGCGTTATTGCAAACTAATCTATACTGAGTAGTGTTCAGACCCAGGTCGCACCAGCTGACTTCACCACTGTATGGATATAGTGTTTGTTAAAGACAATAATGTTAGAGTTCAGCTGTAAAGGTGCATTTCCTGAATTTATCATCTGATTTGAAGTTCTCAGGCATGTGGAGCCGTGGCAGCAGTTTAGATAAACTCAGCCGAACATCACTGTCTATAGGAGTGAAGATTTGAGAAGGTTCCAGTGAATACCTTCCATATTGTTGGCAGGACATTAACGTCCTCCGTCCTTCTTCATGCATGTCTTCTGTTTTCCGCTTCTACAGTAAATTGTTAGCTACGGCGTGAGTGCTGTGATCTGACCGATGGTGTTGCTGCTGTGCAGCAGAGCACGCTGAACCTATGAGCAGCCTATAGGAGCAGCAGGCCAACACATGCTGGCCTCATGTTGAAGAGACCGTCTGTGTTTGACCTCCTCTGAAGAAAGAGACTGATGACAAGACCGAAACAGTCGTCCGCTCCTCCATCTGGTCAAGATCTGCACTCAGAGCTGAGGTGCAGATGGTTACAGTAAATCACAGGCTCTGAGAAAGAAAAAACAAAAACACTTTCTATACTGTGAGAGCCTGGAGCTGAAGAAACGGCAGGAGGACCTGGGTCACATGACATGAGAATCTGACAAGACTTTAACTTGTGTTGTGACTGGGTAGGTCAAGCAGCTTGGCATGGGCCTAATACTACAAGTACTTGTACTTGAAGGGTCTGGATGGAAGTATCTTACCAATACCTTGATCCATCTTGGTCTTCTGTTTAGGTTTCTTTGACAACATGTCGTTATGATTCTGACAGTTATTACTGTTTGTTATTAAGGCCTGTGGCCTTGAACCACTGCAGTTACTGAACCTTTGACTCAATGTTATGTCCCCACCCCATCTCCCTGGACCTGTTTGTTTTTGTACATTTTGAACTTGGGTTTGTCATCAGTTACTGTATTTGTTTTGAGCGCCCCCTTCATTGTTTTGCCCTCTTTCCTTCTGCTTTCTAACTGTGTGTGTGTGTGTGTGTGTGTACATGGGTGTGATACGTGCAGCAGCTGAGTCATATGAAGCAAATGTGCACAACTGCTGTTCTGCACAGAGCCCAGTGCCACACGGCACCGTGTCATAAACAGGAAGCTGACACCGACGGCTCCTCAGTTGTGGTTTCTGAAGGACACATGTCGTGACAATTAACCAAAGCCTACAGGAAGTGGCTCCGTGGCAACACAATGCCCCAGAGCGGCTCCTGTGATAAACACTGTGGTCGGAGGAAAAGTCGGCGTCAGCCGGATATTCTTTTGAAGTCGCTCCACATTGTTTTTTTTGTCAGATAAAAGACACAGGTGCCATTTTTTTCTGCTGACTGGAAGAATGCGAGTAAAGAGAAGCTGCCATTCCGTGTCACTGTATCCCCTTTCATACATGGTTCCCACTGGAGGAGTCACGTAGGATATTTACAGGAAGAGGCAGCGCTCCATTACCTGCCACTCTACCGTTGCCCTCAGGTAGTGCAGAGTGAAAAGACTGCAGGTCTTTGATGAGACGGGGAAACACTTAAAGCCCACAGACCTGCAGACTTTGATCACCTTCACCTGATCGTCTTATTTTTAATAGAAAGAGCAAATGAACCAGCCTGGGAACAGACTGCACCTGCTTTGATGATCTGTGCAGGGTTTATGGACAACAGCGCCTCCAGCAGTGGAGACGTCACAGTGTAATCCCATAAATCACACAGGCAAACACTCACATGGTTGAGTTAAAGATAATCTAATCTAATCTATGAGTGAGTGTTTATTCACATTCAACAACATTGAACTGGAGTTTAAATTCAAATGAGTTTTAGTTCATGTTAAGTGGAATTTTGTAGCAATAGCTAATAATTGTCATTCCACTGTCATTCCACATCTAACTGTTATCTGACCACGACACATAAATGACGCCTTTTATTTTGAAATCTAACTTTTTTTCTTCACTGCAGTTTTCCCAACATCAAAGAACTAAAAGAACAGTTTTATAATTTGGAACTGGAACAAAATCCAAGGCTTGAATGTCCGACTGTTTTGATTCCACTCTGAACATCTCACCACATTAATGCTTCACTACTTCATTAAATGATTTTCTCCTCAGTCGTCTGCCAGAATGTCCAGATGGTCCTCAGTGTGGACGTGGTGGGGACTGGCCTGCTTCACTGCTGATAAACAGTGTTAGTCCACAGTGTGACTCACTGACTGTGATGTGGACGAGGGAGAGGAATAAAGTCTGTCTTTAAGAGAAATCACTCTGTGTCCAAATGCGCTGATGATGACAGCCGCTCCTTTAACGGCCAGAAAACACAGACACCAGTGGTTTGAACCCCGGTCCATCTCAGTGTCTGACCTTTGATAAACGTCAGGCTGTAATGGATTCTGCTCATTATGGCTGCAATTCTTTGGTAAAAAGATCATCTCTCTCTGCTGTTGGCTGTAATTATTATTCCTCTACAGTTAAACAGATTCCTGAGATGTCTGTTTTGGGTTGGGCACCGCAGATGAAAAGCTTCGCCCTGAGCTAAAAGAAGCAGCCGGAGTCAGAAGGAGGCTGATCTGTGTGTGAACGCGGCTTTGCCTCCTCACTTTTCTTCTTCTCATCTTTCTGCAGAACTGACTTCTGAGGCTGCAGTTGCACAACCAGCAGCTCTGTTTTCATCTTCTTCTACACACTACATGTCAGACATGGGCTGCAGCTCGTCCAGCCCACACACACATCATCATCTGGAAGACGATCTGTAGGATGATGATGATGATGATGATGATGATGATGGGCCCTCTGATTCAAATGTTCATGATAACTACTGTATCTGGGTGTAATGTGAAGCTCACAGAACTAATACCACTGTTGCTGTGACTTGTAGTTCATAAAAAAGAGGAGGTGTCCCAGTCCTACTTCTGTATCTGCTGATTGTGTCGACTGTTTGCCAACAACTTGATCAAGTTTAAAGCCGCTCATATCTCAAAATGAGTCAAAGTCTGATCACTCCCCCCAGGAAAGGTGTTAGGGAAATGAGCGGTTTTAACTTAAGAAAGCAAACAGAGAAGATACAACTCTGCCAAGACTGCTCACTTTCCCACAGTGATGACGATCTCCTGTGTACCAGATTAATCAGATAATCCAACGCTACCCTGTGATTAATCTGATTACACTTAGACCTAAACAGTCCTACTTTCCCAACGTTAAGTCTCCTATACCATTTGAGGATACAAGCCAAAGAGACCAGAATAGACAGACACCTCACTTCTTTGAATTTGATGACCTGTAGATAGATCGATAAATAAAACTTCATCAATCCCTTGGAAGTTCCCTTTGGATTAGATGTCAAGTGGGCTGGACCAGTACTATCATGACATAATTACAGATAAATAACAATAGGTCCACGTTTTTACCATTTGTTTTCATGCAAATAAGTATATTATATAATAAATATATTACAAAAAATATATACTATATTTAATGAAATATTTGACAAAACATCACTGATGTGCAGCATTTGTGCATTTCTACATACGTATTTTACAACAACAACATGAAGCCCCAAGCGGGATGGTTTCGGCCCACGGGCCATATGTTTGACATCCCTGGTTTGGATCCAGCACTATTAGCTCTCATGCTAAGATTTTCTGAAGTGATCCTTAAAGAGTTGATCCACATTGAAGCGGAGGTAAGGGCACCAAGTGGTGTGGTGGACGACCATGTCCCCGTGGTGTCATTCAGGGCTGAGAGACAGGAGACAGAGACAGGTGGTGGACCTCTTTAATGTCCGGAAGCTGTTAATCTGAGCCTCAGCCAACATGAAACAGGCTTCACTGACCAGGAACCTTTCACCAGCAGCTCTCTGCTGCTGCTGCTGCTGCTGCTGCTGCTGCTTCATGTGGTTTCTCCCTGCATACGCCCCCAGTCAGTGGACTTCACACATGGCCCGGCTCCTTAATCCACTGCTGACAAATGTATCGTTCTGTGCTTTCCCTCTCACACAGTTTTGCGGAAGTCTTTTGTCACCTGTCCCTGACAACTGGTTGTTTAAACAGAACAGAAGGTTGGGTTCCTGATCCACCTCACACTGTTTTTGGGAAATCCCGCCTGATGTCATTAGGATATAACAGACAAATACTGTAGGCTGGAAGGATTAACTGGATTATTTTTGTTTTACGAAATACAAACACAGGAACATGAAGGGTCAATAGATGGATTAAAAAACAACAAGGCTTAAAAGTCTACGTGTTAGCTAGCAAGCTGAAGTGTATCACTCTAATCAGTGGCTAACAAGTTAACCAATTACATCAGGCTAGCTTAAGCTGCAAAATCATATAGCTATACTGTACATTCATAAATATATATATAAATCTAAACATTACCTAAAAAGTTTATACTTCAAGGCTATAAAAAATATACAGGAAATTATCTGCCCTCCTCCTAAACCTAACATTTTTCTAGAAATAGCTACAGGCTAGCCAAAATGTACCATTAACTGGACAGGAAGGTAAAGGGTTGTCTGAGAAATTCCAATTGTAAATTTAAAAAAAGGGTTCAGTTATCTACAAGGTAGTCAATACTACGACTAGAGACAGAATAAAGTCATAAAGAAAAAGGAAAGTCATCATGAAAGAGACGTCAAAACTATCTGCCTGAATAACCTGTATTACTGACTACAACAATGGATTAAGAAAATAAAATATTAAAATAATGTCCTCCAACCCTATTTGACATGATCAGAAAACGGCTTACAGCCGGGAGAATGATCAGACAGGGGCCATAAAAAACCCTGTCCCAGTGCCAGGTACGGCCCCAGGGCCAGACGTTGGACTGGAACAACTCTAACAGATGAAAGAATGATTCATGTAATCCCACAGATATTAATGACTTTCAACAAACAGATTTGGAGATGAAAGCAGACGTGATACTTGTGCTGAGCAGCTACAGTTCAGACATGTTCCCGTCCTGGCTGAGAAGAGCCGTTAGCTGCGTGTGTGAAGCCATTGTCTGCTGTTGTGGAAACAAGCAGGTGCATTTTGATAGCTTTAAAACACAGCAGTATCACTTTGCATAGGGGCCGCAGCTTGTTTCTGCTGCCGTTTGATGGATTGCATCATTATCCTTCAACGCTGTTTTCCTGTGTGAGCCAACAGGTCCAACCATCAGCACCAACGGTTTAGGTTTCATGTTCCCCGGCTCCCTGAGAGCCACACAAAGAAAGGGAGGTTTTTGTTTTTGTCAGGACTGTTGTGACTCATTAGTAATGAGCCTGCAGGCCACTTTGAATTTATCAGGGTCCGGTCTGGATCACAGGCATGCAGGAGGTTGACATCAGTGGCATTTTCCCAGGGAGAAACTGAATCAGTTCTGCTGAAGTTGACATGTCAGGCTGCACAGCTCTGAGTGCCAGAGAGAGGACGTCTTATCTCAGCTGCAAACACATGGGAAGGAACCTCGATCCATGTGTGTTAGCCAGATTTCTAGCAAAAACAGATCAAGCCAAAGTCCTAGAACCGTAGGAGAATCATTCTCATCTATTTAGTCACACCAGAGGGAGGTGGGGTCTTCAACCTGTGGCTCCTGACCCAGCAACAGCTCTTTAGCCTCTTTACAATGACTCCTGGCAATGGAGCAGACTTAGCATGACAGTGCAAGTATCATTAAGTATCATTACTATACAAGAGAGAGGTACTGCATGAGGCAGATACTGTATGGCATAGATACTCTATCAGGTGGTATCACAGTATCCATACATATTTGATTCATTTAGTATACGGTTATGACAGAGAGAAGTTGAAAAGTACACGTTAGACTAAATTCTCAGCTTGCTTGATAACAGCAAAATAACATAAAACACTATTCTCTCAATTCAACATCATACATACAACACCGTTATAGCCAGGAGACATAAAATCATCAGGCAAGGTCAACATTGTGTAAACTTGTTCCTGTGCCATGTTTGGCCCACGGACCAGACTTTGGTTATTGCAACAGATGAAAGAATGTTTCATGTAATCCCACAGATATTAATAACTTTTAACAAACAGATTTGGACATTATACCAGGAATCCAGAAAACCTGGGAGAAATCATGCTAACTCCCCCTACAGGAGGAAGAGCCCAGGATCAAACCCATGACCTTCGGCTTTATCTGTAGCCCTGCTTTATATATTTTAGCAGCCGTTGGGTCTAGGTCAACATCATCAAACTGTGGTATCGAACTAGTGAGAAGAACTGACAGTCACAAGGTGGACAGCGCCTGACCTGACCACACCAGGGCAGCAAAGAGCCCTCGACCAAAAATGGAAAAATGTCTGAAACCTCCAAGTGATGAAACCCTGCATTATGAACGAGAGAAAGTGTTTGTTTTTTTTGACAACATCAAACACAAACATCAACACGTCAACATGAGCTGGAAGGAGCTTCTGCTCAACCAAACAGTGATGGAAACTACTGCAGCCTAACTGTGGTGCGCACCACCTGAACATGTGCTTCATAATGAGCATGTTCTCAGCAGATGACATACCAGTGTGTCTGACTGCAGGATGTCACCCAGGCTGCTGTCTCCTCAGCCACATGCTGGAGATTGAATCTGCTAAAGTGTTTTGTTTTTTTAGCTCTTTGTGACCGTACATTGTCGTCTCACGGTGACAGACGCAGCTACACTCACACTATACTCCACTCCATTTTTTAAACATGTAATCACACAGTGATCAAATGTCATCTCTTTCTTGTCATCTCTCCTGATTCATGTATTTAACGCCACAAAAAAAAATTGACAAAAAGTTGCAAACGGTCAAGGGGTATGTGTTAGCCGTTAGCTTGTCTTATGTTGACCCTTCAATCTGATGAACCTGTAATACAAAGGTGACATCACGATTATTTATGATTATTCATGATGAGGTATATATATATATATATATATATACTGTAGAGTGTACTGTATACTTTATATTTTTTACATCAGTAACAGTTGCTGGTTTGTGAACCAGTTAATCCACTGGTTCCTAAATTGGAGGTGGGTTTTCAATGACAATGACAATTTAGTGGGAATTACAGTGTTTTAAATAAAGTTCAGTGCAGTATTAAAGCAAAAGAGGGGAGGTCGTCAACATGGGGGTCGGGGGCTCAACAACAGTCCTGGTCTATAAGAGGGAGGCCCTGCTGAAAAGTAAAAAAAAAAATGACTCAAGAACTAGGACAAAAAACAGGGTAAATATACACAACAAAGTAACAAAGTTAAATATTTGAAATTCTGTATGTAATGACAAAGAAATCTGCCACAGTTGGACCAATCATTGTGCAGAAGCCACACTGCCACGCCCACTCCCAGAAGCCCTGCTTCCATACAAGAGACATTTTTTGTTTTTCTCCAAACAGAGCAGTTAAACTCGCCCAGGGAATAGAACCAACAACAGGTGTGGCTTTACCGTGTCAGACCAACACCACAGCAGGTGATCCAGAAGAGGTCGTAGGTTTGATGCTGTTGGAGACCACCTCTGTTGATAAAATATGTATCAGTGGGTCTGTGTTTAAATGAGGGAAAGATACAGCAGTAGTGCCCCCCCCCCCCCATCCCTATCTCTGTCACAGTGCCATCTCCAGGGCTCACCCCAAAACTCTGACATCACTTCCTCTCACACATGGAGCCAGTGGTGGGAAATAGTACCACCGTGATGTCATGTAATAGTTCCAACATGTCTGGAACCACCAACAGATGGTGGACTGTTGTCAACTCCGAACACAGTCAGTGTCTCCGTCTATCTGTGTCCACCTCCACCGCTGTCTTCTCAGTTCTGGTCCATCACATTCATGTCCAGCTAAATGTCCCACGTTATCTACAGTGAAACCAGTGAACCTGAAGCCCCTCTGCTCCATTACAGCAAAGACACTGAGTCCACTTCCCTCCTGGTCTTAGGATGAAACTCTCGGTTGATCCTTTCCGATGATGTCACTCTGACCTCTGACCCTCTCAGCCTGCAGTGTTATTATCATCCTGCTCAAAGCCCCGCTCCAATAACTCAACGTGACTCCTCCAGCTCTTTCATCCTGTCCACACATCTTGCATCCATCATGTGTGCCTCCTACACAGCTTCACTCCTCCGACGTTCTCACGTTCTATCAGCTCCTTCCCTCGCACTCTTTCACCCAAAGCTCTGCCTCTACTTTCACGGACACGGATCACCAGGAACCGATGAAAAGGAACCGATGCTGAGCACTTGACTTGGCACAAACTCTGGGATCTGATGTTGTCTAGTCGCTGTTTAGAGCTGTGAAACCCATATCTCAGTTAAAGTCACTTGATTACGTCACGCTGGGGAGGCGTGGCTTCAAAATGCTGAGATGGATTCCATCTTTTTCTCCAAGATACATTTAGTTAATTTTACTAAGATATTTTGAGCTGATTTGTTGAGGTATTGTTACTGGTACCTGGCCGCACCAACACACACGACCACAGGAGGTCAGTAGTTCTGAGATCAGCTGTTAAACCAGTGTGTTTACATTTGCCTGTCAATGAAAGGAAGAAAAACTTTTGATGTCACTGTAGCTGTGCCTAGTCTGACTGACTTTGTCCTTTTTTTCCCTCAAGGACAGGACACAGAAGGACGGAGACAGGACTGCGAGACAGGAGGAGGACGGTTGTCAGAACAAAGACTTCTGGTTGTTGTTCAGGGAAGAAAGGCCGAGGAGAGAAAGGTTTTTGTCCTTGTAAATTCACATGAAGCGCCGCTGAATTACGTGCAGTTTTAGGTCGAGCCCACAGACCTTCCTGAGGAAAAACCGTTGAGTGGACCAGTTAGGAAAAGTCTCTAGATTGTTCTGCAGGTACCTTTGATGTAACTCCTGACTTTAGTTCTGATATTTCTGGGTTTAGTTTGGGGGTCCAACCACAGCCACTAATCCTGAATCACAGCCCAGAACTGAATCCTGGGGGTTTTCTTTATATTCCTGTATAAATCACTTCCTTTGAGGTCAAAGGTCACATCTTCTCTCCTCCTGTCTCACTCTCAAACAGCGCCTTTGGAAACATCTGAGCTGCTCCTCCTGTGTCTGGGCTGTGTTCTGAACAGAGCAGATGAAACCCGTTCTAGAGTGTGTGTGTGTGTGTGTGTGTGTGTGTGTTTGACTGGAGCTCCTGCAGGAGGAGGATCATCCAGTAACCTGCAGTATCTCCCCTCTTCAAAAACAAGCTTCGTGTGGAGAGAGACAGTGAGAGATTGTGGCCAGGAGCCAGAAAAATGTTATTATTAACATTATTATTATTATTTTTTCCTGAGATTTGGAGGACAGTGAACGCAGCTTCAGAATAAAGAATGACAGAATGTACTGACTGATCTGGGGTCAGTGGAGCAGCCGGGTCAAACAGAACCGACGAACAATTTCATCAGTGATAATGTGTTGTTTTCTCTTCGGACCTGGACAGTATGGATTAACATCTGCTGTGGAGACTTTAGATGAAGTCAAATAAATATTAGGTCTCCTTCAACTGATTATTAACAGCCTCTAAAAAACAGCAGCGATCTTCAATGGATTTTTGTTACATTTTGATTGCATTTGGAGGAGCAACAACTTAGATATATATATTTCAAACTCAATTGTCTGAGTTTTGCGAGTGTTACTGCTGCCACTGTACCCTTGAGCCAGTGATTTGACCACTGCAAAACAAACAGACCTTTTCTCTGCTTCCTCTAGAGGTGGAGAGGAGGAATGACAGCCACGTTCTGTTCCTCCAGTACTCTGTCTTTTTAGATTCCCCCCTACAGTATGTTTGCGGTAATGCGTCTCAGAGGGAAGAGCAGCATTCTACAGCAGAAACACAACAGTGTCACTGCAGCAGTAAGTTAACACCACAGAGAGAACCTGAACACACCACACAGTTAGGTTCTGCCTGAACACTGCTGCTGCTGCTGCTGCTGCTGCTGCTGCTGCTGCTGCTGCTGCTGATGATCAGTCGCTCACTTTAAAGCTTGTTATTACAACAGAAGGATATTTTTCCTCCACAGCTTCTCCTCTGCCTCCAGGATGAATCTCATGAAAAAGACAGAGTCTTCCTCAGGGAGCAGTTCTCTGAATCTGCTGCCTCTCACATACAGTACCGTCAGGTTCATGCATGTCTAAACACATGCTTAATTGAATGTGCACACACACACATACACACACACACACACCCCTCAGTTGAATATGAAACATCTGCGCTTCACTCTTCCACCTGAGCAGGACTAATCTTCTCTCCATTGATCGTCATATTAAAGCTCCATCATTTTTTCCAGAACAGATGTCAGGTAAACATCACACTCACTCTGATGCTTTGAATGGAAATGCAGTAGGAAGCAGAGGAGGAGAAGAAGGAGAAGAATCTTTTCTCCTCCTGCAGGTGGGTGGGTTACTGTGTGTTTAAGTGACTTGGTAACACTTCCAGAAGAGCACGACCCTGGTGGGGAACTCTCTCTGCCCTCAGATTCCTGTATGACGTTTGGTCCTGTTCAGCCTGTAACCCATGGTTCATGCTCGACACTATCAAAACACCATCGACACATAAAGTCTTTCGCCCCTTCCTGACTTTGTTCTGTTCGCAACCTGGAACATTTTTGTAGAGTTTTACAGCTGTGGACCTCAACATATGAACCATATATATATGGATATATATAATGTTGTCAGGAGAGTCTTCTGAGGAAGAAGTGTTCAAACAGAGAGCTGTCCATGTGTGATGTCATCACCGAGGACAGATGAGGACACGCCGTCTAAACGGTGTCAAAGAGAGAAGATCAGGGCTGTGGAGAGTCGACGTAGGTATTTAAAAGTTTCATGTTCTGCAAGGACACGTATTACTTTCTAAAAGGCTCCCAGTTGGAGGACGGAGAGATGAAGAAATGAAATCCCAAAACGTCTCCGTCTCAGCGGCTCCATCTGCTGATGTATTTACCAGGCTGACAGAAACGTGTCGGCTCAGGGATGAATGGGAAAGGATGTGACTATAAATAATAAATCAATGGCACTTGTACATTTTTAATTGATTCTTCCCAAGTACAAACAGCATGGGGTGGTGAGGCCCCTCAGGGCCCGAGTGGGAGTTCCTTTTATCCACTAATGTCTTTATTACTATTAAAGCCGCGGAGAAACAGGAGAGAAAAAGATAATGTGATGAATATTTGACCAAAAGAGAGCGTGTGACGTTCAACATGTCGCTGAAGTTTCCTCTCAGGCTGTCCTGTCCTGTCCTGTCCTGTAGTTAACACCATGGATTATTGACTTACACAAAGTCGTCCTCAGTTATTCTGTAAAGTCAGCTGCAGTTTGTACAACTACTGGGTGTATATACTGGACTATAAGCTGCTACTTTTTTCACACACTTTCCAACTATGGTCGTGGCACCGAAGCAGGAAAGAGCTAATATACAGGTGCGCTCAAAAGTCCAGAAATGAGTCCAAAGAAATCATGACAACATTTTCCCGGTAACAACTGTGGTGCAGTAAACACCAATCATATCAATGGTGGAGAGAGAGAGATTGAACTGGTTTTCAGGATCCATCTCTCTGACAGACATCTGGCAGCTCCGGCTCCAGCTCTTGGTCCAGTATGTTCACCATCACCATCTGTCTCCAAACCAATCGTCCTCGGCCTGGTTCGGTCTCTCGTACTTTTCCTTTAGTTGTTCCACTGATGTTTCTAACTTCTCTGCCCCCTCCCCACACGTGCCACAAATACTGTAGTATTTGATTGGCTGAACCTTTAACAACTTTTTTGTGTTTTGCGGAAAACTTTCACAGAGACAAAGGGTTGACGCCAACAAAGCAGGAGGACAATAGCTGCAGGAAGGACGAGTCCTGCTCTGCACTGATAACAGCCCATGATCAATAATATAGAATTCTACACCTTCCTTTTTGATGTTTCTTTTTGCTCATGTTATCGTGAGTCACAGGCAATATTAGCGCTTTTCATCAAAGAGTGACATTTCCTTCAAGTGTCCTTGGACCAGGACTGAGTTTAGACACTTTGACAAAGTCACCGTAGAAAACCTGGTTTTATTTTTAGCATTTACACGGTAAAGATATGGACGCCGTCTCATCACTAATGGATTTTCTGCCACTGGCACCGAACACACGTGTGAAGCACATATCAGTGATTCAAGACAATTTTCTGCTGTCTAGACTGTGTGTATTGACCTTGTTGTCACAAAACTCTACGATCGGTCTCGGCTCAGTGTCAATGTCTTTGTCAGAAAAGTTAGAAAAAAAAACAAGAACAAAAAAGTCTGTCCATCTGCTAGACTGAGAAGACTTGAAAAACACAGGAAATCAGATTTATGAAGTAAAATGTGACACATTTGTGTTCATAATAAAAGTACAGTTTGTTCAGTGTTTTTTTCTTAAGTAAAATCCCATAAATACGTCACAGCTGTAGACGCGACAAAAACTTAGATTTAAAGACAAAAACTGTCTTTTTCCAGAAGGAGCTCAACCCTTCAAAGACAGTGTCCAGATTTGTCCAATCAAAGGACTTCCAGCCTTTTAATCAACTGACTGAATCCATTAGCAGCACGATTTAAATCATGCACATTCAGCAGTTTCTGCTCCAATCATTAGCTCCTGAGAATTGGCCTGAATTATATATTTTTAAATCACAGCAGTAACAGAGAAAACTATCTCTAAAATTCCATTTTGACTTTATTTGTTCCAGTGTTGGGTAAAGATGCAGCGTCTCAGCAGGAGGCTCCTGCCCTGGTATCAGGCCACAGAAGTTCAAAGGCAATGCAGGGGTCATGGGGTGGAAGAGGCAGGAGGAGACTGGGGATGAGACAGGGCTCCTGTTGTCCCCAGCTGTCCTGTCCACGTCCCCCCGATCGTGGGTCAGCCTCACAAGGTCAGGAGGCCACAAAGAAGAAAGGAAAGAGAAGGTCCAGGGGGGTTCAAATGGAGGCTGTGAGCTGGAGGAGTCTGGGTGGGGGGGCGGAGTCTGAGAGGGTTCATATGTGTCGTCCGCTCGGTTCTCACACACACTCAGAGGGACAGCAGCTCCAGACGTCTCTCTGGCCTCCGATGTATTTTTATGCTCAGAGCAGTCTGTGTTCTGAGAGGGAGACCCCCGAGATGCACCTGAGCAAATATTAACATCCTCCACACAGAGTCTTTGATGTGAGGGGGGCCAAAGCACTGGGTCGGCACCCCTCAGTGGGTTCAGCTCGGAGCACGGACCGTGAGGAGCAGATGGGCCAGACCCTCACCCAGACAGTCTGTGGTCAGAGAAATCTTTATCCAAACTGAGAGGAACATCCTGTCGGCCTTTTGACATTTGATTAGGTGACATGTACCAACTAGGGGGCAGTGTTCTCATATAAGACTCAGTAGTTTTTCGTAGCTTTAGGAAATGACAGACAGACCAACATCAGCAGATAGAGGTCAGTGTTTCTCACGTTTTGTGAAAAATGTCATTTTTAAGCCAGTGTACTAAACACCTTCAGTACAAAAAAATAAATAAATAAGAATACCGGACCTTGTGTCAGTCGAAGACTTACTGACTGTCCTGATCACAAGCTGGGCCGCTGACCTCAGGTTAAAGCACAGACACATCTTTAGGTTTATTCATGCATCTCCTAACGTGACAACAATATATAGAAATATGGAAATATTTGTTTCCCCTTGGACTGAAATATTCTCCTGTTAATGAAGTTTAATTATGTAAAACAAATACACAGAAGTACCAGTGACTGTACTTGCTATGTGCAAGTACACAAATGAAAATACTCGTATACAGTACAAGTATTGGTTTGTGATAACAGGTACTGCGATCATGCTGTTGGTACTGTTAAAGGTCACAGTGTCGTTGTGTGGGTTTATATGTCTACCAGATGAAGGATTTCAAGAAATCAACAAAATGACAGAAACTGAAGGAAAACTGATCTGTTACAGAAGATTAGTGCGAAGGTTGGACGAAAACAAAGGAGACGAAGAAACAAAGAAACAAAGAGAGTCCAGCTCTCGGCACAGCTTCATCTGCTGCTGCTTTGTTCTCCAGGCTTTTGTTGCACCACATCCATTCCTGCAGAGGAGCAGGACAGTCGAGTGCAGGAAGTGGAGAGTCGTTGTGTGTAACACAATTAAAACGCCTCCTTCTGCTCCTTTGATCTGCTCCATCCCATTTGGTCGTTCTAATTTGGACGGAAAAATCCGATAAGGCGTAGCCGTCATGTGTTTTCACATCAAAAGTGATGGATGACAATGTTTCCACTATGTCTCCTCTTCATCTCATCACACAGACTTCTGAAGGCAGCAGTGATTAGATCATCGGCAGCATCTCCACACAGGGAGCCATTGTAGGAGAGGAGCAGTCCTAAATTTGACACCTCAAAGCCATCTTGTTCAGGACGGATCAAAGGATTTTTCCTGACCACTGCTACCTCTGATTAGGAGGAGCACTTGTTTACGTGTGCTCATGTCTCCCCTCAGTGTGGGGGGAGAGTGTGTTTATGAGATGAACTGGAATCAGTGAGTTGGACAGTTGAACTGAGGACCTGTACCTTTTATTTCTGGACGTGTGGACTTGTCTCCTCAGGCCTTCTGATTCACGTAGGTGGGAGGTTCTCCAGATGCACCCAGTTGGAGGACTGGGGGTGGGGGCGGTATTTACAAGACCACAGTTATGCCAGATATGTCCAAACCCAACAAGAGGGGGCGCACACAGAGGGCTCCCAACTCAAAGGAAAGGGAAAGCAGAAAAAGTAAAGTTCACACCAAAACCACATCGTCCGACATCAGATGGAGGAGGCAGTCTCAGATTTACGCGAGAAAAGAAGGATGTGGCAGTTAAAGGGAGTGGGGGATCATGAGATTTTCATTTTGTTGAGTGATGGGCTGGGTTATTGTTTCCCATGTCTAAACAATTTGGAGGCAGCGTTTACCACCGTGTCAGAATCCAAGCAGTCCTGCGTCATTTATGGACGTTCATAAATCTGCCTGCACATGAGCTCCACACAGGACAAAGACAGATGACTTCAGAGGTCAGAGGTCATGTATCTGCATCACACCACGACAGCATCTACGGCATACTGAGTTCATCCTCAGAGAGCACAGGTGACCAGCGCACAGCTGAGCCCAGAGCTGATGAACGGTGTAACATGAACATGAACCCGTTGTCCAGAAAGAGCTGACGACAACGTTGGTCAGAAAACATCCACCACCAAGGTGTCAGAAGTCTTTTGTTGGTAATTTCTCTTGATTCTATTTCTAACAAACTGTTAAAATCAAAATCCACCCCATCATTGCTGTAACACATCGCCCTCTAAGGGTTAAACTGATGATAGAATTGTTGAAAACTCTTCTGAACTGAAGTCAACGTCAGTGATCTCTTATTTTTGGTTCAGATTCCACTTCACTGCTGCCGGCGGGGGGGGGGGGGGGGGGTTTAATCACTTGCACTGTATAAATCACCTGATCAGGATCGGGCTCCATGATTGGCTCTGACAGCACTGGTCCAAGTAGTAACATCAGGAGGAGATTGTGGAGTTGTTGAGCCGAGGTCACTGCTGTCTTCCATTAGACTTCAATCTGGATCTGGATTCTGTTGGTTCTGATTAATAGGATGTTTATTTTACATTACAGACTGTTCTTTTGTACTCTTGCATGTTGGCATCAGCTGTTGTTCACTCACTGGTCAGATCAGCCACGACTTCATTCATTTCAAACCCTTCTGGGCCCGGGGAACTCTTTCGTTTTTTATTTTGTTCTCTCGTTTCTTTCAATAAAGTCTTTATTTTCACAATCCAGTGACTCACATCATCCAGCTCGTCCCTGGTACGGTGAGTCAGCCGCGACCTTCTAAAAGTCTGCACACGCTCGCTTTTTTCCATATCTGCCAAGAGTTCAGTTCTAGGAACAGAGGGAAATGCTTCTCATTGTAAAGGACACACGTCTGCTCTCAGAGGCCTTCAGGGAAGGCGTTCCTGTCAGTCAGAGCTCAGAAGGTTCGACTCCGTCTGGAGTCCTGTTTTTCTGTGGTTTTTGCAGCAAACAGATTCTGATTCTGAGCTATACTTCTACACAAAACCCCTCCGGTGACCACTGTGTGGTGTTTACACACTGGAACTACTTCACAACATTAACCCTGTCTCCATTATCTACTTGAAGACCCTTTAACAGAACAGAACAGAACAGAGGCCACACAAACATGGGCAGAACCCATAAACTACACAAAGGCAAAGGTTCTGACCACTGTTCCACTGTGTGACCCTAACCAACTAAACTAAAGAAGAAAAGATCATATTTTTGGGTTGGGAATTTGAGAGACCAACATCTAGAGCAGGCGTGGGCAAACTATGGCCTGGGGGCCAGATGCAGCCCGTTCAGCTTTTTTTTTCGGCCGCCAAGCTAGTCCTGTCCAAATGATATAACTGATGGGGGGGGGGGGTTTAATCACTTGCACTGTATAAATCACCTGATCAGGATCGGGCTCCATGATTGGCTCTGACAGCACTGGTCCAAGTAGTAACATCAGGAGGAGATTGTGGAGTTGTTGAGCCGAGGTCACTGCTGTCTTCCATTAGACTTCAATCTGGATCTGGATTCTGTTGGTTCTGATTAATAGGATGTTTATTTTACATTACAGACTGTTCTTTTGTACTCTTGCATGTTGGCATCAGCTGTTGTTCACTCACTGGTCAGATCAGCCACGACTTCATTCATTTCAAACCCTTCTGGGCCCGGGGAACTCTTTCGTTTTTTATTTTGTTCTCTCGTTTCTTTCAATAAAGTCTTTATTTTCACAATCCAGTGACTCACATCATCCAGCTCGTCCCTGGTACGGTGAGTCAGCCGCGACCTTCTAAAAGTCTGCACACGCTCGCTTTTTTCCATATCTGCCAAGAGTTCAGTTCTAGGAACAGAGGGAAATGCTTCTCATTGTAAAGGACACACGTCTGCTCTCAGAGGCCTTCAGGGAAGGCGTTCCTGTCAGTCAGAGCTCAGAAGGTTCGACTCCGTCTGGAGTCCTGTTTTTCTGTGGTTTTTGCAGCAAACAGATTCTGATTCTGAGCTATACTTCTACACAAAACCCCTCCGGTGACCACTGTGTGGTGTTTACACACTGGAACTACTTCACAACATTAACCCTGTCTCCATTATCTACTTGAAGACCCTTTAACAGAACAGAACAGAACAGAGGCCACACAAACATGGGCAGAACCCATAAACTACACAAAGGCAAAGGTTCTGACCACTGTTCCACTGTGTGACCCTAACCAACTAAACTAAAGAAGAAAAGATCATATTTTTGGGTTGGGAATTTGAGAGACCAACATCTAGAGCAGGTGTGGGCAAACTATGGCCTGGGGGCCAGATGCAGCCCGTTCAGCTTTTTTTTTCGGCCGCCAAGCTAGTCCTGTCCAAATGATATAACTGATTTTTATTATCATTATACTTCTGCCTTTTCCCTGCAGTGTCCATGTTTCCCCAATAGATGGCATAGAAACAGCTAAAATATTTTAGATTTTAGCCCCTGTGCATAACTGTTACATATCTTTTATCTTAGTTCACACGAACACACCATCTATCTGCTCCTGGCCGAGCCCCCCCGTCCAATTTTAGGACCAACTGTGGCCCGCGAGTCAAACGTTGTCCCACCCCTGATCTAGACCATGCTTCCTCAGGACTGGGCGTACAGAACATAGTCATAACAGAAACCAACAGGATCAAAGTTCCCTCGGTACATGCAGAGTCAGAACATTTCTACATAAATCTGAATTCCTTTCCTGGGTAAAACCTTTGAACTGATCCCTCAAATGCCTTCAGTCAAGGGGCCTGGAGAATCTTCTTGTTCTGCTCCATTATCTGACTTCCCTCAGGCTGACTTCATCTTCCTTTCTTCCTTTCATATGTAATTATCTGTTGGCTTTCCTTGAACCACGAGAACATTATCTCGGCGTTCATTTGTTCAGGCTTGACTTGGACTAGAGCCCATGTCTGAAGGCAGCTGTCAATCAGACCTGGTGAGGGACAAACTGCTGGATGGTGTTATAGCTGAGGACCAACTGCATGTCAATTACTACAGCTGCGTGTCATTATTTTAGGAAAGGTCAAAGGTTATATAATCCCTGTCCCACTTTTAGCACTGGCACCTGGATCAGAGTTCTGAATGGTACTCTATAATAACTGCATAATACTGTAGTGTAGTACTACTGTATCTGAACTACACAGGAAACACATCACACACACACACACACAGATTAGAAATATGACATAGGTGAGATATAATCAACAAATGATTGGTATTAGAGAATAGCACATTGGAAAATTCAGAGAGAATAGATTTACTAAAAAAATCCACCAAGTGAGATTTCTTTAATTCAACCTCTCTCCTTTGACATGTTATATTTCGCAACTCAGGCTTTTTTTCTGGCAGAACTGTTGAATGTGTGCACAGTGCCTCAGTGTCTTTGACAGTTTTCTGTTAACTCGTTTGGTGAGAACTTCTTGCTCAGTGGTTAGAACAATGCGGGCTTCACCGTCTGACTCTGCTCTTCTGTTTGAACTGCCCTCATGATGGCGCTGGGAAAATGTGTGTCGGCACAGTTTCTGTTTTAAAGAATTTAGATCAGATATGGAAGACTTCAAAGACCATGTGAAGCTTGACCAACATTTGTGACTCATGTTCTGTTATTAGTCCAGATGAAGTGGAGATATTTTAATGTAGATACAGAGGATTCACCGCAGCCTGGTCCGCGCTGCTCAGCGTTTCTATACAGTAGGACGACATGTACCGCAGGACCCACGTCCACATACAGAGACAACCAAACGTTCACGCTCACATTCACACCTGTGTAAACAATTAACCTGTTCCAGCATCGCATTTAAAAAGGTCCAACCAGTACCTGTTAGAAAACTGTGGAGAGCCAGTAACACCCTACATTCTGTACGGTGGCTGCTGAGGGAACTACAACGTTGGAAAACACAAAACATCTCGTCATTGTGGGACAAATAAGGGACTAATAAATAATAAAAATAATATACAGACGTGTGTGTGTGTGTGTGTGTGTGTGTAATACAGAATGTGTACTGTTGGGCCCCAGGTCTTTTGTTGAGTAGCAGCGGCCCCAGACCAGGGCTGCGGTCTGGGGCCGTGGTCGGGGCCGTGGTCGGGGCCGGGTGTGTGTAATTCAGAGGCTGCTGTTAACGACCTCAGTGAAGATCAAATGCAGTTCAAACAGATCAAAGTGGTTTGAAAGAGGAAGCTACGCTACGACCTAAATTTATAAGAGCTTTTCATCCCTGCTCAGCCGGCTGAGAGCAGACAGGCATGTGAGGAGCACAAGGACAACACCTGGTCAACGTCCAGGGGGCGCTGCCTCCATTAGGCTACAGCCCTGTGTGTGTGTGTGTGTGTGTGTGTGTGTGTCTTGAAACCATCAGTGTCAATATGTTCACAAGTACTTTTTAGCCCAAGTCAAGTCTCAAGTCTTTGGTCAGACTAACTCAGAGTCACAGGAAACGCCTGCTTACATAACATTCAATAATAACTCATCATCCAATCACAGCTCTAGTAGGCTTCATCTACTGGACACAAAATCAACACCATACTGACAGTTGGATGTTGTTGATCCAGAGTCTCCATCTCTGGCGTGAAGACATTAGGGTCTGCCTTTAGATATGCTCTAAGAATCAGGTCTCAGGATTGGCTGGTTTGTCTGAGTGTGTTTAATCAGCTGCCTGTCTCTATTGTCATCGTACTTGTTTACACAACACAGTGTGTGCATCTGCCCATCAGTCCACTGATGGAACAGTCATCTCTTTCACAACCGCACCAGGGCGTTGTTGTTGTTGTTGCTCCACTGGTGACTAAGGCAGGATTCGAACCTACAGCCCTATGATAATGATCCAGATCACCTGACTGTACAACTGGACCACTGGTATCTCGTCAGCACACATTTTTTTGTTTTGAGTTTGTACTGGTATCTCGTCAGCACACATTTTTTGAGTTTGCACTTCTGGTTTTTATTTCTTCGCCAAAGATGAAACGCAGTTACTGCTAGAACTAACGTTGTTTTCACAGTATAAAGCACAGTATCATCATTATAAACAATTTCACCTTTAAAGTGTGTCAGTGCGCCACATAGTGGTCACAGAAAGATAGTTAGAAAATACACGCTGACCTTTGAACTTCAAATACACAGATTACATCCTTACATCAACCACAATAAATGGACCCTCGGTGTGAATGAGTGTGAATGGTTGATATGTGGTGAACGTGTCCATTTGATCCCTCTCCTTTCTTGTGAAACCAGTGTATTTTTAGTGTAAAACTAAAATAGATGCTGTTGGTTTTGTACGCGGGTGTGTTTCAGTGTTTCATCATTGAGAGAATACTGCACATTCTGTCCAACAGAACTGAAGGGAGTCAAAAAGGGGGAGAGACGACGCCGTGGTCGTAAATCTCGTCGGCGGTTCTTACATAAGTTCTGCTCGTTTCCCTTTAAAGTTCAAATGTTAACACAAAACACAACTTCCACACCACATCTCTCCCACTGATGTCACAGCAGGGATGATGTCAGTGTTTACCCCCTGTTTATTCCGCCTTTGCCTGAGAGACACCACACCGGTCTACAGTACCACGTGGACCAGGTCCTGAGCCAGGGCGCTCTGTTTGGTTGCAGAAAACAATAACGACGTCATTGGTAATTTGGCCCCTTGTGTGAAGTTGGGGGGGGGGGTGGAATCTGGCTTTCATCTCTGGATTCCATTCCCAAAGCCGCTTCACCGCAAATATCTGACTCAGTTCCTACAATCCCCCCTGGGATTGATGAAATTCTGTAAGTGCTGCAGGAATTCCAGCCTGGTGTCCCATCCTCTCCCTCTCTGTTCAAAGTGAACTCATGTTTACATGAACGCTCCATGTTGCTGCAAGATGACAAATCATCTCTGTGAAGTGGCTAATGGCTGCCATGCCTGTGCAGATTCAGGGCCGGTGCTGAGTGGAGTCAGGAGGATCTTTGGGGGTAAAAACGTAGCAGCTTCACAAACACCACACACTGATCCCTCAGATGAAGTCTAACTGCTTTAGTTTTCACTCTTTAAACAAGCGTTACCTCAGGCTGTCACCTGAGAGAGGCAGTAAAGAGCAAGCAGGAGGAAAATTCTGAGCGAGGGGCCAGCCTGGTACTTGGTCTGGAACTATTGTCTTTATGGTTGGTTCTGTGCATGTTGAAGGTGGACTGTGTCATCTTTACAAATGTGAGGTCACTGCGTTCAATTCTGAAGGTCATCTTGTTTTTTCTAGGCAGCAGATCCAGCAGAAATCAGAACTTTTGACCATCCTCGGAGATAATGAGATCCAGTGAAGTTCTGAGGTGAGTACCACACAGAACCTCCCTGATCTCATTTCATCTTCTCACATCGTCGCCCTCCCCCTCCCACCCTCCACAGCCCTCCTCATGGGTGGGAGCCTCGTGACATCAATCCTGCTCCTGTCACTGCCAAACTGATGCCAGATGAATGATGGCACCGATGCAGGCGCCGTGGAACTGTTCTGTGTAAGTGACGTTCTCTGGAGTCAGACGGGTGTGTCGTTGGATGATGGAGGGAGGAGGCTGCTGACAGAAGGTGGACGTTTGGTCCAACCTCCAGTGTGTTTGCATGAACGATAATTACACAGACTGATTGATGGAGTTGAAGTCTGTCGGAGCTGCAGACACTAAAGGTTTATTCACAAAAAAAAAAAAAAGATTTGATATGAAAAACCTCTGGGGTATGACAGGGAAAAATAACCAGTGTCAAAAAGAAGTTCCAGAAACTACAAATAAGCATTTATGTCTTATGTTACTACAAGTGTACAAACGTTTCCCTAAAGGTGGTCTGCTTTTGGCTAACATTTCCGCTAAGTGCCCAGAGTTTGGAGTAGGAGGAGAAGTAGGAGGTTTGTGTGGAAGAGGCAGGATAATGATCTCCATAAGCCCTGTGAACCACTTCAAAGTGGAGCGGGCAGCATGCGGGCTGAATATCAAGTGATGGGGAGCTGGGCTGCAGTAGATCGTAGGAAGATCATGGCTGGTTCCCTTTCTCTGCCAGTGCATGCAGATGAGTGATTGGTCTCTGTGAAAGGTGTGTGTGTGTGTGTGTGTGTGTTGTGGTGAAAGTGCAGCGAGCTGCAGTGAATGAAGGATGACGCTCCGCAGCGTGGGAAGGTATTTGTTTTCCCTCAAATCTTTTACTCTCTCCTTTTCTTCTCCATCTGTTTGTGTTTACTATTGTTTGTTTCCTCTATGCAAATGAGAGAAGCCACATTGATTTGGCCTCCGGTTTTCACGTTGCCATGACAACAACATACAAACTACAAAGTGCACTAAAGCGCAGCACTTTTATCCTTCTGTCCCTCTGATCATCACAGGAAATTAGCATACCGGGGGAAAGCAAGTGTGGGTTTGGAAAGAGCGTGTTTGGATGAGGATGTCTGAACAGAAAACAGGCCTTTGTTTTTCCTACAACTTAGAGGGAAAAAAGGAAATTGAAAATAAAAATTCACAACAATAAAAAACAGAAATGTCCTTCTGCTAACACGGTGCGTGTGCCGTCGAAGCAGCTCTGAGTCTTGGAGCCAGATTTGAGACAAATACCTGACGGTCAACTGTGTTTAAGACAAACATCTGTTACAGATGGACAAAGGTTCAGTTTGACTGAACATACGAAAACTAAGAGAGCAAAATAGATTAAAATGGTTTTAAAAAAGCTATGTATTAATCAAATACATTAGCAGGAATAACTATGTTAGCATTTTACTGTAAATTGCACAAACATTTTTTTAAAATGGCTCAATGTCAATCTGCTCAAAGAGGAAAAAAAAACCAAACAATAACTAAAAGTCATTCATGAGACAAGAATTGGAAAAACAACCAAGAAATAACGAGGCTGGCCCGGGTTTCGGGGGCAGTTCTGGAAGATTCCATTCTGAGGTTGGAATACACAGACAACAGCAGAACTACTGTAACAGTGTGTTGTAGCAGGTACCTGCCTGTGTGTGTTGACATGCACATAGAGTGAAGAGAGTGTGTGTGTGTGAGAGAGAGAGACACCAGAGTCAGGTCCAGAGTCAGATCTGGTCAACATCAAACACCTCCTCAGCTCATTAATGCATGAACAGAGGTGACGTGGAGTCAGTGTGAACGACACCAACATCAAACACCCCCTCCACAGCCACGGTCCCAACCATCACCACACTGATCCACAGGACGGGCTGTGAAATCCAACCACCGGCCCCATACATTTGATGTTCACTGGACGAGGACTGTCATGTGACTGTTGGACGTAAAGATGCATCACAAATACGATACAAATGAAGGACAACGGCATCAGTTCAAACAGAAGATGAATCCTGCGTCAATGTAGGTGACAGCATGTGCCTAAAAACAACCGCTATTAAACCAAGACAGGTGTTCAAACAGAACGTGGGAAAAACTTCTACCAGAGACAGAACCAGTGTTTTACTGTGTTACTGGAAAGAAATGAACTCTTTGAGTTAATTAAGATAAGTTTCAGTTTATTGTTCAAACAGAACGTGGGAAAAACTTCTACCAGAGACAGAACCAGTGTTTTACTGTGTTACTGGAAAGAAATTAACTGGTTGTTAGCCTGGTTGTTAGCCTGGCTGTTAGCCTGGTTGTTAGCCTGGTTGTTAGCCTGGTTGTTAGCCTGGCTGTTAGCCTGGCTGTTAGCCTGGTCAGGAGCAGACTAGCTGCAGAGAATATATCACCATAGTAACTTGGCTGGATTAGCTTTGTCCTGCTTTCCAGCCACTGACTTCAGAACTAGTTCATCCAGAACAGGCCACATATTCCAGCTTAATCCCTCATCCTGGTTTTGTTCTAGAACCCTCTGATCAGGAATCCCAACAATCAGTTTGATCTGGCCCACAACACATTTGGACCCACTTCTTTGTAAACTAATCTGATCAAATTCTGGCAACATAATCTTGGCCACATAACCGTGTCTCTTGGCTGAACCTGGTCAGGGTTCTGCCAACAACAATGCATTCAAACCTATTTTGCTGATCGGTTCCAGAACCTTCTGGTGTCAGTTAGGAAACTTTGGTGAATTACATTCTCACCAACACTTGGATGTGAGCAGGAAAGTTTCTCCATCAACTAAAGACAGAGTCCAGACTAGTTTCGTCAAAAGAAGAAGACACCCCTCGTCCTCCTCCCCCACTCACCCCCACAGTCTTTTCTCACTCTGGTATCTGAGCCATTATGTTGGTCATATATCAATATTGTTTTCCAATTTTGTGTGTGGCAGCCACAGATGAAAAACCTTCCGCTTCAAACTGTCCCACTCACTGAAACTGTCTGCCTGAAGGCTACCCAGCATGCAATTCTCAAACAAAGAGCCTTTTTATATATATATATATATATATTTCCACACAGCGTGACCTTTTTTGATTGGGTAAGATTGGTTGGCATGGAAATCAATACTGCGTCGTGCATTTGATGCAGCCTTATCTGGTCTCCACACCGTCTGCAGGTACAGGCAGCGCAGCCATTGTGTTAGTGTAGTTCTGTACGTGGGCTCAGCACAGTCCCAGTGTGAACAACACAACAATGGCTCCTCTTTGTGAAGTCAATTACATTTGTGTGCCAGACAGAGAGTGAAGAGAGAGAGGGAGAGAGGGAGAGAGAGGAGTTTTCAGTCTGAGAAAAGCTTAAAACACAGACAGTTGGTTTTCCAGTCGTAGACCGAGGTTTCAGTAGACGCTGCAGGGCACTGTTGACCCCAGGGTGACTAGTTTACCTGCACCGGTCAGTACAACAAGTCAAGGCCTTCACATCATAACAGTAACCTACTGACCATACACACCAACAGGTATTAGGCCACACCAACACAGGTATGCCGTGCAGGACTTCTAGTTATGCCTGATCTTGGACAAACTTTCTTGTGGACTGACAGGTTTGAGGTTGAGGACACTTGTCCATAGGTTTGATAGAAACAAAACAAGCTCAATTTCCAAATCAGCAGCAGGATAATAACATTCACAGAGCCAACTGTCACACAACAGCAGGGGGCGACATGTTGTTCAAACATTGTGTTCAAAAGATTTGGACAAATATTCACAAAGCACAGGTCGTAGGGTTGCCAGGTTTTAATAAAGAAGCCAGGGAACAATTACGGAACTGTTTCAACTTTGATTCTCAGTTAGAAAAAAGTACAGACTCTTTCACTCACAGGACATAAGTCCATAAAATAATGGATGAAGCATGAAATATGAAGCTGAGGATTTTTTTTATAAAAGCTATATATTATTATATTATATTACATTTTATCATATTGTATTTTATCATGTTATATTATAGGCTAAAACACATTATTACCAGCTAGTACTAGTAGAGTTCTATAATTTGTAACCTAAATAACTGTGTAATAGTGTTTTGTGGAGTTGCTAACAGATTTTTAATATTGTACGAAATCTAGTAAATAAACAAGTGGACAAAAAAACACAAGGTCAATTTATGTCATCCGGTTGACCGCAGTACTAAAAACCTTTACCTAGTGACTTGATGGAACTGTTTTGAGTGTGTTCTGTGTCTGAAGTTGTTCTTACCTTCAGGTTGATCTTCTGGAGGTCTTTTCTTTGTGTCTTGTATATTTCCTCTTGGACTTTGTTGTTCCTCAGGTTGGACTCCCTTCCTGGTCTCGGTGCTCAGTCTCAGTCTCTCTCCAGTTCTGATCATGTGACCTGCTCTGATGTCTTTCACCTGTGCTGTATTCTGCTGCCCGCCCTGATTGTTCAGCTGCTCCACTCTCTTTGTGACTGGCTGCCCATTGTTCTGCCTTTGTAAAAATGAAACATCAATTACAACCATCTTGGTTCCTCCTTCATTGTTGATGTCAGTCAAGAGTGTTTTCATTTATTCAGTTCATTTTTACTGTGAGACAATAATATATAATTAGACGTTACTTTAATGTCAGTAGTTTTAGTTTGATTATTTCTGTTATATTCTCTGGCTCCACCCACTGGCCAAGTGTCGACCACTAGACTCCACTTGTTGGCCCTGGTGGTCTGCAGGGATCTCATCTTTCTGATCAGGACCATGTGATGGTAACCCTCACATCACCGTGATCACCGTGGTACTTTGAGGTCACGCCTGGACAAATGTTGGGAAGGAGTTCTTGTGGGAATGTGCGACAGGTGGCGTGAACATGATAATAACACAGCGAGGTGTGTGGAGAAAAGTTAAATTGCTTATTCAGACACAAAGGACTTTTATGTCTGTGCCAAAAGGCAATCATTTTTCACAGGGGGAAAAAAAGAACTCTGAATGTCAGGGTGGAAACATGAAGGTGGAGATGATGTGAAGAGATGGTTGGACTGTGTATAATCAAGGATTTTCTCTGCTCCTCTCATCTCTCTGACTACAGACCAGGCCCAGCCTCCACCTCCATGTCCACCTCCACTTCCATCCTCCCGCTCTCTTTTCTGTCAGCCGGCAATAATCTGTTCCAGTACACTATCCATGAAATGAGTGATGCAGGGCTCATAATGTGCTGGACAGGCACAGTCTAACAGATAACATAAGCCAGGATTTACTGCCCCCTCCCCAACACCCAACACCCCACACCTCCTCCCCGTACCCAGGCTTCATCCTCCTCCTGCCACTGGAACAAGTACTTGGGCCCCTCAGCTGTAAACAGGTGAGGAAGATGTGCTTCATTACAGGAGTGTCTGTGGTTAGCTGTGTTAGCTGTGTTAGCTGTTCTGACTCTCCTGACCTTCACTGTCACACACACTTGAACAAACAACTACACTGTGGTGGGGTTTGTGCCCTTGTCCAGTCAGAGAATTATTACCCATAATGCATTGTGTGACAGTATTCCTTGAATGGGTCAGAGTTCAGCAACAACACGTTCACAAAAATAAAATTCAAGGTTGGGTTGAAACTCCACATTTGCTCCACCACTGATGTAGAAGAGTTTATTCACATGTTGAAAGATGTTTTGGAACTAAACTAAAGGAGAAAATATTTCCCGCGTTTGTATTTTACTTCCCTCTGCTCCATCACTCCCCTGTATTTATTTTCACTACTCTCTCTCTCTGTTCTGACTTTTGTTTAATGGTCACACCACTAGTTCACTCTAAATGAGTCCAGTCCTCCACTAAAGGCATTTTCCTGCACATTCCATATGAACATGTGTTTTCCTTTAAAGATCTTGTACAACTCAGCCTCAGCCTCAGCCTCAGCCTCAGCCTCAGCCTCAGCCTCAGCCTCAGCCTCAGCCTCAGCCTCAGCCTCTGACTCAGTCAGACTCATATCTGTGACAGGAAGACTGTAATAAAAGGCCGAAAAATGATTGGTTTTTTTCTTTTAGATATGTAGTTGGTGTAGTGTAGTAAATCCTTGAATTGAGAAATCGAGATTCCAGGAAGAGTTGTCAGTAGGAGAGAGAGAGAGAGAGAGAGAGAGAGAGAGAGTCTGTGATTATCAGACTCTCTTCCACTTGTCTTTCCCACCAAGGGGCCCTTGTGGTCTCAGAGTTTTGAAAATCTTGCCACAGAGTGCCCCCCGCCCCAGATGGCGTGAACCAAAGTTTGTCCATGTTGACTTCTCCTGCTTCCATGCTCCTCCATCACCCTCACAGGCATCACAGGACTTTCCCTGAGATCCCAGCAGGAGCTCTCTAATTTGGACTTCCTCTTTTTCCACTTCCTCTGACCAGAAAACCAGTTTAAATTGGTGGCTGTGTAGAAAAGTACTAACCCCCTGCCCCCACCCCGGCCCCCCCACCAAACCCCATTTTCCTTCTTTAATTGTCTTCTTCGTCTTTCATGTCCACCTCTGTCTTGGCTGGGACTAAAAGGCAAATGTATTGCCCTCATTACTTCCCTGCCAGGGCTGTTTTTAAGCCTCTCCATCGGTACAAACACTATCAGTGACACACAGAGCAGCAGCAGAGGTGTGTTAGAACTTCCCCAGCTGCAGATGAAGGTTCTTCTGCCAGTAGGCTGTGGGAGAGAGCAGCAGACCTCCCACCTGCTCTGGCTCAGTTCAGTGTCCGTAGGAGGACAGCTAATGGGATTTGACTATCAGCACCTCGGTGCAGCCTGGACGTCGGTGTCAGCGCTGCCTCCTCCGTGGACGAGTGGAAGGTAAAACAGCTCGGCTTTGATTGTTGACGACTTTGTGTAAAAGGCGTAAAATGTTCAGCACAACAAACTGTTGTTTTTGATGAACAAGAAACATTGACTCAGTGGTAAACAGTGGCAGAGAAGAAAAACCATGCAGGGCTGGATGGATAGTAGACTGACCAATGACATGACTGACCAATGACATGACTGACCAATGACATGACTCACCAATGACATGACTGACCAATGGCATGACTGACCAATGAAGTTGAGTTACATTGAGCGAACGCTTTAAAATGCCCCCACCCTCCAGAGGGCAGTAGAGTGCAGTCACTGCTCTGTTTCACAGATGAGGTCGATGCAGAGAACACATCTTTGATCCATTTGTTAGGATTAATTTACAAACAAAAATTCATGAATCACAGTCTTTCACTTCTGACTTTTTGTCAGAGCTCTTTTTTTTGTCTGGTGTGAACACCCTGTGAGCCCCCAGCCTTATGTTTGGTGTCCGAGACAGTTTCCATCGTCGTGTACAGTGAACAGTGAATTGCACCAGTGTAGAGCTGCCACATTCCCCTCAGAGCCCAGACTGAGGTTTTGTGAATGGGAATTAATCGGTGGAAGTGGGTGAGGAAGAGGGGAGTGTGTGTGTGTGTGTGTGTGTGTGTGTGTGGAGGCAGCTCATTACTGCCTCCAGTCACTGTTCTTTCACCTGCTGCTGTCACCACAACACAGCACTGTTTAAAGTCTTGCCTCACCCTCGACTTCTCCTCCATCTCCCTCTTTGTGTTTCTCATTCGAACGCCTCCCATCCTCCCGTTCCTCTCTCCCTTTGTCTTTCAAAGTTTACAGCCCTTGTCAAAAGTTCACACTTTTTTCTTGTATGTTTGTTTGTTTGTGCGTGTGTGTGTGTGTGTGTTTTCTTCCATCCTTTCTTCCTTGTGTGTTGCTCCACATCACAGATCCAGCCAGGAGCTCTTTTGTGTCTGACTCTGTCCCCAAAGCGGTCGCCTTCCTTGTCTTTTCCTCCTTCTTCTCCTCCTCCTTCTTCTTCTTCTTCTTCTTGCAGGGCAAGATTAATAATTACAGAGTACACAACATCGCAGGGAAAACAATTTCCCACATCTTTGATGTTAAACATGAGAGAAACCAAAATTACAAAGACAAAAAAAAAAAGACAGAGGAGGGATGGCCCTGTCTCTGTCTCTCTCTCTCTCTGTCTGTCTGTCTCTCTCTCTCTCTGGGCCATACTTCCTGTTATTGTTGCTTTTGTTTCTCAGTACTTTGAAACATTAAAGCCTGGAGTCTGACCACGTCCAGGTCAGTGAGGATGAGGAGGAGCTGTACATCACTCCCTCATGTGTTCACACCTTTGGACCCATCACTGAGTGACTACACGTTACACCAGAACACAGACCACCAGAGCCGGAGCTGCTGTGTCGCCTCTGGGGGCAGTAATGGGAAACTCCAGGGTTTAACCTAAAAAAACAAAAAACACATGACGCTGGGATGAGAATGTACAGTCTCCCAGTCTTGTACTCACTGCTTGTGTCGTGTACAGACAGTGAGGAGCTGGTGCCCTGCCCTGAGAGCACAGATGAGTCAATAATCATATAATAATAAGGATGATGAATGACTGTCAACAAATGACAAACCAAGTGACAAGAACCACAACTGAAATTCATGTTCCTCTGAAGTCCTGTTAATCCCCTTTGACAAAACCACTGCCTTCAATTTGGGTTTTTTGAGGTCGTGTCTTTCGTAACATTTGGTGGAGTTTAAAAAAAAAAAAAAAATTCCAATAAAAGATACAAACATCAGAGTCACAGAGTGAGTCACTTTGTTAATGTGTGATTTATGACACAAACACGCTTTAACCACTCTTCTCCTTCTTCTAGGAGAGCCAAACAGCTGGAATAAAAGAAGTACAAATGGAAGGAAAATGGTACAAACGTAGTATAAATTACTGTGAAGGAAACTAGATTAATGTTCAGTTTATTAAGATTAATATTCAACTCTATACTTCAGATACTGCAGGATGTTTAAAGAGTGAGAGATTCTTCTGCGTACTTTTGAGAATCCACAGCTTTTATGTGTAACTGCTAAATTTATCTGGATTTTTTTTTTTTTTTTTCACGTTCTAATCCTTTAGTGTCACTCAGACTGTGGGACGCAGACAGACAGATGCAGAGAAACTGTGGTGTGAATCCAGAAGAGTTTTTGACGGGAACATTTCGGGGCGTCGGTGATCGTGAACCACATCACATCCTCGGCTGCTGAAACACCGAGCTCTCTGCTGTGGAGCGCCAGAGTTTGACAGGTGTCACCGGTGTGAAATCACTCCTCGCTACACCATGCTGTACCTGCGACAACAGAAAACCCAGGTGTCAAAGCTAAAGCAACGCCGAGGTGAAGCCACGTCAAGTCTGAAACATGACAAGCAGCTCCCTGTTCCACGGATGTTGGTGCATATTTTTGGAAAGCGTACATCAAACTGAACCAAACGCCACATCAGTGCAGTTTGATTTGGTTCAGTCTGCTGTTTATTTACACTCTGTTTGTTGCTGCAGAGGAAACAAAATGATTTAATGTGTTGGAACATCCTGTCATATGGACTCCATTTCATTGTCATGTGTGACTGAGGTGAATGGGTTCATCACCGTCTGGCGCTCCATCACTTTGTATGAGACCTACATGTAAGTCTTCCAGTGGTGAAGGTTAGAACCGCGGGTTCAAATCGACACCGATTACACTCTCTATGAACGCCGACTGACGGAGCTGTGAAGAGGATTTGATGATTTCAGACTAAACTCTGCTTCATCCTCATATATGAAACTTACCGGTGAAGTACTCACGTGTGTTTCCATGTTGCCATGGTTACAATATAACACATTCACCAGGGGCCAGATGTCCACGTCTCCGTCGCCGTCTTCGGACTCATGACACATTCCTGTCCTGTTTCTTTTTCCAAATGTTCTTTGTTGACTCTGTGAGGACTCATCGTCGAGGTTGTTGGTTTTTTTCTGAACTTTATCTTTCTTTGTTGACTCTGTGAGGACTCATCCTTGAGGTGTTGGTTTTATTTCACTTGAAGGTCTTCATTTGACCTCTGAACTCTTTATCCATTTCTGTTGTTCTTCTGCCATTGACCTCTTCCTCTCTGGTTCTTTCTGGTCACGTTCGCTATACTGCGAAACACTGCCCCTACAATTCCCAGCGGTACTGCTCCATTTCCTGAAGAACGGAGCGTAACCATCGTCTTCAACCATCAGTTTATGATGTTGGTCTAGGTCGGTCTACCTCACAGATACAGAAAAGTACTGCACAACTTCTGAACTTTCACACAGCATATACTTATATACTGTAGTACTATAATACAGTATGTACTGTGACAGTAGAGCTTTACTCACCACAGTAAACACACTGTGACAGTAGAGCTTTACTCACCACATCTGACCTTAAAGCCATGTGTAACTGTAAGGTTAGCTGTTAGCTGGGCTGCTAAGGGTTGAACAGATGGTGTGTTTTAGACTCAACACCCTCTCTGTTCAGAAGTCAGAGACTAACTGCAGGGTTAAAGGCTTCAATAATTCAGCGCAGACACGTTTGTTTGGATGTTAGCTTCAGTCAGAGAGCTGCAGTGTCGATGGGAAGTAAAGTGATTTCACTGCTGCTGCAGACAGCTGTCGTCTCAGCAGGTAAGAGCTGCAGTGAAACCACACTGAGCAGGTGTGTGTGTGTGTGTGTGTGTGTGTGTGTTGACGAGCAGCAGCAGGTGGCTGAGGGAGGACTTGTGAGCGTACTCTCAGACACAGGAAGGTCAGTTGTAACACCGTGACCTCTGCACACCTGACGACTCGTGTCCTTTCATGGACTGGAGGCAAATCAATGCTGAAAGTGAATAAATAACTTCCTGCTGCTGCAGACTGACACCAAACATCACTTCATCCATTCACTTCCTCCACCCACTCCTAATGAAGGTTGTCATTCTCTAACAAACCACCGGGTGTTTCATAAAAGGCTTGTTTTAACTGGAGTGAAGATTATCCACTGATCACAAGAACTGATTTAATACCTGAATACTTTTTAGTTTCTTTATAAAAACCTAAAATACTCAAACATTAGATTGTTGCGTTGTGTTGTTGGAGCTGCCTTTGATCGTCTGTATGACCTGGTCACACAAACATGGCCTTTGATATCTTCATTTCCTTGGACGTTGACTCAGACTCAGGCTGTTCCTCTGATCATAGGGAAGCGTCACTGACTGTTATTCCTTCTCCCACTTCTACAGAAAACCCTGGGCTCTGATGAAACCTTCTGTTCTTCCAGTAAATGTTGACACAGACACTGAGCATGTCGCCATTCTGTGAACTCCAAACTAAATACAACACAACATTAATGTTCAGTACAAACCAACAAACATCACGGAGCGCCCTGTCTGTCGACCTGTTCATTAGCAAACAAAAAAGGCAACCAGAGCTGATCTCTGACGTGACTCGAACCCATCAGTCACTCTGACAGCACAGACAGAAAGAAAATGCAAACTTCATTGAGAAAAAAAAAACTGTCCGTCCGTCCGTCTGTTTGTCTGTTGTATGTGGACTTTGTATTTAGAGAAGATCTGGAGCTGGGTTGTTTGTGTTTTTATTTTCATTTCCAGAGAATCAGCACCTCTGACACTGAAACACTCCACATGTAGCTGCAGCTGCCTTCAATTTCCTGCTCCATGCTGTTTCCATCACCAGCTCTTTTCAGATGCACCATTTAGGCTGAGGTTGGGAACGGCCATGAATCTGAACCTGAATCTTCACCTCTCGGCCCTAATGAGAGCTTCATGATGGAATGTTTCTCCTCACCCCCCACCCCCACACACACACCTTTTCTAACCCTGGTGCCTTTAGTGGGGCCTGATAAAAACAAGTCTTTTCCTCAAATAACTGTTCCATCCCCTGTGGCCCCCGAAACTGAAAGTCATTCAGAGCTTAATCTCAGTCATTACGTTAATCATAAACAGTTTGGGAAACTTCCACCAGAGCTGCTGATATACTGCAGCACTCCTGGGGCAACATCTTTAAACTGTGTAAAGAAGCAAATTCCAAACGACATCTTGAACCTCCCTGATCATGTACGCACATCTTCAATCCTTTGACTGCCATGACTTCTCCAAAAAAACAAAAAAACAACAACCCCCCCAGAAAAAAAAGAGTGAAATTTCCGTCCCTAAATCTTCCGAAATATCTTCCATCTGCTCCATGGAGGGGTTGTTTTTTGTAAAGCCAACTGAAATTGCAAACATCTCATCAAGCATGATTATTACGGGGAAAAAACACATCCTGTTTTGAGCAACATGGTGAAGAAACCAGGAGCCTGCTGGTGAGACAGCGTCCCCCTCACATGGTCCTGCATTTTCACTCAGGTTCTGAAGAGACGTCTCTGGACCTCATTAGCTGCTGTCCTCATTATGAAGCGTCTCCCAGGAGGAGAAGCCTGGTGAGAGTCTTCCCATGTCCCTCAGTCTCTGTGTCTCATTCCCACTCCCTGTGTTTCTGTCTTCTCTGAGGTGGCCTTTGAACTTCCCTCAGTCTGTAGTCTCACATCAAAGCTTTGACAGAAGCTTCCTATTTCCTCTTCTCAAGGTGAGAAGCTGTGGGGGTGTGTGTGTGGGAGAAGAGGGAGGGGGGGTGGTGGTGGTGGTGTATGTTTGCGGGGGCGGGGGGTGTATGTTTGCGTGATTTGCGTCCTCCAAACATGATTTAAATAGGGACCAGTTTACCACAAGGACACATTTACTTTTCACACCTATTAATTATTGAAATTGTGAAAGTGTATTTTTTGGACTGGAGCTGCCGAGGGTCAACACTGACTACGGATTGGTTGTCCTGCTGTCCAACACCTGTATGGAGAATGAGTCTAACACAGGCTTCAGTGACTCGACTTCACTGTATGTATCACTGCAGTTTCAGTGGATACACAGCATTAGCAGTATTTGAGTTTTAGATTCTGGAAGACAACTGGTGAACTGAAGATGTGATTACATATGTATTTAATCCATGCGAGCTCAAGCAACATGCTAACAAAATGTGTATCTAATCACATCTGAACCACAAGTACGTGACTGACAATTTCAATCATTTGGAACAACATATAAAAAACAGGTTGAAACACTGACATCTACCTGCCAACATTTGTCTTTCTGTTGTTTTTAAATAAAAACATTGTTTTTCACGATTAATCATGATTATTCATTAATCAGATTAAAAGTATTGTGTTACACCAATGAACAGTCGGTATTTTAACAATGTCATTGTTGGCGTCTGCGTGTCGACTCAGCAATTTTTCAGAAAGTGCCTCACCCTCGTCACAGCAACATAACTCCGGTGTTTTATTGGGCTGCTGTTTTGCATATACTCCACTGACTTTAATGAGCGTTTCTGACATCAATAGAAAAAGAAGCAGCTTATGCAACTGTTTCCTTGTGTCTGTGTGCAGTCACACAGGTGAGTCTGAAGTAGCAGCCTGGTGTGAGGGCGGTGGAAGTAGGTCAGTCGGAGCTGCACAGTCACACGCACACACATTAATGAATTACCCATTCTCTTTCATGGCCTTTGTAGAAGCAGGAAGCGAATAGCAATGTTCAAAAGATTTAAAAAAAAAAAAAAACTCCCGTTCTTCCCCTCCTCCCTCTCCTCCCTGCAGCTGAGCAGGAGGGCGGAAGGCCCGTGTCACAGCTTCTTACACCGTGTCCTTGGCTGCTCCGTCCTCAAACGCGTCTGTTTTGGGATCCTTTTCTCTTTTGTTTGTGGAAAAGTCTGTGCATGAGTACGAGGCTGCCTCTTTCCTTTTCCTGTGTCTGTGGAAAAACACAATCAAAGGGAAAAATCAATGTATCCTCAAGCAAAAGGGGAGGGAAAAAAGTCAATACTTTCATAAAATCTATATTTAGTGCAGAGTGATGTAGAAATGCTCTCTTCTGCCTGGCTGCAGCCTGTAATTTACAGCCGTTTCCACACATTTATTTATTCATCACACACATGCAGATATTACCATATATATTTAATAGAGCAGCAGATCCATCTACCCCAGGCATATATATTAATATATATACAGACAGCACATATAGCGAGAGATCATGCTCTGTGTAATTGCAGCAGATAGAGGTGAAGGTGGGATGCTAATGCTAATGTGACAATATTCATTTTCTGAGCAGATTGAAGACTTTTATCCTCTATTATCTGCTGGATTCACACTGACTTTCATCAAACGGACCACATTTCCATCTGGACCTGATCTCATATTAGTATCAGCTAATCTGGATTTGTAATCTGAGCCTATTTCGCTCTGTGGTTGAAATATATCATGCAGATGACTCTATACCACACATGTAAATAGTTTCTTTTGAAGGATAAACCTTCTCATTAAAACCTTATCAGTACCATTATCTCAATGCTAATATGCAGCTAGACGTGAGGACGTATACACGGGATGCAGTTTTCCTCTCTTCAGATAAACCAATCAGAATGAACGGTTAGGTCGCCATGGATTCACACCGAACAGTGCTCCATCACAGGGCCACATGGAGAGACAACCATTCATGCTCACATTCACACCTGTGGTCGGTTTAGAGCGAACTATTAAACACAGGAAGATCAGGAATCGAACCAGTGATCTTTTTGTTGTAGGGCGACTGTGCCTGGCCTTATCTTCCACCATGTCGCTCTGAAAACAAACAACCGAACGGTGAAACTGTACCAACCCTCGGAGCAGAGCCAGTACATGTGACTGCTACAGGCGCTAGTCATGAAAAGATTAGTTATAAAGACTTTATACTGGAGAATAACCTGGTTCACAGCGATGTTTTTGATCTGCAGCCAGTTTATAATTCCATGGTCCCAAGGTGCGTCAGGTTCAAGATTCAAACGTGGGCCCAGTCCACATGAGCTTTAACCAGATCTGGGTCAAGACTTAACGATGACACACACACACACAGAAAGACAAAACCTTCAAAACTAACAGTCAAAGAGAGAAGGTTTTATAATACACACAGCATCCAGAGTTGTTGATCAACAGCACTGCCATGAATAAGTTCCAAGGTGATTCCACTCATTCCTGTCCATGCCATGAACCCTGTGGAACAGAAGAGCAGTCACTGTTTTCACACAACCTCCCAGTGTGAATGTGCAATGTTACCACACGCCTGGCAGAAAGCCGTGACCTACATTTGACGATGTGTGTGTGTGTGTGTGTGTGAGAGAGAGTGACACGTCGAACAGGAATCTGTCTTTCAGGACAAGTGTCAAGACATTAAAAAGGCTTTTGTAAATAATTACAGGTTCAGTGCTGGGATTGTAGCTGTCAAACACGTGAGGACGTTGTTCCCAGGTGACGGTCGGTTGAACTCTCTCATGATGACTGTGTGGAAAATCAATGACATCAGTGGCTGTGTGTGTTTTAAACCCTCTGACAACAAACAAGACATTAAAACAACATTAAAGACAATAGTGAAATCTAAATATATTTTGGAATTTTTTAACATATTTAGAACAACAAGACCTGCTTCTTCATATTCTTCTTTTGGCGTCTCAGGCTTAAAGATCCAGTAGTAACATGTTTGTGGGTGTTTCAACCTCTGGTCAGTGGCCCAGCTTGTGTCAGAGTGAGATCAGGACAGTCTGACTGTAGACTGATTAATATCATTGAGGACAAAGACTGAAGTTGAGAACGAAACTCTCTACACGTTCTACCAGACCCTGTCCAGATGAACAGTAATGACTGAAATACATCGACTCTATGGAGAGACATTTTCACCGAAAACAGGTGAGGAACACTGACCTCTACCTGATATTGGTCTGATTGTTTCAGAAATAAAAAGTTGTGTCACAGTTAGGAACGTTTTTTCAGATCTATCTGATTTATTTTAATCGGATTAAAATGAATCTTCTGCCTCTCTGCCACTAGGGGCATCTCCTTGCCCTAGTGTCAGTTTAAATTTTCAGTTTCAGAGGAAGCTCAGCTTTTCTGATTGCCACTGGAAGGGCATAAAAAGTGAGGATCTAAATGTGGTAGTGGTCACTCTTTATCCGGTGTCTTTGTATCAGCAAGACTCTTCAGAGACAACAGTTCTCCAGCTGAATTCAGAGGCTCCTTCCAACCTTCTCCCCTTCATCTGAATACAGTTCCAGCCTGCGGTCGTCTGTGGTCCTTCACTGCTAATAGCATCCTTCATAAATGAGCTGCCATTTCCTCATCTCTTCTCAGCCCAACATGACCCACAGATAGACCCCCGTACATTCCCTGTCCATCTGGCTCCTTTTAAGTCTGTGTCCAATTGTCCAGAATCGCTCCGTCAAAACAGCATCCCGTCAACACCGCTGGTTCTGAGGCAGCGCAGAGCAGGAGGCTGAGACATGCCAGAGCTGGAGCCCCGGTCATGTAACACAAGGAAATGAGTTTTAGTCAGGACTATTTGGGGGGGAGGGGGGGGCGCTTTGAAGTCTTTTTTTTACCTCACTTTTGCTGTCAGGAGGACAGAGCAGAGAGAGAGAGACGGAGAGAGAGACAGTGGTCTGGTACTGTTGTAGAGAATATGGAGGGAGGGGGATGGCAAATATGCACAAATGCTCCAGTGATCTTGTTTCCTAGTGGCCATTCAAAGAATTTAAAAAGTATAAGAATCAGCATCATTGAGTCACAAACTTCGTGTAAAGGAAGAATTTCTGACACGTGATTGGTTAAACTCACTCAAGAAAAACTGTACCTCTGGTACTCCTGTGCCAGGTACACACGTTCATGGTACTATTCACAAATGTTATTTTGATATTCTTATGACTTCCTCTTTGCTTCTCACTCTACTTCCTGTCCCCCATGCTCCCTTCGTCATTGGCTTATAGTGATCATTTTAAGTTTGGTCAGTGACCAGTGTTCACCACCAGATTCAGGTCAGGTCTGTTGCCTCAGATGTGTGTCCTAACCACTCACACACTAACACACACTCTAACAGATATTTTTCCAACCAGCCATGCTAACTTTCAGCAACTAATGCAGAGTGGAGCAGGCTTTGCCTAACTTTAAATATCCTTGTTACTAGATGTCCAAAAATAGTGTCTGGTACCATGTGCGGCCAAAAGTGTCAGATACTAATTCAGGCTAATTGTCACATTTTTGGGCTGGAGACAGGAAGCAGGTAGGGCCCAAGAGCAGCACTGGAGATTTACAGGGTTCTGGGTTCAGACAGGAACACAGAAGAGCCAATCAAGAACATGGCAGCGACCACTGACCAATGCAGTGATGAGGACTGAGTGAGGGAGAGATGCATATTTACCCAGGCACCAGGTGACATGAGTGGGACTGATGACTGATGGGCGTGTCACAGGACACAGGTGAGTGTGATGACACTGATTGGATCAACAGACACAGGCAGCAGAGAGAGGACAGACAGACCTCACACTAATGTAAAATATATTCTGGAATATTTGATGGCATTTCATTTGTTCTTCTCCTGTTCCTAAATGTTTTGTGAACCAAATGAACCAACCCTGAATGTTGGAAACAGAGGATTCATGTACTAGGTGAACTTCAGTGATGAACCGTCATTACATTAGAGTCAGGTTTTTATCAGATTTTCCCACTGAAGGATTTTCTAAATGTTCTGATGTTTTTTCATGACTTAACCCTGTCCATCTGATCATTGATCCAACCACAGTTTTAAAATATTATCATCATTTCTATTATTTCTCTGTCATACAAATACTGCTACACAAATACTGCTACACACACACCTTCACACACAAAGCAGACGTGGATATAATTTAACAGACACATCAAACGTGCTCCACTAAAAAGACATGGTATTATTATCATTTTGTACAAATTCATAGATCAATAGTTGGGTTGGGTGTCTGTCGATATTAGCCGGGGGCCGCGGACCCCTGAGGAGGAGAGAGGTGGAGGGAACATTTCATGTTTGATCCACTCACAGGCGAACACAGACACACGCTGGACATGATGGAAAACTTTATAACAAAATATATATATATATAAAAAATATAACATAGTGAAAATCAAATCTTCGTTCTCCTTGATGCTGTAAAGAGGACATGCTATAACAACACACACACACACACAGACACACACACACACTCTGTCTTCCCACCCCCTGACGATGTTTCTGGCTGAGTCTGTGGCGTGGTCAGTTCTGTCCTGCAGAGATGTTTGGGCGTCTTTGCCAGTGTTGACAACTTCAGTCTCTCTGCCCTGGCGGGGGGGCAATAATCACATTATGTTCTGCTCCAACAGGAGGCATTGAATTCAGCTCGGTCCCACTCAGAGCCCAGACATCCAGCTGTCCCTCACTAACATGCAGCTGACTTTACAATGACAGGGTTTGTGGTTTGTTTTTATTTATTTATTTATTTCTCGGCTCCATCACATTTGTATTTCATTTTAATTGGGACAGTTTCTCACTCCTTACCAATGAACCTCTGACCTGTTCACTGTTCTGTGGAGACTGTTACTGTTGAAGCTCCTTCAGCTTGTCAGTGTTTTTTATGTTGTGATTCTTTAGGGTTAACTATCGTGAAAAAAATTGAAATGATGTTCGAATGATGTTCTTTGTTCACTGTCTGTTCAAAGCGTCTCTAAAGACTCTAACCAAACAACACTTATCTCATGTTGGTTAAAAATTCACTCCATTTATGAAGATTAGAACTAGCGAGGACCAAGCAGGGACTTCCACGGGCTCAGAGTGATTCCCTTTAAGTAGCTCTGACGGCCTGCAGAGAGCTCTCCTTCTACCCAGGGAGCCTGGCTTCCAGCAGCTATGCCCCATTCATCACCTGCTCTCAATGGCCCTGCACCAAGCTGCCTCCAGCGAGCGTGCCAGGTAGGGTGCCGGGTGGTGCACAATGTTTGGAGGATTAGCGATCAAAGGAGCTTGGAGGCTAGGACCCTCCGTCCCAGCGTGCCTTTCAGTCCTAGCAGGGGAGGAGAGATCCAGCAATGGCCAAGGTCATCGTCTCCTGCTCGGCAGGAGGCAGCTGGAAAAAAACCCTGGGAACCGAGCGCCTGCTAATCATGAGCTAGCAGGCTAGCGGCACAGCGGGTGCCTCAGCTGCCAAACATTCATCTATTTGTGCTACGGACGGCATGAAGAACAACAGGATAATGGCTTTCTTTTACTTTACTCTTACTTTTTGTCGTGTTTTCCTGTGAACCAAAGTGCTGACTTAGCAGAACATGTACAATACTCTTTGAGGTTCAGAATATGTATTCTCTTTAAAGAAAGGCTCTGGTGCAAAGACAAAGGCCATTTGAGGATAGGAAGTACAATGTTCTTTTGAAAACTTTCAAAAAAGTTTTTCTACGGTCGGCTCAGCATCAATTATCTTTTTTTCCGAGGAGCCTCTCAGGATTTGCTCCCGCCATTCTTATGACAGAATAGTGATCGCAACCAGCAGTTTAAGCCTTGGCATCCTGTGGTGCAGGACATTGGTTGAGAAACTCCGAGGAGACAGCTGTTTTCAGACATTTTGAAGAATCGCTGTCTAGGCTGATTAGCTAAGTCTAAGAACGGTCAGAGCGAGCATCGGAGTAACGACGACGCAAAATGGATCACTGTCGCTTTCTTTCACGTCGGGAGGCAAAACGGCACCCGCCGTAGTATGCCCAGCCGCCAGCCCAACCTCCCACTAGCGCACCCCTGTTGGGATATTGGCAAGTTGTCATGACGACAGGGATGTTCTGCTGATGAAGTCTCACTCTGTGCTGTCCAATCAGATCGTGGCGCTACAACCGCAGCGTGAACAGGGGAGGACGCACCTATTCCAGTTGCACAATGCTGAGAAAGGACAAGCGAAAAAACCCAGGACCACCAGCAGGAAATTGGCAATCCAGGGGGATGCCGTCAATGGGCCGCCATGGTTCGACAATGCACAGCCAGCGGGGGTCGAGGATGCAGAGGCTGCCAGGTAGGGGGTCTCCATCATGTGGGATGCTCTTTGAGCTGCATTTCTTTGCCGCTACCACAGTAGGAATGCATTATTTATTTTCACAGTTGGCTTACAGTTTTTGAAGACTACCATTAGCGTAGCTTATATGTTGTTTATATGAGGTTGATCGTAGCTAATCCGCTGCTCCAGGTGCACTAAAACCCAAACACTCCTGCAGGTGGTTTATAAAAATGTGCAAGGACTGTGAGAACGATGACAAAAAGCATTCAGTTCGTGGGCAAGGGCAGAGAAGTCATGGGGCTTTCACTTTAACCAAGCGTAGACGTGGCTAATGTGCAGAAACCGCAGGTAGCGATGAGGACGAAAATCTCTCGCAGTCGTAGTTTTCATACAGGCCTTTATTCTAAATCTCTCCAAGATTTGTCCTTTGTATTTTGTTGCTGGTTTGTTTCCCAGTAGGAGAGGGAGATTGTGTGTCACTCTAAAAAAAAGATGGAGGGTTCGTGGGGCGCACTCTGGTTGATTTCCCAAGCACTGCAGGTAGCCATTACGGTCATCGTCCTCTTAAGCTTACTATCAGCAGCGACTGAGTGGAAGCTCTCCACTTTCACTGTTCCTTCTTCACCACTGCACATACCCAGCTCCGTCTTGACATATCTGTGATTTGCATCCGTTTATTTTTAGCATTTTTTGGACATTTTATTTCAGCTTTGAACTCTTTTCGGCTCCCTCCTTACCCCACCCTGGCTCAGTTCCAGCCCCTCGATTGCGGGCTTCTCTGTGGGACGCCATTCGAGGAGGTGCCCCCCGATGGTGCTTGTTTTTAACTCCTCATACTTGAGTATCAAATGTGGTCTGTCAGCATGGCAAAGCCTGAGCCTTTATATGCTCCTGGCTGGATATCAGCAGGATTTGCTTTTGAAAATAGTTTCCTTTGGTTGATCAATTTGCAAATGTCGGTTTCACAGTGGGATGATCACTGCAGCCCGGGACAAAAGACTGGACACTGCACGACACCGGGTGTATTTAAATGTATCACCACTGGATTTTCAACAGACCTACACAAATCTTTCAATGTTATTATCCTCCTTCTGTGTTCGATCAAAGTTTAGACACAGAGAATTTACATTGTGTCCAGTTTGGCCTCCAGAAAAAAACGTTAAAAACAAACAATAGGTGAAATCCCCCGTCCAGGACTAAAACACTGGTTTCAGCTGAATAACAAAGGAACTAATGTTTCGTACTGGTAGGAAACTTTAAGAAAAACATTTGAGAAATGAATTTATGTTGGGACTTTAACCATTTTTTCCTTCCCTCTTTCCATATTTTGCTTCTAGCTACTTAGATCAAGTAAAGACACTTCTAAAGGTCAACCCTGAATTGTGGACAAAGTGGTAGAAGCCCACATGGTGTAAAGGATTAGGTTAATAATCAGTGTGAAATAAGTCATGTATACATCAGGAGGCTAGTAAACCATAGGGAAACAGAGTCTATATTTCATCTTATTTATTTTATCCTTGCAGTTTTCTAACCTTTAATTATAGAAGCATCCATTTCTGCTGAGTCTCAAACCTGTCCCCATTCTCACTAATAGCTGTTTGAAAACGAGACACAGGCAGTCTGTCACAGTTTCGTGCGTCTCAGCATTTTCTATTCCAATCCAAGTGAACAAACTCTGAGCTTAAATGTTGCCTTTATGAGATTTGCAGCGACAGATAGATGAGATTTTGAAGCCATTTGGCTGCAGCACATTCTGTCGACATCAGCTTAATAAACGGGAGAGAACCGGATTCAGGCACAAACTCCAACAGCAGCTGAACCCCCCTCAAATCAATCTGCTCCATTATGTCAGTAGTTAGTATCAGGTGGTTCTGCCCAGAGAGTTACTCCTCTGTCCTCTGTGTAACCTCCAATGTCAAATAAAGAGTTTTAATTTGACATCATCTAGGTGTGAGCTATCTAGATTGATGTTAACTGTATTACTTGTATATCATTTCTATTATAGTTCTACACACCAAGTGAGTTAGGGTTAGCTGAGACAGTCGAGGGGTTCACTGGTAACTAGCATTCAGGAGACAGCCTTCAGTTGCAGAGAGTCCAAACAGCAAACAATAAGGAAAAGACTGAAGGACAGCCAATGAGCAGACACAGGTACAATACCCAAGGCACCAGGTGACACCAGTGAGACTAATGAGCAGGTAATCACAGGACACGGGTGAGAGTGATGTCACTGATTAACACTGATACAGGCAGAGAGAGAGAGGGAAGAGTATGAAAGCAAGAGTTGGTTTTCAGGAGTTCAGTTTGGACAGTCACAAAGTCTGACACAGATCAGTCTTCCATTTAAAGAGTCTGATGAGTAGAATCAGACATCGAAGAGCCTGAACTTCTGAACATCTCGGCCATTTTACCCACTGAAGTTGTTGTCACAGTACAGCAGTTAGCATCACCTGTTTACCAACAGTCCAGATGTAATCCATCTCTGATATCCGTCTAACCTTTTTGCGTAAACAGGTCGGACATTTTAATACATGTGGTACTTTGTTGGTTCACCAGGTGACTTAATACTATTTTACAAACAAATCAAAAGTTTTTTTCACCATCACTTCCAAGTAAAAAAAAAAAAGATTTTTATTTTTCCATTTCTTTAAAAAAGACACGGTTTGTGGATGATGATGTCAGACTGTTGGGGGGGGTTTGAAGCAGGAAAACCACTGACGTGAAGTGATGCAGATTAGAATCATTTTGAAGTTGAAGATTTGGAGCGCCTCAGCACCATCCTGTTTACGTTCTGACCTTGAGGTTTGGCCAGATGTTGACAGCATTGTGTGAGCTGTGAATGGAACGCGTCATTCAGATGAATCCCAGACATGTTGACGGGCAGAATGAGTCTTTTTCTCTGGAATGTCATTTGATTTATGTCCTTTGTTTCTTTACAATTGATACAAAGTTGTCCTGATGGAAGTGTCGGTGTGGCCACAAAGACCCCTGGGAAACCCTGCGGAACCTGTTTGAAATGTATTCATGTCATGATGAAATCATCTGCTGCACTTCCTCTGATAATTAACGTCTCCTTAGAAGGAAGGGGAGTGGGCTGATGTTTCACGGACTGACTCAATCACCAGAGACACATGTATCACCGAATGTCATCGTGAGCACCATTGGACCACCCAGGCGTTGGCCGTTAAAAGACTGTGCGGTTTCCATTGAAGAAGTTCCAGGGTTGCAACCCAAAGAGCATTCCCCTCTTGCCCACCAACCCCACAGATCTGCTGCCTGTGATCTATGACTGGGGTCTCCTTACGTAAATGACTGCGGTTGAAAAGAACCCGAGCATGGACCAAAGAAGAACGAGGCCCCAGAACCTCACTCCTATCAGTTGGCCCGCATTCCTCACAAGTGCAACCGCCGGCAGTAGAACAAATCATCTGACGACAGTTGTACCACGTTCCCCTCCGACCCTGGGCTGCATCTGTCTGTGATGTCCACAGACAGATGAAGGAGGGGCAGTTGGCGAAAACTAATTGGCTGTCACTCGTCAGTGCCGTGCAGAAAGTCAGTCAGTGAGCAAGTGTGTCTTTGAGAAGCTGTCACCCAAGGACAATGGACGTGTCCTACTCCTTCTCCACCTTCCTCCGTTGGATTTAACAGAGGAAGACGTGGAGCACAGACAGAGCTGCGAGCAGCTGTGTGGTCAGGTTGTAAACACACACACACACACACACGAAGAGGGAGAGAACAAACAATTTTAATCTGCTCTGGGCTGTCCACACAGCCTGTCGGAGGAGGGGGAGGAGCAGGAGGAGGAGGAGTGATTTGGACTCCTTTAATTCACTCTTTGCTCGTCGACTACCTGCTTTTCTCTTGCCAGCAGCGTTGTCATTTCGTCTGTTGCAGACATTACTGGAAGTCCATTGTTGATAGAAGGCAGGACGATGAAGCGTTAGACAGACAGACAGACAAACACACCTGGAGGCTGAAGTCCTGGAAAGACAGCTGAGACCCATCAATTTGTGAACAGTCCTGTCTTTGGCGGAGACTGGTTCTGTAGCCCAACCACCTCAGAGCTCGACCGCTCGCTCCTCTTTCTCACTGTTCATTATGTTGAAGCTGAACTGATGTCTTCATCATGAGTGGTCAAAACACAGTGTGAACCAGTCAGACGGTAGTTTAAGCGAAAAGAGAGAGAGAGAGATAAAAACATAACAAAGGTAAACAAAGACAAAGGTAAATCTAGTTAGCAAAATTAGTCAAAGATTAGCCACATGTATCACTAACAATACAGTTAAAAATATCATTTTAAATTATTTATAGCCATTTATAGCCAACACGATTGCATTTTGGTAAAATAGCCAATCTAGATTTGTCAGTCACAGCTTGAATACCAAAACAAGACAAATCCAAACTATAAAAATCATTTTCTCCTTGGTCAAACTCATTTTAATTCCAGTGAAATGAAATTCCATTCATCTTCACACAGTTGTAATTCCATCCTCTTTGTTGGTGTTGGGATATGAAGATGAGGAGATAACGGCGTCCTCCCGCTGATGAGGCCCAGTGTGAAGATGACACGGTCTGAAGATGAAGGCTCCGTCCTCCCCAGCCAATTAGGAGAAGAGAAATAAAGATCTAAAGTAGACAGTAAATGAATCATGTCTTCACGGCTGTGGCCAAAGGGTTTAAAATAAGAGAACTATTATTATTCTGTGGAGTCTCCAAGTTTTGATCAAATCCCAACATTTAAAAACTTTAAAATATATATGGAGTGGAGTTTATCTCTAAAATGGATATATATTCTGGGGTACAGACCATCTAGACCACATTGCCTGATCCCAGGAACACCAGGACCTTCACTAGACCACATTGCCTGATCCCAGGAACTAGCACCAGGACCTTCTGCAGAACTCCATGAGAGTCTGTGAGAGTCAGAACTACCAAAAATGGACTACCAGTCCTTTGACTGACTGATCCAGGAGTACTTCCACAAACCTGGAGATGATGAGCAGATATGTTTACCTTCACGGACCTTCAGCTCAATCTGATCCACGCTAACAGTTGGTACTGTCAGGAACATTTGTTTTGGTGGCCAAAGCAGAAAAGAGAACTCCAAGCTGAAGACGTCGTGCAAACACATGCTAGTTTTAGTGTTTTGTTAGTGTTTTTTATAAACATAACCCCTGGCCTTTACCTTCATCTTTACTGTTATACATATATTTACATTTTGAATTCTCTATCAAGGTGCTTTTTTGATGCACCACAGTCTGGCTGAGGCTGGGTCTCCAACACTGACTCAATGATGAGGACGTTCATTTCACCACTAGGACACAAATGCCCCCTTAACCTCATTCCTCACTCTGGTCTAATCTAATCCTAACTAATAATCAACATCAAAATGGCCTCTCAATCATCAGGGACCTGCAGAATGTCCATACAAAGATAGTATTTTTCCAAAAACATGTCCTCCCCATATGGAATTATACTAGAACCCCCCCCCCCCCCCACCCACCCTCCACTTATATCCGCATCTGTCAGACCCCGGACGAGCGCTTCAGATCAGGATGGGGAGGGGTCCGCTGAGCTCTGCCGTGGCGTTGTTGCCCATTGGTTTTAATTACGGTTTGGTTCTTTTAAGTCACAGAAAGGCAGGCTTCAAAAACAGAACCTTTCTTGTGTGCTACCATTGTTTCTGTGGGACGCCGTTACGTGTGTGTGTGTGTGTCTGTCCGTCCATCTGTCTGTTTTACACGTCTACACTTTTCTGTAATTGGACGAGCATTACTCTGGGCTAACGTGTGTGTGTGTGTGTGTGTGTGTGTGTGTGTGCATTGCCATGTATGATGCGAATGAAGCGTTCTGGCTGATTTTCCCCGGCACAGCTGCACCAGGACTGGATTGATGTGTAACCCAAGCCGGCACTTTAAAGGGGCGGGAGGCCTGGACAGACGTGGTCCTGCGAGTGGACCAGATGGGTCTTTATGATGAAAAGAGCATAATCCCCATCCAGGCATCACTTATGCACTACAAAGACAGACTTTTTATTCACAGACTTTTGTTTTTAATTGCAGGAAATACTGGGGTTTTTTTTGTAACAGACCAAAACAGACTTTGTTTCTATTCTCTTTTTTTCAACACTTCTCTCCTCCTTCTGTTTCTAGTCTGTTTCCTTATCATTCCCATCTCACATCACTCTGTTTCTCCATCCCAACATGCTTCTCCCTTATCCCCCCACCCCCCTTTTTTTTGCCCTCCACCTCCTCTTGCTCTCCCGTTTTTTGCCTTTAAAGACTTGCAAATGTGGCATTAACTAATATTCAGAGAGCGGAGCCAGCGATGCCTTTTTATTCACCAGAGCTTTTCCTGATTGAACTACTGTGTGTGCATTGGAAATGAGTGGTGCACAGACGCTGGCAGCTACTTTTTCTCCTCCTCTCTGATTGGTATTCAGTTGACATGTCACTGCAGGACATGTTAGTTTAGGGATGTGGATTTACTCTGCTTTCCTTTTTATATTTCTCTATCTTCACATCTCTCTCATCTCCTAATCCCATGCATCAGTGGTTTCTCTGCTGTCAACACTGGGACCATTCAAAGGCTGAACTGGGTGGAGAGTAAATAAATCTGTTTTTGTACAAATATGGCCTTTGGAAGAGTAAATATATTTTTGAAAATACAATAAAAGTTGTAACACAGTCATGAGGCTGGAGCCTTAACTTATCAACAAAAGGACAGAGACGAGACTCTTCAGTCTGTTTATTCAACAAAGACTAATTATATGCTCTGACACAAGCTGGGCCACTGACCTGAGGTTGAAGCACCTACAGACGCATGCTGAGAGATGATGATTTAAAAGGGTTTGTAAATAACAACATGGATATTGTGTGTGTATGAGATGGACAGTGGACTGTGGACAGAGGACGGGTTCATTTTGACAGGCCTTGAATTTACAGAGAAGTTTCCCTTTTATTAACATTTAAAATATTCAGTAAAATACATTAATGAACCCTTGGACAGGCCAGTGCATTCACATGGAGATCTACAGCAGCTGTTGAAGGAAACACAGGCAGCTCTTCTCCAGGATTATTGTAGACAATGTAGGTCTCTCTCTGTAGTGATCTCGGCAGTAAATATATTCATGGAGCAAAATAGCTTTCATTCACACGGCACACTTTTGGTAAATTAGTTTTTGTGACTTTCAAGTATCTCACCCTCAGAGATGGCGTGTGTGTGTGTGTTTCTGTTCTTTTTTTCTTTTTCTTTTTTAGCTTTGAAGGTTTTCTGTGTGATTTCTTTTTCCTTCTCGATCAGTGAACTCCACTGTGAACACCAGGGGGACGGAGGAGTTTCTTTTCTGTCCTCCACTTACATCACACTTGCAGAGCATGTCAGGGACCAGACTGACTTCAGGCTGAATGTGAAGAGTGACATGTGGAGCGTGCAGGCGGACATGTTTTTATCACATTAAATGGAGCGAGGAAGAGGAATGGAGGACTGGCCATAAACAAGTACAGGGTTGAGTCAAAAAGTTTGTCTTAGACAAAGTTATACCTTGGACTTCAGTCTCCGCTCTTCTTTAGTGGTGTTCACATCAGAGAGTTCTTCTCTTTGACCCCAGGTGTGAAGCCACGACACCAGTTCACCAGTTCACTGCAAACTCCATACTGTGACTGCGGAGGCAAGACCACTAACCACCCTGCCACCAAGTGGTCAGACTCCTGCAATGGGTATCTTTGCAACTGGTGCTGTTGGAGCCCTAAAATAATGCAAAAGCAAAAACATTGACATAAAATACCTTAAGGATGAGTAACTTGTAGTTTTCTAAAATAATCTGAATCCAAACCATTAATGTTCCTGTACCAGCTCCACACCTCAGGCCCGGGAACATCCTAGCCGCTCTCGCTGCGTCCATGTTTAAACCCACCTGGCTGCGTCACATGGTTTGTGTGCTGTCTTTTGTCTGAGCAGCACAGCTGAGCAGAGCAGGAAAATGAGTCTCGGCCAACAAAAGGAGCTTTGAGGAAGTCGACAGGCATCTCCAAGGACACACATACCACCCAGCAGATCAAAGGACCCAGAGGACGTGTTTGATGCTGGAAACCACACTGCTTTTCAAAGGCGTGCAGACCCACGTCTCACTTGCCCACCAAGGCCCATGATAGAAATTCTAATACATCTGTGTGTCACTTAATTGAAGCCCCATTGGTTTCCTTGGGGGATGGCAGGCTGGTCTTCAGAGAGCATCTTTGTCCTGCTGCCGGCTCATCATTAATTATTTTCCCTCAATCACCTCCTCCATTATGCTGCTCATTGCTGGGGTTTGTTTTAGGTCCTGTCACCTGTCTCATGTCTGGGGAGGAGGCGCTGATGTTCAACAGAGGAAAAAGATCACAGGTATCTGCAGGTATTCAAACATATCACACCAGTCTACCTTTAGGGATGTTGTGTGTTTTCTACATTTGTGTGTGAGACGCTGTCACTGAGGGTGTGTTTGATCAGGGAGGGGTGGATTCACAGGCGCTCTCTCTGTTAGTCTCCCCAGCAACAAAATATATGGTAGAGGACAGCAGAAAGACAACGGAGGAGATTCAAGTTGATTTCACTGAAAAACACCAGCTCACACACACACTCACACACACTCACACTGAGCAGTCCTGTCATTCCTGAGACTTGTCCCATTCCCCAGAGACAGACAGTCTTCCAGACAGACAGGAAGTCGGCTCAGTGTGTGTGTGAAGTTCAGAGATGGAACTGATGAGCTGTGACAACCAATCTGAGCGCAGCCATGATTTTGCATATGGCAGACGTGGCGTGGCGTTCAGTCTAAATTTCACATTTGCACGGCTCAGCTTATCCTATGTGTGTCTGTTGACTTGTCAGGAAAAATGGGTTTGACGTGCACAAAGCTGTGTGTGTTTTCCTGCCCACCGCATGTGTTTAGCCATGGAGGGCGGTGACGATACATTCTACTGACAGTCCTGACACGTAACTCATCCACCACTCAAATGGAGTTTAGCTGCCGTGATAAGAGAGTGAATCTCTGAAGCTAACTCAGCCGGGAAGCAGATGTCAATAGAACATATCACAGATGTTTCCAGAATATCTCCAAAAATAGGCAACGTTGTCTTGAAATGAACAAAAACCAGAAGGACATCTTATATTTTACGTGACAAACCTCACAGCATTACAACATTATTAAGCTAGGTTAACTTATATTTTACGTGACAAACCTCACAGTACGTATAAGAAATAGAACATTATTAAGCTAGGTTAAACATTAGCCCACTTTTCCTTACTTTCAGTGAAAATTTAGCTAGTTAGCTAGTTGTCGTTGAAGCTAAAGGTAAATTAGAATTGGCTGCAAAAAAATCAATAAAATGGTTCAGTGAGTCATCCAAATTTAGTCTAAAAACTCAGGCCTGGAAATACCAACATGTTAGCCAACATATGAGATAAAATTATCCCCAAAGAGTCGAAAGTTAGCTGAAAATACTTCTGACCAGATCACCTCGGCGGCCGCAGCCGACTGCTGAGCTGCAGGACTTCTGTACAGTCCCCCCCCATCTCCAGAGCAAATGAGCAGTTAGGACACTGAAAGGGAAATCGCTTGCATTCCTCCATAATGGTAAGGGCTATTTACATATGCTCACTAAATAATTATGCGGTCCGGCCGGGAGCATCCAATGAATTTTTACAAAAGCACTTTGTTCTATTTACATTCCTAAAAATGTGATGTGGTTTACTTCTGCAGCCGGACGGTGAAAGTCAAAGCCCTCATTCCTGAGAATGAGGGCAGACCAAGAGAGGAGGGGGAGGAGAGAAACAATGGAAGAGCAAATAATAAAAAACAAATAATATCATTCTTATTTGTTAAGTTACACATAAAATGGAAAAACCCCTAAGGTTCATAAACTGTGAGATGCTCCCTCCCGGGGTCGCCATAGACGACCACTGCCTCTGTGTCAACCAATGGTCCCTCTAAGCTGCGCGCGTGCGCAATCGCGTACTGCTTGAACATTCTCAGCGCACAAGAAAATCTGTGCAGCGCATAAAATAAAATTCAGCATAAACTGTGTTGTAGTTATTCATTTTATTAACCACTGATCCGAAAAACTACGTAATGATGTATCTCGCTGAGTGACTTGTGTCCAGCCAATGATACGAGACGGTTCACTTACTCTACGCAGCCAATCATACCATTGACAGTGCTTACATATACAATATGCCCCGCCCATGCGCGCGGTGGCGCGGAATCAAAAGATGTAAATGCTAACTGCTACCGAAAGGGCAGTGACACGTCCACTCACCAAGTAAAATTTAAAAAAAAAATTAAAAAATTGCGGTTCTTTTAAGTTGGAATGGCCGTCGGAGGATGTGCAAACAGAAGAACAAGTGGTAAAACTGGGTGACATTGTTTTCTTTTTCGAGTAAGAAAGGTCTGCTTTGATTAACATGTAGCTAAGCCAAAGTAGCAAACGAGTTTGCCATCAACAGACGAGAAAAATAACGTTAGACGTTGTGTTTTTCTAGTGACATTTCTTAAGATTTTTCATTTATGAATATTTATAATTAAATGCTGCTACTACTGGATAATTTATGGGTGGTATGAATGCTAATAAATAAAAGTATAATTATATTTCGCAGACAAAGTTTTACAGGAATTTACACTGTATCACAAGCTACAGCACACGTCATTGTGCAAAATGTGTTTTAATGTTTACAAAGTGTGCTGCACCGTCTCCATCACCTCTTTTGAACTCACCCACCTTCACCATCTCTACCTTTCTATCGACCATAAAGCAGAAAGTCCCCTACTAGTCAGTAGTACACTCGTGTCTCAAGTGTTGGAGACAGGGGGACCAATAGACGACAGTTGACCTTAGTTATGGCTTTGTGACATAATTGTTCTTTTGTTTTGGGTTTTTTTGTTTTTTCTGGTCCTGGTCCACACTAAGATGCCACCCACGCCCCACTCATCAGTATGGATGTCAAGAGATGTGAAAACTATATTTATTAACATTTTAATTTTTAATTTTTTTTTGAATGATAGAGGTGGTGGAGAGCAGTTGTCACTGAAGTCATGGTAAAGACAGGAGAGGAGCTGAGGAGAAACAGTTGAAAAGGATCCAGGTCACGGTCATAAGGGTGAGGGTCTCTCCTGGAGTCTGCATGAATACATAACTGACTTCCTAATCTGGGGGGACTCATTAAATATGCAGTTTAATAATGTTGTGAATCATGGGGATATTTTATTTTTGTCCAGTTTTAGTCTAGAAGTGAATTTAGTGCTGATGCTTCCTCTGCTGCTGCTGCTGCCTCTTGTTTTGATTCTAAACACTGACAGCACAGCACTTTACTGTAGCGTTCATTCCAAAGACCCTCCCCAGTGGAGTTCACTCTGATTGGATCAAAGCTTTGACCTGTGTTACCAGGTGACCTTTCCTGATCCTCTTGGTGCCTCCAGAGTGAAGACCTTTACCAGGGCACCTGGGAATTACCTCTTTGGTGGTGGCAGCTGCCGTGCTGTCACCAAGCTCTTGTCTGCCTGATGTCACCTCTGACACCTGCCTCTGTAGAGATCCTCATGGAGATCTGAGGCCCAGGCTGTGAATAATAGAATAAATCAACCTGTCTCCAACCACCTTCTAAAGTACCATGTGATCTTTCTGTCTGTTCCAGGACACAAAGAGAGACGTCATTGGTCGGCCATGGGAAGGAGCTGTCGGAGAGGTGGCTCAGCCGGCGCGGCCCAGAGGCCTGGCTGGGGCCAGGAGCTGTCTGAAGTGGGGAGTCATGGAGACTACAGGATGACAAGAGGTGGCTGGAGGTCTGAAGGAGTCTTCACAGTGAGTAGACACAGTGGACCACTGTCAGCAGTGAGAGACACCTCTGTTTTCCCATCAGCCCCCTCTCCAAGTTCTTTAAACTTGTCCTGACTTTGTCCTGTAAAAAGTGCTGTTGTCCTGTGTGTTGTCATGTTTTCACCTCTTTCCTTCATTGACAAAGGCTGATAGCCACTGCATAGAGTTAGCAAAAGGGCATGTATTATTATAGGGTTACCTGACACGTAGCTCGGTGACGGACTGGTAAACCGTCCAGGTCTGCGACCTGTGATCTATGAGCACCGCCCTGAATTATTGATTAACACTAGAAGGAGTAAAAACAGTAACTTTTGCTGCCCTAAAGGCTCGAACTCTTTTGTTTCTGTTCAAACGTTTTGTTTTGCTCAATAAGGTTTTATATTTATTTTGGTTCAGACTGTTGGACCTAAAACCAGCTCTGAACATCATCAAAATAAGTTTTGTTGACATGTCGTGGCAGTTTACACCCCCTCTGTGACCTGCTTCTTTATGACTCTAGTTAGCAGACTTGCTAACAGACCTCAGGTTTTTCAGGCTGAGCCCAAACATCCCTGCCAGCCGTGCAGGAGGTCATCACCTCACCACATCCACGTCCTGTCACATGAGGTTTAGAAGATTGGCATGTCCTGATGCATAGATGCACGACTGGGTGGATGCTGTGGACTGTGGAGGGTGAGGGACTGTGCTGAGGCAGGAGGAGGAGGAGGAGGAGGAGGAGAGAGTTGTGGTTTGGCTCAGCGTCGCTCTGTTCTCGTGGCTGCTGTCAATCTTCATGTCAACCCAACCAGAAAGGGCTTTTTTGCCAATTGGCCAAAGATGTGAAGTTTTATTTTAGAGATTTCAAATCAAGAAAAAAACACAGAAAAAAATTTAGAAGTCGTTAGAATGTAGAAGGTAGAGAGGGAGGAATGATGCTGCTGTCAGGGACGCTGCCATGGCTTCCATCAAAGTCGGCGTCCTTTTGGAGACACGTGTGTGTCAGGCATCATCTGCTGTGGATTACTGTGGTCTAGGAATGTCTCTGCGTTGATCCGGCCCCCACCACTCTGTCACCACATGTCAACCACCGTATGCTTTTGAACACAGTTGTGATTTGTGTGTTATGAACCCCCAATTATTTTTTCTTTCTTCCTGACTAACAATCATAAGTGCAAAGTTTCTGTCCCTGCTGAATCGACGTCAACATTTTAGACAAAAAGGTAAAAAACAACTAGCGTCAGAGGTTTGAAGTCACAGTAAGATGGAAACCAGGTCCATTCTCAGTTATCCTTCCACCTGCCCAGGTGAAAGAAGTCTAAACAGTTCCTGCTTCTTTATGGTTGTTGCTGCGTCTTGGTCTCAAACCTTCCACCTTCATTCCCTGCTTCTTTTTCCCACTCCCTCTGTTTCTCTGCTTGTCGGAGTTTCATTCCACATTCCTTGGATGCAAACAGAAAACTCTCGGTGCTCTGGCATCAGCAGTTCTTGAAGAGAGAAAAAACAAGGTTGCTGCTCCTGCCACAACTGTTGTAGCAGGAGCTTCACCTCCTCCTCCTCCCCCTCTCCCCCGCAGACACAGAGAGGAGAGGAGAAGCTGCATCATCAGCCAAAGTCAGGAATGGCTTTTTCCATTAACGCAGGTTTGTTTGAAGGGATTGGGCCGAGACGCAGCATCAGAGGGGACTGGACCCAAGTTTAACTGAAGGTTGGGGACATGAGCTGAAGACAGTGTCCAGACTGGACAAGTCCTCTAGCTGCAGGGCTTACAAACAGACTTGTCAGAGTCCCCACACCAGCAGGTCGTCTTCAGCTACTCTTCCTTCTATCACCCCAGGGTGGTGGACGCACATGGAGACCACCCCGGGTTTGGAGGGGCAGCCTGGCTCCCTTCATCGGTGGCATTGAACTGTAGAACAAATACAAACACACAAGCTGCGGCACATGTGCGTGATTACATGTACACACAAACAGGAGGGGACTTTACGTGACACAACATCGTGAATCCAATGTGATGACATGTGAGAACACACACAAACTGGATTAGAAATGCGTTCATCACACATCGTCTTCTCAGAGACACCACTGCAGGAGTGTCACACATGGACCTGCTTCGTGGACGGATGTCATCACTGTCCGTCAACATCAAGCAAAGAAAATCCCAGACGTGAACTGTCGGGTCAGGCTAGGTGAAAACTGGACCGATTTGGTTTGTTAGAACTAAAGTCCTTCTGTCAGTCCACAGGAACGAGAGGAGGATCAGTTTATTGACAAAAGTTTAACTTTGTGATGTCTGTCAGTTTTTCAAATTCTAATTGATTTTTCTTTTTAAAACCCATCACACCCCCCGCCCCCATACTGCCCTAAATGCTATGGTGCCCTCTATAGGTGTAGGGGGTTTGTTAGTACTGTGGTTTTTCAATGGTTTAAGGATGGAGTTTGTTTGTTGTTGGAGGGTTGTAGGTTTGAATACCTGTCTCAGATTGGCTTCAGTTGTTTTGAATGACAGGTTGGTGATGAATACACAGAACAAGGTGGGGTGTGTGTGTGGGGGGGGGCAGGGGGTTGGTGAAGGGGCTTCTGTTACCTCACTTTTCCACTGATGTTCAGTTGATGAAGGCTAACAGCACTGACACAGAGAGGTGCTGAGCCATGTGCAGTTCCTCTTCACACCTGAAGGCAGCAGCTTCTGTAGGACATGCTGGTCTGTGATGCAGACATCTGGATGTCCTGATGACATCACACAGCTGTGAGACACATAAAGCTGCCTGTTGGCTGGGAGTCAACAAACACTGTCACTGTCACGAGAACCTGTCAACTGAGTCTGTGTTCACTGCTCACTGTCCCTGACTGCACAGTGGTAGACTCTGTGATTGGCTGATAGCTCTGCTACTGGCACAGACACACAATCTCTCGCTCACACACACACACATACAAACACCAACATCACAATCACCACTGTAACACAATATATACACATACTCCACTGTACAGTCAATACTTTGAGACTGGTCACACACTCAAACACACGACACAGCTCACTGTGTCTGATGAAGCATCACGTTCTCTATAGTTGGTCTAAATCAATGCTGTGTCTCCACACAGGGAATCATTCCTCCAGCTTTAGTTATTTAGACACCTATATTGTCATTGTAACATGGGGGTGCAACATAATTGAGGTTTCTATTTTTTTAGAACAGAATTTTATGAATATAATGATGGACCCTGGCTTCTACAGCCATGGAGAAGCTCAGCATAGATAATGATGGTGTGTTGTTGACGCAGTGAACTTTTCTGATTTCTGAGACTCATCAGAGCAGGAGAGAGAGGTGGCAGAGAGCTATGATAATGACAGCAGGGAGGTGGTACAAAAACTATATTTACAAGACATTTACTGCATTTAAAACAAAACAACAAATATTTGGCTCTGGCCTGTAGGTGATGACCTTAAATATGTTTTTTTAATATTCATTCCAGTGCTTTATTTAGAATGTAGCCATTTGTGGAGCAGACTGTACTGTGTTTTCTCACAGATTTGGTCTTCAGTTGAGTTTAATATGAGTGTTTTGATTATTTGGCTCTTCGTTTTTGGTAATATGGTCTGCGTTTCTTCTTTGTGTCACTAACACATGTCAAGCAAACATTAGACAAAAAAAATCGACAATAAATTAAAAGTATTCTGCCAGGAATTCTTCTTTATTTCACCTGTACTTTATTATATTTGTCAGTTAAATGTTTTCAGCGGGTTAGAAAGATTTGTGTTTGTTTAACCTACTGCTTTGATAAGAAGAGACCAAGTCTGTGATCAATAACTAATAGTGGTGTCAGTCGATCACTGAGAGAGCGCTTTGAGACAGTGGAGAGAAAACACACACGAAAACCATGTGACACATTTGAAATATGTGTGTCACATGATTCTTCATCTGTGTGGTCCACAGATGTACACTGGTTTAGGTCTGCTGCAGCCACAAATAAAAACATGTGTGTATGTGTGTGTCTTGGTGCGTGTGCGTGTTTGTACATGTTTGGATGTGTGTGTGTGTGTGTGTGTGTGAAAGAAAGAGAGAGAGAGAGGGAGAGCTTTACCAGCAGCTCATCCCTCCTGTCTGGCTGTAGATTTAGCAGAGACAGCTGAGTCCATGTCAGCAGTGGCAGCAGGTCCAGGGTCAGACCCTGGTGTAGGTGACCTCTGGTCCTCAGACCACCATCCTGCAGTTGCCAAATAAATCACAATCCTGCTGAGAGGCTGTAGAGAGAACGGCATACCTTCCTCACCCACACTCTCTCTTTTTATCCCTCTGTCTCTTTTCCTGTGAGCACACACACACTTCCTTACACACACACACCCACAGCAGTCCCATAAACCCACATCTGGCCGTGATCTCCTCACTGGACATTAACAACAGAACTCCATTCCTCCAGAATGACCTGCTGTTTGTTCCAGATGAACTTCGTTTGTTTCTAATGAGACTTTTGACGATGACATCACCATGTTGGCCAACAGCTGCAGTATTTATTTATTTACACAGAGTGTGTTCATCTGAGCCACATTCAGGCAGCACGCAGTACAATTACTGTATGTTACCATTGTGATACACACATACACACACACAATACTGAAATACACACTCACACACAGTGTGCACCATATGTTTCACCTACAGGCAGAATGTGTCCATAACAACCGGAACGTTTGTTAACATCATTCACTACTGTCTGATTATTGGTCCTTTTTGTCCAGTTCAAGTAAACAGAGTAACAGCAGCCAATCACAGCTGACGTAAAGTCACTGTGGTGAAGGTTTGGACGGCAATGCAGTTTTACTGTAGTAATATTTCTTTATTTAGTGATGACACAGACTTCACTTTGATCGTTGGAAACACCGCAGATTTATGGTCCTCGGATTCTTATTAATAGATTTCGGCACATTGGTTTTCAACTTCATATGCTGGAAATGAGCGCGGCGGGTGATTCAGTAAGGGTTTGAATCAAGTCCTGATAACAGTGTCAATCAGAGCTGACACACACACACATATATTTTTATGTGGAATACTAGGAGAGGACCAGGAACTGTCAAACTGGGGACACACACGTACACACACACACTGCTGAATGTGGTAGATTGGCTCCAGATGTCTCTTCAGTGTGAGGGACACCAACAAGCAGATATTTAGTCTGGGTTTTAGCTCTAATCCAGTCACTTGGAACCGACCCGTTTTTTCGCCTCTAAAACTCTGTAAACTGAGTTTTTTTTACGGCTCTGATCCAAACCAGAGGTCAGGGGACAGACCACAGTCTGGTTCAGCTGCCAGTACAGCATGTCAGAGTGCACAGGTGACTCCAGCACTAAATGGTTTACCTTCAAATGTTCTACCAACTCCACCACCTCCACCAGCTCCTGCTGCTGCTCCCTCACTGCCACACAAACATATTCATGTCTGTCACCTGTCATTCAGAGATACAACCAAATCACATTATGTGTGTCATGGATTAGGTCATGTTTGCTAAAAGAAAAAAGAGGGGGGTCTGGGGGGTGTCAAAGATGTGTGAACACACACACACATGTCCATGGTGTCTTTTTCCACTTTTGCTTTTCTGTGATTCACTGTGTGTTGTTGCTTACTTGTGCCGACATGTTTTTCAAAATTTGTTATTGATGAAGGGACACTTTGTCTTTGAGGGGACATTTTGCAGCACCCCCCTCTGTCCCCCAAACACAACAAGTTCTTCTTTCAAAACCTGCCCTTTTTGACCATCTTCATCATAATTGCCTGTGGTTTTCAGGGTTTTTCCTCTTTATTTCTACACTTTTCTCCGCTTCAAACTTTACAAAGCAAAAATGAAAATAAATAAAAAAGAAACAATCAAGTACAGCTATAGTCTCTATAGCAACTCTCACAATGATTTGTACAAAGGACAAATGACAAATGCTGTAAAGAGCTGCGGGGCGTTTTAATGTGGGGTTTGTTTTCTCTTTGGTCGAGCGAGAAAGTCTCCAGAGACAGTGGGGAAAACAGGCATGAAAGAAGAATCACAGAAGGAGTGAGAGAGAGAGGGAGAGAGAGAGAGAGGGAGAGACATCCTTGGTTATTGGTCCATGTTCTATTGTCTGATCTGGTTCTTTGTCCTCAAGGACAACAGCGGAGGGATGAAGGCGAGTGATGCGTTTTTATTAAGTTTATGTGAAAATACACCTGACCACTGACTGGTCATATATATATGGCTGAGTTTCTGAAGACATCCCTGATATTCTTATGCTGTTTCAATCACAAACATGTTAAAGTAAAAGTCTGCAATACTTAACATTGAAGAATACTTAAAAAATGTATCTTCACAGTAATAAGGTTATTAGTTCAAGTCCCTCTTTGGACAGACATTCCCGTTGTACTGAGTTTCTTGTTCTTCCCATGTTCGTGACATTTCTACCTCTTTAAACTTTATTGTGTCTTTATTGTGTATTTTTAGCATGTCCTGCTCTGAGAGAAAGAGGCAAAACTGGACAAGAACAAAGACTGACCTTTGTTTAATGAGCTGCTCCAACAGCACACAAGAGTGTAGATCAGGATGGAGGTGAGAGAGGTGAGCAGAGAGGGAGATGGTGCAGGAGGCAAAGACTAAAGAAAGGGCAGAGAGGAGGGCCTTTAGAAGTAAATCGAAGAAAATAAAGGAAAATAACAGAATGTCTGCAGGAGAACAAACACCTCCATCCACCTGTGATCACCCCCCCGCCCTGGGTGGAGTTTCTGCCTTGACTCTCCACCCTCCTCCAACAGAACCATTATCTCATCTTCCATGTTGCTTCTCCTCGTTTCCACCTTGTAAAAGAACCTTGATGTTTTTCCAATAATTGGCATTACAGACTGACTTTCTGTTCTCCTCTCCCTCTCCCTCCCTCTCCCCCTTATCTCTCCCCTCTCCCTTCTCCTCTCTCTGTTTATCCTTTCCTTCCTTTTTTTTTCTCTATTTTCCATTAGAGATTAATCGTTGGCGCAGGACCAAAGATGGAGCCCAAACTGCCATGTCCACTCGGTCCAACACAAAGGGGGCGTGGGCTGCTGGCCTGGGGCCAGCTGCTGCACATGGTCACATAGACCTGGAAGCAGCCGTACAGATGGGGCCCCTGTTGACAACAGTCCCCAACAGCTCCTGTAGATGAGAGGTCAGTGGCTTAAATATCAGAGCGTGTGCTTCCTGTAAGATGAACCTGTCTGGAGCCATGGTCCCACTCTCTGTCCATCTGTCCTGGGCTCACTGTCTCAGAAGAAGATTCTGGGTCCACCTAGTCCGTAATCCCACTTTGTTTATTCCCAGTTGTTACTGCTAACTAAGAAGACATCTCCAGTTTAACCTTTTCTCTGTGAATCGTTGCTGGTATTGATGCCCTTGATTGGTTGAGGTTCAGGTTTAATGAGTAAAGTCACAAACGTCTCCGTCTTCTCCGTCCTCAGTCAACACTGAACACTAACCATTTAACCGACGACAGAGTTGAACCTTCTGTCAGGAAATAAAGCAGCCTTTCTGGAAATTGAGTTAGTAAAAGAAAACCAGAGCAGAGGTCTGTGCAGTCGGATCAGAACCAGCTGAGGTAAACACTGCAGCCCCACGGACAGAACCAGTGTTTGAAAGTGACTGGGGTTCAGTCCAACTCCCTCTGAGGCCCTTGTTCAAATATATATAAGAGCTGTGGCCAAGTCTGATGTGGGCCGGGCCAACACAAATAAATGGAGCTGGAGGACACAGAAAAAGTGGGTCGGATAAAACAAATGAACAAGACCCCGATGTCCAAATATATACGCAACACCCAGCATGCTTTTCAACTCCTTCAGCTGACACGTCTGCAGAATTCCTCCGAGGCCGGCCAAGACCATGTTACTGAGTCAGAACAGTGTTGTTGGATTACACAGCGTTTTATGATTCACTCCAGGGAAACTCGGACTGTGTGATGTGTTTGCCAGCCGTTCCTGAACTCCTCTGTCTTCTCCTTCTGCGGGCCCTGCCTTAGATGAAGCTTTGGTTCTAACAAGGTCAGGGTCGGGTTCTAAAGAGGTGACACAAACGTGTGACTTAGTGATGCTGTTTGAGGTCACAGTGTGTGAAACGTGTCCAGATCAGCGGCCTGAACAGGAAAAGAAGTGAAAAATACAGCCAGCTGCTTTCTGTACATGAACGCTGCAGCCACCCAGTGATGGGGTGGAATATTGGTAGGTGAATTTCCAGGTAATACCTTAAGGATAGTTAGAAATGCTCCCCCTGGAGTCAGGATTGTAGAACTGTTCATTTCCTCTGTGGTCTGTAGGGTGTTCTACACATTAATATTGTGGAATAAATGATTGTGTTTAGAATTTGGAATTATAATTGTTATTATGTTACAATGGTTGTAACATATTCTTTGACCAATTATGCGTCTTTGCCCTTCTTCCCAGTTTGTTTACCTTTTAGTTATTGTTATTTGTGCTCATAACTGTTAGTTATACCCATATTACCAAAAATAGCCTTTCTTGCCTTATCATTTATTCATTTTGTAATATTTCTCAGAATGTAATGAATTTGTCTAAATTCCAGGTAATTATTCATATTTTAGAGAATTTTGGATTTGAAGTTTGACTTGATATTTGCTAGATTTGTTTCGGCAAATTTTTGGCCTCAACTAATCATTTATTTGAGCTAAATTACTGCTATTACTTACATCACCCTGGTTTATTACTACTACTTTGTTTGAGCGTATAAACTATAAAAAAAAGGAAATATTTTAAAAAGTCAATCATTCGACACATGGTTTAAACAGAACAGCCAGTGTTTACCAGTAAATACTAAATGGTTATATAAAAATAATTTCGTTAAACAACTGCAGCTGAAGATGGACAAGTCTTAAATGTCTGAAGGGCAGAAATTCACTAAATCTAACTTCAGGACATTTAGGAAATCTGGTCTGGAGTAAGTGACGAGAGCTCGGATAAGAGGTTTATTTTTCTGGGTGAGAGAGGAAGGAAAAGGACGAGTGTCTGAAGGAACAGACAGGTGGAGGTGAAGGAGTGGAGGAACAACAACAGCAGCAGCAGCAGTATTTTTCCACACTGCAGTCGACACGCATGCATCCCAGGCGTGGGCCATATGTTTGAGATTAGATGTACTTTTGAGTTGAGTCAAAAACGTCCTGATGTCATTTCCTTCTGGTTGTGAATCAACCAGACTCTGACTCCGCCCTCTCTGTACTGTCTGTTGGCCCAACATGACAACAGTAAATACGTGTACAGGTAATGACACAACATGGTCAGTTTGATACGTGCTGTGAATCACTGTGTGGTGTTGACAGTGTTTCGGACCAGCTGTGGATGATTGACAGTTCCATGTAGAACAGAGTTCTAATGTGTGTGTTCTACACAAAAAGGTGTCTTCTGTTAGACTGGTCCCTGGTGTTGGTCCTGGACCAGATCAGGTCCAGAGGTAATGAAAATACATACTTAGACACAGAAGTTTATCTAAGGTGGAGAAAAATACGATTGGAGCTGTGATGTCCACTAAAGGTGCCACAGAAGGAAACAACTGATTTGTACAACGTGACAGTGTCACTGACATAGGTGTCGAGGACAACTGAACTTCAGTTTACTTGATTTTGGGTTAATACAGTGGTTCATAATTATTTTCTGTCACGCCCTCCCAAGTTCCCCACTCGCTCCGACCCACACCCCCTCCAATTGAAATACTATTGAGTACCTAATAACGTATATTTCTATCTGTACAAACCACTGTAAGAGTTGCTGCCACCTAGTGACTGGAGGCTTGTATTTATTGAAGCATCACAGCAGTGGTACACTTATGTCCAGCGTGCCATATTCTATTGGAATCCCCTCACGCCCCCCATGGCACATCAACCTCCCGCCCCCCAGGGGGGCCCGCCCCACTATTTGAGAAGTACTGCAGTAATGTGAGTGTGCCAGCAGGGGACACCACAGGGTGTGAGTGCACCCCAAGTTGCGGTCCTAAATAACGATGGTACGCCAACAATTTACACAACAGCTTTATTGTTAGCATGAGAGGCTCCAACTTTCCACCAACTAACATACATCAATGTATAGTTTTCAGCAGCGTCTGGCTGACGTCGGTCTGTGCAGAGGTAATTAGAGTCAAGTAAATAAAACGCCAGGACACATTCAAACGCCATAAAAACAAAAACAGCTCCAGCTCAGATAATGGTTTGTTCAACACGCAGGGCTGACTAATTAGACCAGCAGAAAATAATGATAATGCCTGACTGTGACAGGGTCAAACTGCAGTTTGTTTAGCTTCACGCCTAAAAGAACTTGATGAGCCGAGGAGTCTGATGTTGGTTCTCTGTAATAATGGTCATTATTTTCACTTTTATGTCTTCCTCCTACAGAGAAAATGGGCCTGATCTCTGTCTTTGTGGTTGCTCCACCGCTCACTTCCACCACCCACACAACACATTTTCCCAGGCAACATCGTTCCTCCGAAGTTTACACACAATAAATAACGATATGCCCAGAGCAGTTAGCCGTGGCCCCGCTCTCCGTTTCCTGGCTGGAGTTGAAATGAAATGGTAATTTTGACTTGAGGAGGATTTCAAAGGGATGGCCTTTACTTTTCATCTTGGTGCATACCACGAGCTCGCCGACACATTCACGCTGGGATTAGAAAAAAAAAAGGAAAAAAAGAAAAGAGAATTTCAAGTTTTTCTATGAACTTCCTTCTGGTCTTTTTTTTCCTCCTGCCATCTCCCTACTGAAAAGAAAGTGTAACATTTGCTGAGATTTCTCTCCCCAAGTTGCAGAGCGATTATATAAACAACCACCCTCTGGTTCAGGGAGCGTTTGATTGATGTGTCATTGTCCAGAAAATGTTTCCAGGCATTTGAATAGATAATTCACAGCATTTGAAGTCGACTTGTTTCCTCGGCAGGGCGCAGGGGTCAGTTGTGGGGGTAGATCAGGACTGTCCTCCACATCTCCTCACATGTTATTTTTACCTTCTGCCTCTCAGCCTGCCGTTCACAGGGGAGATTGACTGACACTTGAATCATCCTTTTGATCAGGAGATTACAAGGTGGTGAGCGAAGCTCCATCTGCGATCTGCTGCTACCGCTCATATGCAAAGTACCTTTGTCTCAAACCGAAGGCTGGAAAACATCCATTTACATGCGCTGTTATTTGCAGCTTCACTTGGAGCTGGACTGTTGTGGTGGAAATTACTAGCCAAGAATTCAACACTCACTCAAATCTTTAAAAATCAGACGTCTGGACCTTTAAAATGACCAAGTTATCAACGTCGAATTATGTTATAAATATTTAGAATATGGCAAATTAGGACTGATATATCAGTATCGGTCGTTCACACCATGCCATTAACACCACGTTAAAAAACATTGTTCTAAAATCAACTCGGAATGAGTTGACATTAGAAACACAACCAACTTTATGAAACAACTCTTGGTTCAATTTGACTGAAATAATTTCTGTATTTCTGTGACTTCACACTGACTGTACAGATGTTTCCTCTCTGTTTCTTAGACTGGTCTGAGGATGATGGAAAATGGATGAAGAAAAGTTCCTCCCAAGGACTGTCCTGGAACTCCATCCTCTGTATGACACAGGATGACTGGGGGAATCACAGCACTTCCAAGAAGGTTGGTCACTTTGGTTATATCTGCTGAGCACTGGGGGTGAGGAGGGGTGAGGGAGGGTAAGGTCACAGATGGACATTTATTTCAAACCAGAGTCAAATGTCCCTGCTCTCTATTTGGATCTGGGATGTTGTTAAGTTGAAGAACGTGAGTTCAGTGTGTTGACTGAAGTCTTTGGAAACTTCTGGAACTGAACCTCACTCATGGTGGATGGACTGAAACCACTGACACATACATCAGCCGGCAGTTATCCCCTTACTTATCATGGTAAAAGAACATGTTCTGGATGAATGAAAAGAAGTCTTTGGAAACTTCTGGAACTGAACCTCACTCATGGTGGATCAGCCGGCAGTTATCACCTTCCTTATCATGGTAACATGTTCTGGGTGAATGAAAAACTAATCTTGCTCCGTGTCAGGGTTACTACAGGGTTACTATCAGTACTGCAGTGATGGTGTGTTTTACCCTGAATAGTTCTTGAATACACACCTCATTATTTTGATTAAAGAGATGGGTAGTTTAACATAAATGGTCAGTGCTGTTGGTCGAGGTTGTCAAGGGAACCCTCTTGGTTCAGTTAGTTCACACTTGTCATTGAACTGGTGTCTCTGTGCTGTTAAAGATGAGCGTGGACCGCTGTTCAACACACGACTAGACAGAGCTAAGTCCCACCTTAACCTTTTAAGGACACGTTAGTTTTCTTTTCTGAATTCATTTGTCCAGAGTAGCTTGTACACAAAGATTGAGAGAAGTCACAACATCTGAGGTGAAGAGTGGAGGCCAACATGATGTTTAACTTACTAAGTTCTGGGCTGTTCGGGTCACTGAGGACAGAGGCTGGAAGTGTGGCTGAGGAGAGAAACCCTGGTAATGATGTTTGTTTTACAACCATTTACACGACATGTGACAATGACTTCAACAAAGGACTTCGAAACCACGTTGTAAAGGATCGGCCTCAACATAAAACAGACCATAAATTAGGAACAAAGACAATCATTAAAATGGAAGAGTTCAGTATTTAATTACAGACAATCATCACTGAGGAATTCTAGACTGGTGTGGACTTGGACCAGGAGTTCTCTGGACATTTGGGGAGAAAGTTGACGTTTGAAAAGTCCTCCTCCTCGATATAGGCTTTCAGGACTGGTCAGTGGTCATTGGTCTGTGGTACAAGTGTGTTCATGGTTCACAGCCCTGACTAACAACAGTGAGTGAGATGGGAAGTGTAGGGATATGTGTGTGTGTGTGTGTGTATGTTTCCAGAGTGGGATTGGTTTTCTCTGGTTTTAAGACATTTGAGATCATTTGGAGCATTTTTAAAGGGACAGCCAAAGGTTTGACAGACACAGTTGAAGGGGTTAGGTTGTGGGCGATGGAGCACTGAGGCAGAACAAGAAGAAGACCTCAGAAAAAGGATTTGTGGAAGAAAAATAGTGAATGTAGAAACCAGAGAAGGTTTGTGGATGACCGAGGACCTGAAAATGGTTAACGGACCCTGGGTTGGTTTGTAGAAGCAGGTGTCAGGATCATTTTTGGAATTCATATTTCACGATGAGTTGTGTTTGCTTTGTAGTGGCTGGTTGTCAAAGGTCATTTATATATTCCTCACCCAGTCCGGTCACACCTTCTGGGCTGTGAGGGAGGAAAAGTACTGAATGACATGATGGAACCACTATTATGTGTTACTTTGACCTTAATGTCCCACTGACATGAGGGAGACACAGATGGCTCATGTCAAATGTAAACCAGAACCATCATGATGTTCACACCACGACCTGACTTCTGTCTCCACTTGTGTGTCAAAAATAAACAAGGCTGTGGGTCAGGACTGGACAACATTCACCTGCAATGTCTGCTTTCATTCGCTCTTTTTCTGTATCCATAATAATTACTTATTGTGTGTGTGTTTGTGTGTGTGTTGATGGTAGGACAGGACAATGTAACCTTCACGCCAATCACACACTCAGAGGCAGCTTTGTTTAAATCTCCCAGATCAAAGGCTCTAATGTCAAGTCCTGAACCTATGGGATGTTTTTAGGAGGAGCTCAGTTAGCATGGTGATTACAGTAGCTGTTCACCACTGGAGGAGCAGGCCAGACAAGTAGGCTTGTTATGACTCTCAATTAGTGGTGTGACATCTCAGCAGCCAACGTCTGGGAGGAATTCTGCCACAATAGGAGAGAGAGAGAGAGAGTGTGTTCTGTTTGGGCTGATAAAGTGATTTGGCTCAGTGAAGTTCTTTCATCTGCCCCGACAGTGTGATATTGAGGCTCCTGGGGTTTCTATCAGCATATCCTCACACACCTCCCTGTACACTGGGACAATGGCAGCCCTGTGTTGCAGCGGCAGTGTGAAGAAATTCACCTCCATGTTCAGGTCCATTGTTTGAAAGAAGTTTGTTCATGTTCTTATAAACATCATATTTACCTTAGATAAATTAAAAGTCGAGCTTTATTAGTCCTGGAAAATAAAACAAATAATATAATTTAGATCTGCTGTAGGTCTTTGATGCACAAACCCATCAACATGATTCAGAAGAGACAACAACGAGATGCTTGAATCGATCAAATTCACAAAACACATTTTCACGTTATACATTTGAAGTTTTGACCTTAAGTTAAAAATAAAATGACCTAAAAAAACACAGAAAACACACTAAAAAAAACACAGAACTGTGGAGTTCCAGGAACCACCACGACTGTTACCAGGAACTGTTGAGAATGAGTAGAGTAGAGGGACTGATGCATTCATGATGTTGACACCAAATTCTTTGAACGATGCAGCAGAATCTAGGACTCTGTAGACCAGACTGGATTTTCCTAAACTTTCTCTCTCTACATTAGTCAGGAGTTGTTCTGCTTTTAGTTTCCTGTAGTTTTCTTTCAGTTAAAAACAGTTCATTGATGTGATTGGCTGATAGACTTTTACCCTAATAGCCTAGATTATACGTGTCAAACTCAAGGCCTGGGGGCCAAATGCGGCCTGCCCAGCCGTTTTGTGTGGCCCGCGGCACACAAGTCCATATAGCAGAGTTTCTTAACCTAAGAAACACAGCAATGAACAATATTTGTAGCCTGAATTAATAATAATCAATTGCAGAAACAAGTATTAGTCTGTTATGGAGTAGTTACATCTATACCAGCGGTCCACAACCTTTTTAGTTAGCCAGTACCACCCAGTGCTACAGACCGGTACCAAGGTGTGGAGCATTGAAGGATCATTAAATTTTCAAAATAAAACAGAGTCTGAATGACCTATTATTTTACAATATTGGCAGATTATCTTTAAATAAAGAAAGTAAATGGATATGACTGGATTTTCCTTGAATGAAGTAAATTAGTAAAAATTAAGTACATTTTTTCACTGTGTCCCACTGCAGCCCAGTAACAAATGACCTATGGACTGGTACTGGTCCACGGACCAAGGGTTGGTAACCCTGATCTACTGTATACAGTCTTCCAGTTACAACTGGCCCTTCAAGGAGAACTGTATTACTGATGTGGGCCTTGATGAAACTGAGGACTAGATAATGAACAATTATTTAAGATGGGTTGTTTTGTAAAATGATGTGAAGTGGTTCAGGTCACAGGGTGTTTTTTTTTTTTGTTTGATTCCTGGCCTTTTATTTGGGTATTCTCCTGGAACTCCAGTTCAAAAACCCACAGTGTTAGCTTCTGGTACTGGTCCACGGACCGAGGGTTGGGAACCCTGATCTACTGGAACCAACTGGACGTTGGCCTCATTGACCGCAGGTGTGAATGTGAGTGTGACTGGACGTTGGCCTCTGTATTGAAGGGTGGATGAACAAATGTACTAAGATGAACCACACCTTTAACTGAGGTCTACACCTCCAAGGTGAATAAATAACTTGGTTGTGGTGAAGTGGTAAAAACTCTAACAGACAAAAGCAACATCAGAAAATGAGACGCTGTGGCCAGATACCTGAGATATTACCCACATATATGACTGAATATTCACACAGCCAGCTGCTGTGATGCTAATGGTGTTATTGTTGTTTGTGTTACTGCCAGTTGAAAGGATAACTTTGCCTGTGGGAAGGACAGAGCAGCAGAGCGTCAGGTTCACTCGTCTTTCTGATAACACTTTCACATTCTGCAGGCATCAACGCAGCTCTGATGCAACGCCGTTTGATTGTGTCTTTCATGTTCTCCTCCCACCTTCAAATGTACGCAACCGCGTCAGTTGGAGGTGAACTGATGGGAAGAGGACGACCACAGATAGAGAGACTGATGAGTGAGATGAGTGCTTCTGCCAAGGTGAAGGAAAAGCACTGTGAGGATGTTAGTTCTCACGTCACCTCAGGCTCTTTTGGAGAAGATCCTTGTGGTAAAACGGTGCTAAGTACAAAAACCACTAGGGCTCCATTCTGGTGGAGAAAAGAGTAAATGAAACCATCCAAATATACTTTATCATATAAAGAAAATGGTGGAATTATACAATTAATTGCAGAACACTGCCCTCTGTGGTGGTCAAGTGTAGTCATGAATTCATTTCCCTCCAGGGATCAATAAACCATTTTGATCCTGGTTGGATAAATGCAGTGACACTTTCTTCAGTGACTTCAGTGGCCAGTTGTGGACCAGGTTTGGGTTTAAAGGTGCAGTGACTCCAAGTCTATAAGTTTTGCCATCAGGTTTTTCTTGTAGCTTCAAAGCTCCTGCACCAGTTGGTTCTCAAGGATGGGTTCCAACAGAAGGACAAATATCCAATATGATTGACATTTAGCTCTTTTTAAATTTCCTCATGACACATTTCACCTATTCTCTGGCTACCTTTAAATGACTTATTTTGGGCTAACTCCAGGGCTAAGTAGTGGCTAGCGTGCTGGTTGGGTTAAATTCACTTTTTATCCTGTTTCCTCCTGCTACATCATCTACATCAGGACTCATGTCAAACTCATTTCCACCTGGGGGCCACAGCAGTTGTAAATGAAACATTGTACATCTGTAACTACCAGCAGTTGTAAATGAAACATTGTACATTTGTAACTAATATTAATATTTTTTCCATAATGTGTTACTAAATGCTTCTGCAATAGATTAATATTTAAGTTACAAACATTGATTATTGTTGTGTAGTAAAACAAAATAATTTATCAGGTTAAGAAGCTCTGCTGCATGGACTTTATTAAAGGCTTTTTAAGCTCCTCTGGGCCATACAAAATGACTTAGCGGGCCGCATTTGGCCCCTGGGCCTGGAGTTTGACACGTGATCTACATCATCAGAATCGTTAGGAGCTGAAGTCTGTCACAGATCTGAAATCCTTTTCATGTTTATTGAGATATTAGAGCGTACAATATTCAGTGCTGTGATTGGCTGTGAATGAAATGACTGGCAGCATTCAAGGACACAGACAACTGAACGGGGGGTGGGGGGGGTCTAGTATCTTTATTAGGTGGTTAGGGTGGAGTCCAGGGTGGCGTTCACTGACGCTGGTTTAGTTTATTACTTGAACAATGAGACATGAATGACAACAGGACAGAGTCCATCTTGTTGACCTCGGGCTTCCTGGAGGTCATCGACCTCTCACTCCTCTCAGGCTTGGACCAACCTGGAAACAGTTACTGCCATGTGACAAAAACAAGTGCCATCAACGGCCGGGGAACAGACTGAACAGAATTAGACGGAGTTTCATTTCACAGGAGCTTGAAGGATGGAGCGCTCGCTTTCTCTCTGTGGTGAAAACGCTACGTGTTTGTTGTTGTTTCAAGGCTCTCCAAAGAATGTGCTGGCATCCGTGTGTGTGTGTGTGTGTGTGTGTGTGTGTGGAGTTCTGGCAGAAAGGAAACTTGCAGGGGGGCTGGAGGAGTGGTGATTGGAAAGAGGGAGGTGGGGGGAGAACTGTTATTGTTTGAAAAGCGTGCAGCGGCCTTCATAACACCACATCACGGAAAGACGAGACCGAACCAGTGAAAGAGAGAGAGAGAGAGAAAGGAATTAAAAAAATCCGGCACAGCTTTGACTGATGACTTAACAGGCGAAACCGAATTTGTCTTTTGCTGGGAGACGTCAGATGCCCTGCCAAAGAGGAAGAGAGGGAGAGAGGGAGAAAGAGAGAGGAAGAGCTAAAGCTAAAACACAGCACAGATTCCGCTGCGTCTTTTCTCCTCTGCTTTAAGACGCTGGCTGAATGCTACAACATCAAAGGCCTCAGTGCTCAGAACGAACACTGTTGTTCCAGGAACCACATGAAACAGAAGGAGAGGGAGAGACGGAGGGAGCCTGGAAGAGATGGACTCACTTGTCTTTTTTTCCCCTCTTCCTTTCCTCTTTTCTTTCCTGGTACATGAATAGTGAGCAGCACAGAGGGAATAGGTTTAGGAATGGTAGAAGATTAACTCTTTCATCTCTTCATTTCAAACATCTCCCATGTCCACAGCCCCCACATTTAACCACAGTCGGAATCTCCGGGACTGACACTACAACAAAGATTTTTTTAAATGTATAACATCTCTCTCTGGAAAAGACCTTCTGACCTTGTCAGGTCAGGCCCGGGACATCAGTCTGTACTGTTAGTTTTTTACTTCTTGTATTATTGTAATTGTCTGCTGCTCACTGGCTTTTATTTTGTTAAAAAAGAAAAAACTGATCTGGAAAAAGGGAGAATTTGACCCCAAATTGGTCATTTTCTGAGTCTTCTGATTGGTCAAAGTCTCGCCTCATTGTCGTTAAGAATACCATTATCTGTAGCTGAAGCTCTCTGTGGATCTCACTTCTTCATCTGACTGAGACCACCCAGGAGCAGCAAGTCACTTCTCACCTTCACTCTGTGTGTGGGGCTGAGGGCTGAGGGCTGAGGGGGTGTTTCTGTCTCCCACCATCTGGGCCCAGTTTGGAGAGATTTTCTGTAAAATTCCCAGTCACACTGTGGCAGACTTCCACTGTGGAGAAGCCCCACCTGAAGAACTCCACTCCTGCTGCTGCTGCTCTACTCCAGATGCTCAAAGAAGACTCTGGCTTCACAGCTTCAGGCACTGGAACTGTTTCTGACCTACATGGGCGTCATAGAACTCATATTCTTTTCCAAAAAGGTGAAGAAAAAGAAAACATTTCCACACAAAGCCAACTGTAGTTAGGTTCAGTGCTGTAGACCTGATGAGAACACACACACACACACACACACTTTGTGTCCCACAATGGACTGGACTTTCATTTTAGCAATATTTTCATTGATGTAGCTGCAGGAACAGGCCACACGGCGGAGGATGTAGTGAACGTGTTTGATAACAACTAGAAGGTCAGTGGTTTGATGGTTCAATCCCTGGTTTTCTGTGTGTGTGTGTGTGTGTGCGTGGGTTTAGTGAAGGAGTTTTTAATTTTCCTCTTCTTACTCTGTGAAGTTAAGGTCACATGATCAGATTTTTGCCTGATTTGACACAATCTTCTGAGTCACGCAAAGTCCGCCTGGTCAGGTCGAGTCACTGAGCCACTGAGCCACTGTTTGTATGAAGTATACTGATGTTTTATTTGCTCCATCATCAGATGCAGTCGTTAACTGTGTGATCAACAGCCTTTGTTAGTGAGTACTCACTGTCAAAGTTGTGTACTGGCTCCCCAGCTGTACTGCAGTACAGTGTCGACATGGAAAAAACAACAGGGTTTTTACAGCAGTGTCACGGCCCATCGTCTCCCTCTCTCTCCCCCTCTCTCCCTCTTCCCCTTTGTACAGCAGATAGAATCACTGCAGTTGCTCAAAGGCCTTTTCTTCGTCCAGCCTGGAACTCCACACATGACCGTATATATTTACTCATGCTGTAGCTGTCAGGTCGAGTGTCACACTCACACACTCACTCACACACACACACACACTCACACTCACACACAGTCTCCATTCATGCCGGACTCTTCCGTGGCCGTCGTGCCTTCACTTGACCTGTGCTCTTGACTTTGCTCCGTGTCTGGCAGCGCCGGGCTCTGATGTCGCTGACATCATCCGTCACAATGAGTCCACTGCCACCTCTCTGTCTACTGTCCACTGTTCGTCTGACAATGAGTGGCCTTGTGTGAGCAGAGGGTGGCGCTGGCACGGCACGCTCCGTCTGTAAATGATGAAAGAGGTGGAGGGAGCGGAGCTGAAAGCAGCAGCCTTGTCCTGGTTGAGCGTGCTGGACGCCAAAATGACGGGAAGACGCCTCTGTCTCCGGACAGTCACGTCTGTGATCTGTGGATAAGGAATGTGTTTGAAGCAGGAATTTGAATAACGTTTCATATATATCTGGTCTCTGTTGTTTTCTCCGTCAGTTTGTGCGTCAACGTTAAGACACGGATGTAATAATTCAAGAGTTTGGACACATGAAGAATTTTGATTGGACGTCAGATTCCTCTGTGTAAATGTTTAAAAAAAAAGAAAACCTCTGTTGCTTCAACATTTTTAATGATGCTGCCTTTTTCACTAACAATGTGATTCTCCTTTGGTCATGAGCTTGTGTTGTAGGATTTGATCTTTTCCTGTAGCAGTTCAGAGACAAACACGATCTGATTGGTTGTTGAAGTTCTGGATCTGTCTGTCCTGTGGTTCTCACATTAACGTTTCTCAGATGATCACTGCAACCAAACCCAGAATAGGTGATTCAGGATTTTGTACAGTTGACATGTGGATCTACAGCTGCTTCCATTGGTCAGGTTACGTGTTTTTAGCTAGTTTGAATCATCAGAAAAGCCTTAGACAGATGTTTGTTACTGTAGTGTTTATTTAGTGCTAACCACACAGTTCAAAGTGTCGTTATTATTGTTGTTCTTGTATTCTGACTGATATGACGCCTTCCTGTGGACAAGCAGATGACTGCAGATACACTTTAGGTTTCTCGGAATACCACAGGGATGCATATTCGGAACCAGTTTCTTTTCTGCTTTATGAAACTGACCACTACTGAGCATGGAGCTAAAACAATTTGTTTTCTTCAGGAAGCCTTGAATCAGGTGGTTACTCTAAGACTTTGGCTGTTTGTGTTGTCCAATTCACTTGCTGTTGTAACTAACCTTCGGCTCTAGTCCTGTTTTGGTTCTCCTGTGTCACACGTTATCCTTTTGGCTAATTCCTCTTAAGGCATTTTGCTGTCCACCTCTCACCTGAGTAATTCTTCTCACTCATGTTCACATGAAGTTTTCTGACTACCTAAAGATCATGATCTTGAAGGTTCTAAGCTCCTAAGCAGGAATCTTAAGAAGTCTGATTCACTTCAGTGGGAGAGTATTTTTAGCCTGGACTGACTGTGTCTCTGAGGCAGATGTGTCATCTATCTTCTATGACGTGTTCTTTCAGAGCTTGGTGTATGTTTTGATTTTATATGTACCTTTGATCACGTCTATACACTTGGACATTTCAAGGTTTTTTTGTGATGTAAATCCAAACATCCTATGGCCTGGAGTCCTTTTCAAAGAACGGCAGACAGTGAAAACAGGCCTAGAGGGAGATCTTTTTTATCTTCTTTTTTTTTTTTTTGGAATCCACCATAGGTATGACAGAGACAAAGCTTTTTCTTTTCTTTCTTACCGTCACACCATACGTCCCATTTTCCTACTTTTCTTTTCTATCAAATGTCATGTGTTTCATGTGGCGGCTTTTGTAGCGTCTACCACCGGCGATTTAGGCTCTGCTGCGGCAAAGCAAACTTTGTGACTTTTTCATATCTCACTGAGTGCTTTCTGACAAGTTTTCTGTCAATCACACATTGTTTTTGTATTTTACTCTCTCTCTCGCTCTACAGCAGCAAAAGCATATTTTCCACGCCATCAATTGATTATCATACTTCAGGCCCCGTGTCGTCAGGCAAAACTTTCTTTTTATTTCTTTTTTTTTTCCCTGCAGTCTTTCAAGCAGCAGCTGTCAGTCACATAAAACACTCAACACACTGTGTGCCAGACTCAGTTAAATTGGAGCTCAGTGCAGCCACTATATATAGATAAAATGTCACTTCTTTCAAGAGACAAGTCTCCGTCAATACAGAGCGCTTTATCACAGGCGAAATGACTCTGAATGTGGAAAAGATGAAATGATAAATCTCCCTTCTTCCATTTTGTGCTTGAAAGAGACAGAGAAGGTGGATAGAAGTGTTTAAGGAGCTGTGCTTTTAGATCTGCCCGTCCATCAGCCAAAACCAAGAGCGCCTCCTGATGCTTCGATCGTTAGGCGTCCTCAAAGCGTCTCCACGTCTCTTTGTTATGGTCGACTGTGTCGATTAAAAAGGGGGGGGGGGCTGATATCATTTATTTATTTTGCGGCAAAGTGTGAGAATGAAAAGGATTCGGGAGCTTAGCATTCCTTTTTGTCAAACTCTGGAGGTGCAGCGACGAAGTCAGCTTTCCTTTGAGAGACAAGCTTTTAAAACTGAAAAGAAAAGAAGAAGAAAAATGATTTGAAGTGAAAGTTTTTGCTGTGCACATTTTCTTTTTTGAAAGGCCCAGCGTTGATGTTTGAGATGAAATGAACAGTCTGCAGACTTTATTAAAGTTGTCTTTCAACTCGGGGCAACGCTTCAGAGGAGGAGTCTGTCCAACAATGTGTAGATGAAGGAAGGCACAGATATATCACACACACGCACACGCACACACACACACACACACACACATGCAGCTCCATGGATACACACACTGTTAGGATTCAGTGTGTATTTAATCAACCTGACTTCAATCATCAGCAGATAGTGTCTCGCCTCAACCTGACTTAAAATCACACTTTTCTTCCTGTTAGCTTAACTCCTAACTCCTGCTCAGACCAGGGGCTTGACCTTCTACTGCTCCATTACGCACAGCCAGAGAAACGAGTTTCTGGCTGATTAACTGCTGCTGTTGGTCACCATGTGGACCAGACCTACAGGTGCAAACACTAACATTCTGAATGTGGACGTAAAGACGGTGTGGGTCCACAGGTCCTCTGGTACAGGACACTTTGATCTAAAGCTTATAAATACGTATCATCTGCATCATCTTCAACATCCTCTGCATGTCTCTCTCTCTCTCTCTCTCTCCCTCTCTCACTATCTGATTCTTCTACACGCCTCCTTTCCTTTCCTACGGCACCAGGCGTTTTCTTTTTTCCCCTCTCTCCTGTTTTCAAATAGTCAGTCCTGTTGCGAGGTTCCTCTCAGAAGTTGAAAAGTTCTTTTCAGGCCTGAAGTTTTCACCGTCTTCTGGCGAGATGAATATCGTCGGGACAAAGCCGGCAGAGGAAAAGGCTTTTGACGAGACTTCAGAAGAACCAGGAGCTCGTCCTGTCTCTTTTTCTTTTGCAGTTTTCCCCGTAACTGGCTTTCTCACGTGGCGGCTAAAAAGACGGCGTATCAAATGCAAACCGAGAAGCGGCGGTCTTTCAAGATACATCAGTAGGGCCCTGCTGGAGATGCTGCTGCTTAGGTTTTTCACAGCTTTTGAGAGAAATAGGGAAATTGCTTGAGTCTGTCTTTGTGTTATCAGAGCTGCTGACAGTAAGTTCATGTTCTGTATCTGCAGAAAGACGACGCCGTGGAAACATGACCTGGAGTAAAACCGATAAAAAAAACCTCAGTTTGTCATGTGGCGAGTATGACAAGTAATTTACTGCTGTCGCTGATCAATAGTTCCTGTTAGACACTGCTGAGCTGAGGCCTTTGTTCTAGTTCTACTTTTAGGTGATTTGTGTGTGTGTAAATGCAGAGCTCTTCCATTCAGTGAACAGTAACTGAGTTGTTCTAAAGAGATCACTTCCACCCACAGTACGCTGGACGCACAATCATCTTTTACACTTGAATTCCATCTCCCAGGTTTTCATTTGCCCCTGGTGATGTCACGTCTCGCACCAGACTCCCATGATCCTTCTACCAGCCCGTGGATACTCAGTCAGGTCAACGGGTAAATCAGCATGTTGAGGTCTACGGTCTTTAGCTACCTACAGTCACTCAACATTTGTTGTTGTTTTTATTTGTGATTAGCTTCAGCCCCTGAGTGTGAGCTTCTTCTACAGAACTACAGGCTGCAAAACCAAAGAAATGTACACTGACCACCCGGTCACCAGGGGGGGCTAATCTACGGTTCATCTCTATAAAAACCCTTCTTTGTACCTCGGCCTTTGTAGTCTGTCAGCCAGGCCTCTCATTCATAAAACAATGTGTGAATTAGCATCATTTCAGCCTCATGGTCGAAGGTAATTATGGTTTCAAACAACCCAAATGCCAGAACCGTTTGTTTTTGTTGCCCACAGGCCAGAGCTGGTACTGTCTGGACAATGTGTGTTGACCATGGCTGGAGGGCTGGTGGTTTAACACGTTCAAGAAGCACGTCGCGGGGCAAAATCACGGGGCGGCCTGAAGAAAAACCTGAAATAGCTGAAAGTGGACCTCAGAGCAAATAATGTCTGCGGGCCTCCGTCAACTGTCATGTTTATGCATTGTAAATTGTGCGGAGGAATGCTCTAACATTGTGCGGTGTGTGTATTTCAAGGCTTTGAACGCCGAGCGGTATCTGAATTTCACCCACATGACCGCAGGCTTTTTTTTCTCTCTCCTGCCTTTTGACTGAAATATCATTTAGATTCCAAAGAGGATTAAAAAAGACTTTTAGCTTTTCTGAGGCTGCCCAAAGAATTCCATTTGAAGCCATTTCCAAACTTCTTCACTGCGTTTCAAAACCACTGCTGCTCTGATTCTCACTCTCCTGTGCAGAGGTTGTCTTTGGTGATGTCACTTTTTATTACACACCATGGTCTAAATCCACCGAAGATGTTTTATAATCCACCAATCTGTCAGCATAGCGCAGTAACAACACAGTACTTTATACAAGCATACAGACAAATGAGTTCAACTTCAGGTGGAGGATTAGATCTAATCCTGTCACATGTGTCAGAGTGGAACAGGTGTGAACACACCCAAGCACCGATGAGTACCAGTGCCGAGACGTTTTTGTTGTACCTGGAGCAGTGACTTCAACTGGACTGATTTCTCCTCATTTTGTTTTTTGTTTTGTTTTTTTATTCTACGTTACTCATTATTTCTCAGCCTGTTCTGTGTAAATATCCTTAACAAACCTTTAGCTAACAGTTAGCAGCCTCCCTGAAATGTATACAATATGACTTCCCTTTTTGTGCTAATATTTCTTGTTTGACTAAACAAGAAAAATTAGCTAACTTTTAGTCATATCCAGGGTTATTTTATGTTAGCTTTTGATTTCCCTTTTGAGCAATCACGGAACTATTACCTGGGGTGTTTTGTGTGGCAGGTTCAAATCCCACCTCCAGTAAAAGTGTGGCCTGCTGGTCCAGTATGTCCTGGGGTTAAATTCCTTCCTGGGATTAACAACTGGTCAGTAGTTTTTAGTTGAATGTTTCTCCAGCTAAGACTTTTCTGATCAAACCTTTAACTCTAAACTGACCACAGGTGTGAATGATTCTCACTTGGTTCAAGTCTATGAATAGTTAGGCATTAGAACAGGGGTGCTCAAAGTGAGGGGCGCAAAGCCAACACAGGCAGAGAGCAGGGGCTAACAATTTTTTAATTTTATTTTTTTGTGCCTTGGTGTCAACATTGCACAGATTTGTAAATGTTGTGTTTTAGATTCTCCCGAGTTTTAAATGAACTGATGTAGAATTATTGTATTCCATGTAGAGGCGCCGACTTACAGAATGATTTTGTACACCAATATTTTTGACCTATATCCTCAGTCGCTGACCTAATTCAGTTTCATAATCAGCTGAAAGTATTTCTAGTCTGATCACAGTTTTGTGCTGATCCAGTGCCAAAGGTAGATCAGGAACTCAGGAGGGTTTTTGGCAGTTGGGCAGTTGCAGCACCGGTTATCTCGTCCCCGGAATTATTCTTATTTGTAACGCGCCTCGTTTGATCGGTGGCCTAAATGAAAAACAAAACCCTGGTCTGAAATCCTTTTCATCCAGAGAGCTTTCAAAGAGACCGACTGCAGACGTGGTGAAGCCAGCGGTCATGTGACTGAAGTCACACCCAGTGTGAGAAGCTCAACAGGTTGAGTTAGTGTTTCACACAGGTGAAGTCTCAGACGTGTTTGTCTTTCACCTTGGTAACATGCCCCGATGTCACAACAAAGGGTTTTTCACTTGACTTCTAACTGTTGTTTCATTAAGAGCAGTGTTAAATGATGAGTCTGTCAAGGCAGATGTTTGGGTTACTTTTCAATTTCCCCGTTGTGGGACGAATATATCACATCCTAGTCTTCTGACTTGAAGAAAGTTCTGGACTGTGGCTGCTGAGCTGTACAAATAACTGGACCTTTTCATTTCTTAGGGCCAAACAAAACAGCTTGGCGGTCCACATTTGGCCCTCGGTTCTTAAGTTTGACACATATGGTCCAGAAGGTGGACATTTCCCAGTCTCACCCCAGCCTCGTCCTCTGTCCATATACTCTTTTCTTTTTTTTCGAGGTTGTTTACGGTTATACCTATGCTCTGTGTTATTTTAGTTGTTGACACAGCTCCACAAACAGGCCTAGCATATGTACTACAGAGATCAGAGTCATATTCAGCGGCTCAGTTCAGTCACTGAGTTTTCCTGTGCATTCGTGTAAATACTCCGTATCCAGAGGCTACTGCAGTAGTACTCGCTGCGTAAACAGGGCCTGAATGTCTGAAGTGGAGTTTCCTCTCACTTGTCCACTTCACCTCCCTCCCCCCCCCCCCCCTCCCCCCTTTACAACCTGGAGGTGCAATAGAAGAACAACATAGGGGCAATAATGGAGAGGAGGGCAGGAAGGGAATGTGCAAACAGATCCAGCCTCTCTGAGGTGCTGCTGCCCCACGGGCCATTTTTACAGGGCTCAGCCTCACATGGAATTTGCAGGAAGCTGTCTTTGATGGTGTGGCCCTGCAGCTAAACTGCAAGGACACAAACGTATGTTTTTGTCCCACAACTGGACACGAACAGGCTAAGAAACGGGTGTCATCTTCCACATTGTCGGACGCTGCGGGGCGTCAGGAAGTCTGGGTTTGTTTTCGCTGCTTGTTCTGATCATCTGAGAAGAGAGTGACAGCAGTGAAGACACGTCCAGCGCTTCAAACTCCTGATGGTGATGCAGAAATGTCCCTTTGTCTGAATTAGATGAGTTTCAGCTGCACGACAAGCCGTTCTTTTAGAGCCTGAGGACTCACACTCGTTGAGCTGTGTCCAGTAAATATTTGGTATTATTCAGAGGGCCAGCCAAACTTCCTGCATCTGTTTACTAAAATGGGTTTGACCTTCATCTGTTGTTGATGCATAAATGACTGATGAGGGAAACTTAACTGACTGACTAAAAAGTCCAATTGGAATATGGAGTTAGCCACCTCTGGCAATCACTGGTACTGCACATATAATTTTTTGCATGATTGCTGGAGTTTTAGGGACTGATTTTTATTCTTTTGTTTTCATGACAGAAACAGAAAACTCCAAACATCTGTTTTTCTTTTGTGTGTTTTTCATACACTTCTAGGTAAATCAGCAGTGTGTGTGCCTGGGTTGCAGAGCGAATTGTTGTTGTTTTTGTTTGTTTGACTCCTTGGACAGAGACACAGTGTGAGACATTAAAAACAGCAGGCAAAAAGAAAAATAAAGATTTTTACTGTAAATCCCTAAAATCCCTGCCGTGTCTATGAATGATTGTTTAGTGTTGGGTTTGTGTCAGAGAGCCTCACTGCAGCGCTGGGCTGTCACACATACATCACATGTATGGTTAGTGAGTTAGTTAGTTTATGACTAACTTGTGAGAGGAGGGCGTGATGAAGGACGTCTGCAGACTGGGATCAAAGTACAAACGCTGTTTAAAAGATAAAGACAATAAAATCCAGACTGAGACAAAAAAAAAAATCATCACCGAGACAGGAGACAGAGGAGAAGGACAAATGAAGTAAAAAGTGAAACACAGAAAAATACGGAGTCCAGATAGTGTTGGAGGTCAGATGTTAATCCCTGCAGTAGCAGTGAGCTGCTAGGTGCTCCTCCATAAATCAGCCTTTGGATGAAATACCAGCGGGAGCCAAAGGTCAAAGGAGAAAATTAGCAGCTGTCTTTTCCTCTGCTTTCATGTTAGCCGCAGGGCTAATCGCCAAGTGCACCATCAGCCTCATTTCCACTTTAAAACAAACTCCCCGACAGACTGGGGTGTGTGGGTGTGTGTGTGTGTGTGTGGGGGGGGGGGGGGGGGGTGTTTGCCCACTTACATTTTATGGCACTGGACTTTTTATTCTGGGAGAAAATTCAGTGTGTGCAGCAGTGACCAGCAGTGACCAGCAGTGGCCTTCCTCTCACACATTTGTTCTGATCCTTGTTGATCTTCTGTTTTATTTATGCTCCTTTATTAGACAAAAATGTTCTGACACCAAACATTGTCTGCAGAGTGTTGCAAAAATCCAATTCATAATAATAAAGAAGAAGAATAATGATATATAATATATATATAAATAAATATTATTTTATATTTAACAAACAACAATTCAAATTACTTTTTTGATAGTCTTTGCGCCCTAATAATTAAACTGTAAATCCTAAAATCCATCCATCCATTCCACTGCAGATGAATCAGATTTCACAGTGAACTTCAATTCTTAATCAAATTAGAATAATGCAGTAATATCAATCAATGTTTACCTCAAGTTCTTCTTGTACTTTTCTCTGTTTCACTTTATCTCTCTTTATTTTTTCCTACCACTTGTCAGTGCAGTGAGACTCACACAGCCTCAGTTCTCTGTTTGCCGTCTCCTTTGCCTTTCTGCTGTGCAGTGTGTTTTTGAAACTCGGCCTCCCGCTCTCACCCTCCCTCCCTCGCCGTCTCACCCTCTTCTTCTGCACACCTGCTGAGTAGCTGCACGACATTGGAAACATTCCACAACAGGGTCAAAACACGTTTATCTTTGACTTTTGGATGTGGATTCAGAAACTCTCTCAGGAATAAAGGGACATTACGCAGCTGGTCAGAACCCGGGTCGTGGATCACATCATCTCTGCTGCTGCTGTGTCCACAACTTCCTTTAGTCACAGCAGGTGGGTCCAACGCCGCGTCTTGTAAAAATACCATGACCTCAGAGAATAAAGAGCTTCATCATACGCAGGCTATTTTCAACCCCTTTGTCCTGTATTCACCAGAGAAGAAGAGAACACAGTGAGCTGGTCTGGAGCAGCAACATAAAAGCAAACGTAGGAGTGAGAAAAAGCAGAGCAGGGGATTTTCATCACTAAAAAAAGGTTTCAGGGAAATTTCTGTTGGTTTTAAGGACATTTTTGTCAAACTCCCTTTTATTAAACTCAGCTGTAGCTTCTCAGAACCAACCTGTAGCTTCTCTGACGAGCTGGACATTTGAGCTGTTGGCTTCTTAGTTTTCTTAGTTTTATTCCTCTTAATGTGTTTAACATTTAGTATAAACAGAGAAAGCATTAGGGAGACGTGTCAGAAATGTTAAGATTTGGAGAATGAAGTCTTAAACATATAAGATTAACAAGATGAATGTTTAGATCAGATCAGATTGGATCGGATTGACTGAAATATATTGATTCCACGCTGAGGAAATTGTTGTGTTTTAGTAACACAGAAGTAAAGACTATACTATATATGCCTGTTATAAAAGTTTTAATAAAAAAAAGAGTTGAAGAGAATAACAAGAATAACAATTACGAGACTGAATTCAAAATTGTACAAGGAAAATAGAAGCATTATCAGAATAACAGGTCAAAAATTCAGAAGAAACAAATGTCCAAAAATGTGTTAAAAGTCCTAATTTTTCACATAAACTCACAACTTTATTCTCGTGGGATTTTTCTTTGACTATTTTTTTTCATAAATCTACTACTTTTTTGTAGTAGATTTTTTTGTAGACTTTTCCAGCTTGTTCTTCAGCTCACCGCTGGTGGATGAACGGTGCTCAGGTTTTAACAAAGATAAATTGAAGAGTTTTTGGTTCCTGGTCTCTGTTCCAACCCTGTCAGAATTCCTAGGAAACAATTGTTGTTTGTTGTCTCCTTTCTGGTTGAATGTATGTTCACAGAGACACAAATATAAACTCAGAGTTTTACTGCAGTGCTGTTTATATTTGTGGGTTTTTTTCTTCTTCTTCTTCTTTTCATCTTTAAAACTCTGTGTTTGTTTTCCCCTAAAACAATTGCACAACCCAGTCAAATGACAACTTCCCTTTTTGGGCCGTGAAGTTTTTCCTCATTACATGTTGTTTATACACATGAGTCATTGTGGCTTCGCTCTGAAAATGACAGAAATTCTCCTTTGAAATGTGCCCTGTTTTGTAATTGCAGCTTCTGATTTAGTACGAGATAGTTTGGATGGGGGGGCTGTCAAAGAGTGTGAGGCACAAGTTGAAAAGTCTATGACTCACACCAAAACCACCGGAGTCTACACAAGTACTCATTAAGTTCCCTTCAAAATTCGAGCTATGCTGTTGTTGTTGTCAAGTTTGTAGACTTTGAACCTGCTGTAGGTCCGTGAAGGAAACGGTCCGGACGGACGGAGGAACGGCAGCAGAACGGCCGCAGGTGTGTGTCAGAACCATGTCGAGAACACTGCACACGCATGTGATGTGTGTGAAGAACCATAAGAAAATGACATCATCAACATGAACGTTACATGACATTTTCATGACTTATAACATGAGCACAGATGATTGACAAAGGAAAAGGAAAGGAAAATTACAAAGAAGGAAAACACTTAAATACTTTGTTTCAGATCATTTTCAAGGAACTTTATTTTTATTTACTTCTTGTAAAGTCCCAACTATTAAAAAAAACTATAAGGATGAAGGACATCACTACTTTAGGACTAGAAAAATAATAATAATAAAAAAAGTAACAGTGACAGTTCTTTACTCACACATTAAAGTTCTTAAAAGTTATCTTAAATTTCTTTTCTTTCTGGCTCTGTAATTACTCACCTGGGACTGCTGTCATCACTTGTCTCAGCCAATAAGAGCATTAGGGGCGGGGCTGGGACTGCTGCAGCTCCTACTTGAACAGAAAATCGTCTAGAACATAAAAACACTTTATCCAGGAAGGTTAAGTGAAAACAAAACAAAGTTTGTACAGCAAAGTTGAATAATGAAGTACTTTGAAGAATCACTTTAATGCAGTACTCCAACAAAACACTTCTGGCTTTGTTGACGTTGCTCTTTTGTTCGTACAGCAGTGAAAGTTTAGATTAAAGTGTTCAAAACACCACTTTTGATTTCATTCAGAATTGCTGGTTCAAATCCTGCCCTTGCAGTTGTGTGTTGAGCAAGCAGGTAAAAATGTTCTTGCTCCATAGCTGCTCCAGAGAGCGCCCGCTGCTCCACAGGACAAGTTCTATTATATCTACATTATCCAACAAAAGAGAACAAAATCAGCCAATATAAAAATACTTGTTCAGTCAAATAGAATTTCTACTGTGCTCTGAAGAATCTGGATTACCTTCTACTCGCCACTAGGGGACATCACATACTGCTGTAGCAGACTTTGTTGGTGTTGGTTTTTAGGTGCAGTTTGAATCTTTTCATCTCGTCCTCATCTCTTTTTCATCATTGTTTCCCCAACAACCGTTCACAGTTGAATTTACGACACAGCCTGGTCTCCCGCTGCCGACTCCTCCAGGAGTCAACAGTAGGACTGGACCTGAGATCAAGGAGGATCATTTGTTTACCTTATCAGTGTGTGGATTTACTGCCAGGCCTCAAACCAGACACTGTCAGCTGCTGTCAGTTTGACCCCAGGCTACGATTGGTTCAGGTGTCGTTCAGCTCCTAACACACTCGAATCTGACGGAGAGTCAACGGTTCTTTTCTTTACATTTTACTCACAATTATTGTTTGAGCAGAAACCAGGAAAATGATGAAGTTTCAGAGGAAATACATCACACACACACACACACACACGTTCACATCAATGTTATTTTATTAATGCTATTTTATACTGCATTTACTTCCTTTTCACTCCACTGCTTCCATATACTGTAATATTTTGTTTGTTTATTTTGGCTGTTTATCTGTAGACTTTTAGTAATAAGGTATTGTCAAGTTAGCAGTTACTTTGAGAACCTTCAAGTTCAGAGTATTATTTCCTTTTACTAAGGTTTTAGGTTTTAGAACGACCTGAAGGTAAATAACTCAGACAGATGATACGACTCTAGAAGTTTTACAACTTTTGGAGTTCTGGAATACATGTGTTTATTCTAATAAAATAGGCTTTTCTCTACAACTCCTCAGCAGCATCTGTCTGAGAACAGTCCGTGTGTAGTTGGGTTTGGTTTTTTTTTGTATTTTTTTTTTGTATTTTTGTCAAAAAGTCATGGTTGTCTGATATATGGTATATATTGTTTTGTATTGATTATAAAATGTATTTTTTAATGTTTCTGTTCCAAATGACCTTAAACTCACACACAGACACAGGTAAATATTTTTGTCACTGTGTCACACCTTAGAAAGACCCAACCCGCCCTCTGTTCACACTCTACAGCTCTGCAAACACTGGTTCTCATCAGATCAGGGTTCCAGAGCCCAAACGGATTAGACCAAGTAGAACAGGCTTTGTTTCTTTACATTATTAAACTTTTAAGCCACCAAAAAACAGGATTGTAGAGAAAAAAAGGGGGGGGGGTATTCATCTAAAGTGCACCACCACCACCAATCCCTCTCTCATGTTTCAAAAGATGACTGTTCAATTTGGCTCCCTTCTTTAAAGCCATCTTTAAAGCCGTCCTGACTGTTGTCACCCGTGGTTAATTTAGACTTTAGTCCAAATCTGAAATTAAAGTTTATTTTCTCAAATTGCTCCTTTTAAAGGCACAGCTCCTAATAAGCCATAACAAGCAGCTGAATGGCTGCCTTCTCCTGCTCTTAAGGGTGTTACGCACCATGTCCAACTTCAAAGCCCGTCTTAAGCCCCCACTTTAATTGTATCTTCTTCAGGCCTGTCTGCCCGACTGCCATCTGATTCTGCTGACAACTGCACTCCTTCATGCTCAGTCGTCTATCTCTCATTCCTTCCCTCTTTCTCCATCTGTCATGGCAGATATTACCACCCCCCCACTGCTCCTCTCTCATGTTTCCCCCCTTCCTTTAGCTCTTCTTAAGTCACTCAGCTACAAGTGTCAGCTAAAGCGCAAGCTCTAAATTACTTTCTTTGATGAGCGTTGACATCCAACGCTCACCACTCTGCTCAGGAAAAACAGAGAAATCGTATTTGTGCGTCTTTCCTCTCAGCATCTCTCTTCCTTTCTTCATGTTGCCTTTCTGGCTTTCCAGTCATATTTACAAACGCCTCGACTAAAAACCTTTTAACAGAGCTAGAGTGACACACCAGCAGAAGCTGGTTTAAATAAACCAAGTGTCAAACCAGTCAAGACCAGTGTGGACTGCAGGCAGGCCGGTCCTGAACGTCAACTATCTGTTAGAGAAATAAAACTAAAATACGTAGGTCAAATTCTAATATATCAAGATTACCTGCAATATGAACCAGTGAACCCCCGCCCCCTATTTTTGATTTTTAGTAGCAGAAGTTCAATCCCTGACTCTCATTTGCCCTTGGAGCCTGAAACAAGGGTCCTTACTCACTACCTACCGCCTTTCTAGGTCTCGGGTTTTGTACCGGCAACTTCAGTAAGAAGCCTGATCCTCTAATGACTGGTTTGTGGACTTTTATCTTACTTTACCTCACATCAGGTTTGTCCATGTCAGTTTCTAAATGTGTTCATGATTATTAACTTTTCAGGGTCCTGATTTATTTTATTTTTATTTTGTATTTTTGTGTTTATTTCTTTCTTTTCTGTCTACGCTGACAAACATTCATGCTTCTCCCCATATGTTCTTTAATTTGCCATTGTCCCCCAGATATTCCTCGCTCAGGCTTGAGATAAAGGGATAATCACTTCAAAGGGAGGCTGGGGGGTGTGGTGGGGGGTGACTGTCCCCTCCCTCCCAGCTGAAAGGAGAAGTGGACAATACGCTAATTGAGAGGGAGAACTGATCACAGGGTCTGTTCAAAGGGGAGCCTGGTCACGCCCCCTCCCCCTCCTCCGCCCCCCCAACACACTTAATTTTATTAGTGTTTATAGTGATGCTTCAGACAAAATTATCACTCAAACCCACCGCAGCCTTTGAACTCCAAAATATTGGGTTATTTGCAATTATCCACCCTCTCCTCTCACTTTTTGCTGCTGTGCTATTTGAGGTCATGAGTGTGATTTGAGTGAGTGA
>NC_024315.1:17400556-17407680 GCF_000523025.1 Cynoglossus semilaevis
AGTGTAGGATTTGAGTGGATGAAAGGGACGGAGGGGAAAAAAGAGGAGGCACGGAATTTACTGTTCAGTACGGAAACAGACAACAAAGGTCGTGGAATGATGCAGATTTTATAGTTAAAACATGGGGACGGGACTGCAAGGAGGGAAGAAAGAAAGAAAGGAGGTTGTGCATTTGAGATGTGGGCAAAAAGCTTTATTTAAAAAAACAAAAAAGGTTATTAGAGGATCACGGGTTTGAATCCCGTCTTCTTGGCTGTAGTGCATTTTTTAACAAGCACCATAAAATCTGCTCCACTCTCCTCGGGTGTCTCCTGCTCCTGGGATGATTAAATGCAGAGGAGAAATTTGCTTGTGTGTATATATCTGTATATGAGCAGAGACCTAGACAGTTTACACTAATCTCTTCTCAGTACAACTCATGTCAAAGCAGAACCACTTCATTGACTCAGTCCACAGTTTTCTGTCCATATTCCAGTCATCCAGTCTTGCATGTGGACTCTTTTAAATACTTTATCATATGGCCTTCTGCTGATACTGATATTATTTATGTTTATATTGTTTTCTTGATTCCAGTTTTATTTTATTTTGTTTTATATTTTCTATTTCATTTATTGTACTTTTACTTGCCTTTACTTCCGTCTCTATCGCACCTTCATTTCTCTGTCATTGTCTGCAATGTCATGCGACAATTAAAGATTCTTGATTCTTTTGATTCTTCATCTGCGTCAGTTTTTCTTCCTAAGGTCATAATCAGAGACCATGTGAATTTTTCCTGATGTGTCCTGACGCGACATCTCCATTGACAACAGTGAAATCTAAGCCCCCCCATCTTTCAGCGTAGACTCTAATTAAAGAGGGGCTTCATTTCCACTCGGCCGCTGATACACCACATGCCTTTCTTTTCTACCTCACCACGAGCTCTCAATTAGCCTCCAGGTCACCCCGTTTTATTGGGGCTTCATAGCGAGTCAGTGGCAGCACTCTCGTCCTGTATTGTGCTTTTTAAAGCGTTGGAATCTTCCTGTGAAATAGTTAGGGCCCCAACAAAGGGGTCAGGCCAGGGTCGACATCAAATAGGGGCTTCTGGGGGCTACTTTACAGCACCCTCTCACTCCTTTGTCAGTGCTAAGCACCAGAGTGGGCATTCAAGGGTCAACAGGTGTGGTCCTGGGGGTTCAGGAGCCAATGACACTTCTCAAACAAATTATTTGGTTTCCTGGTGTAATATTTGGGTGAGAAAAGGCAATGTTATTTTAACTATAACTACATCTGTTTGGTGATGTCTTGAGCTTTAGACAATAATAAACTTAATAGATTTAGGTTTGTTACTTTCAATTGGCATTCTAAATCTTGGGGGCTAATTTTAAATACGATGTCCTTCACGTGTGTTCTGTTTGTGAGGAAAGTCATAATTATAGCTTATTTTATTAATCATGCAGGTACATGGTCTTTTCCCTGACATTTAGGGGTGGATTTTCATGTAATCGCAGGACTTTTGTAGCTAACGTTAGCTTTGTAGCTAACGTTTAGCTAACGTTAGCTCTGATGTCCGTACCAGCACTGTTGTAGCTAATGTTAGCTCTGGTGTCTGTACCAGGACTGTTTTAGCTAACGTTAGTCAAGTATGATCTTCCTTCCAGCTTACCTTAAACGATCTGTGAGATCTCTTTAATCCTTTTGTTGTGGTAAGTGCTGTCTTACTTTAATGATTGTAAACAATCCATTTTGTAGCATTCAGATTCTGTATTACCTCAAAAAGATAGCAGGCATAGCCCTAACACAAAGTGTGGGAAGTATTTGTGCATTTTGGGCACAGGACTGTTTGGACTGGTGGCAGTGATGTTTGTTTTCCAGAGGCTTTTAGTACAAACTGGCTTCAACTCATCCTTTCACACTTACACTAACACACAAAGACATACACACACACAGTAGATGGAGAAGGTGTGCTTTCTGTTGTCAACATGGCTTTGTGGCACCGTACAGTGAACATGTGGAGTAGAGACTGTTGAAAATATGCTGGACTCAATCATCAGACTGGCTCAGGGCATACAGGAAGTGGTTGGCAGGATGTCAGTGTGTAATCAGCTGGATTCCTTTGGTGTGTGAAGACAAACAAAAGTGATTTGTTGCTGATTTGTAAGCAAGCTGTATGGTGCTAAAAGATGACTGCTGCACAAGGGTTTGTATGTATGCATTAACTTCACATTTCCTACTCTATGCAGGTATGAAATAGGATTTTTTTCATGCACATGTCTGTTTGCTGGTAGCAAGGTAGAATGTGGGGGTCGCATATTTGTCCAGATCCTGCTCTGACCTAGCATTTGTGTGCCATGTTTAATTAACCCTCTATTTTTTAACAAACCTGAATGGAAATCTTGTAAATGTATAGAAGCAATAACACAATAACATATACAACATGCAAAATTCTCAAAAATAAAAACTCTTTCAAACAGAAAGACTCAGCTTGAAAGGCTTTACTCGTTCTTTTACTTATACTTTATTTTTCTTTTACTTATTTATATATATATATATGTGTGTGTGTGTGTGTGTGTGTGTGTGTGTGTTATTTTCAAAACTAAAAAAATGTTTGCATTGTCCTTGAACTTTTATTTGAGCTATCTGGAAAAAGAGCCTAAGGTGTTGACCCCAGGGTCGCTCCCAATCCACAGGCAGATAAAAATGAGCTTATTCCATGTACAGCTCCACATGAATATAATCACCCCCAGGGGATTTGACAAAGTTAGATGTCATTAGTTCCCTGGCCCTGTACCGCCATCATGAGAGTTTTGTGAATTTGAATCCTCTGACTGATATAATTATATTCCACTTTAAAGTTGATTTCCAACATCAAAGAGACAATATATTCTTTGAAGTAGCATGAGATTAGATCAGCCGTCCTACCCACTCTTTTAGATTCTGTCACAATGACATTAGAGAAGTCATGTGAATTAAAAGACCAGAGAACAGCGCCTGCCTTTGCTCTGTGTCCATTTTCAATCAAAATGTCATGCTGTGCTATTTTCTCTCAATGTGGGACTGGCAAGTGTGTTAGCCTGGAATCTTTGTGGCTAAAAGCCTGTGACCAATTTCAAGTATTTGACTGTTACGATACAGGATTGTCAAAAAGGAATTTTAAAAAAGTAAAAGTACTACAATCAACACCAGACATTGTTTCTATTTATAAACGAGCTGCTACTTGAAGGAGGTTTATTTATACATAAACAATTGTGTGGTTTCCTCCACCCAGACCCTGATCTGGTGTTAATGTAAACATTTAGCGCTAGCTTTTATTTGTCATTGGTGTCAGGACAAAAAAGAATCACAACTTATTTTTTACCTTACCTGTAGCTATTTAAAACGGTCTTTCAGTCTCATTCATTGTTTTTTTATGAGGCGATGTGAGTTGCCATGAACGTTGGATTGAGAACCATAATTTTCTTTTTCAATTCACAAACGTATAAAGTAAGATTTTTGTTTTCAAACAAAATAGCATTTGTAAATTTCATAAATACAATTTAAGAATACCTGTGGTAATGTGAAATTCAAATAGATTCCCATCGTTCCTTGTTGTGTACATTATATATATGTATTTGTGTGCTATTACTGCTTTATTTTGGCTTTTATTAATATTTGACAATATTTTATAGGGTGACTTTTAGAATGATCTCAATTTATTATATTTAAACGTTTTTTTCCAATCTTTCACCCAGATTAGGGTAACACCATGGTCTGTTGTATCTAATCAACACTTACTGTTTACTTTGGAACAGTGTAAAGTTTCAGGGACCATTGTGTTTTTTTAATTAGTCCATTTGTGTTAATAAAAAACATTTTGATCCCTCCCTCACAATTTTTAAATAGCCTTCACTGAGGGTTTATTTAAGGGGGCCATCAGTGCTTTCATTTTGGTGCCAGGACTGGACTGGTCTTGTCACTCGGAAAGGCTATCGGCAACAATGGCAGCCCAGGGCTTTTGTTTGCTTTGTGTTGTGTCTGTTGAAACTTTGTATAGTAACACAACACACATACTGTAAGTGAAACGCTATTGGCGCGGCGGATCACTTACTTCTGACGCTCCAAAGCCTCGGGGAGTTGGCTCTGTTCAGCCTGTCTTTGATAAGGTCCTGCTCCAGATGCAGATCTTTTCTGCGCCTAAAAAAGTTCATTCGCCACATTTGCACGCGTATTACACACGGAGGATGGTCTGATAAAAATGCATTAATTGGCTTGTAGCTCGATTGTCCTTTTTTGTCTCCAGCGTGCTTTTGTGTATTGTGTTTTTGCTTTGGTTGGTGCGCGGACGACGCGCTGTATTTTGTTGTATCTTCCAGGACCTGAGCAGCGGTTCCTTGCTTTGAAGTGCGAACAGTTAAACCCTGCTCAGCCCGGGTCTGTTGAAAGAACAGCCTGAAGGATTTCTATCCGACTGCCATGGCTCTTTAAAACACAACATTGGCAGGAAAAGGCGAAGACAAAGACGTATTTTTAAAATTATTATTTTATTTTGTGTGCCTTTTATTTCGTCCGCTCAGACAGGACCAGTGTGTACGCGAGGGGGGAAACGCCGGTGCGGCTACAGCGCAGCCTGTTGTTGATTCATGGGGACTACTTTGCTGTGACTTTATACACTTTATCTCGTGTTGTTGTTTTTGTTTTTGTTTTTTTTAATTTTTTTTGTATAATCAGTGAGGAGTCTACAGTGGGCTACACGAATGGTAAGTCGTGGCAAAGCCGCTCCACAGGCCCACTCTCGCGGCCGCTTTGATGTGCTGCTGCTGCCCTTTGAAGTTGAGAAATGCGGGCACTGTTCCTTGTTTGTGGGCGAGGAATAACAGTGAGACAGATAAGAAGCTTATGTATCCCTGTGTGTAGATGTGAGAGTATACACGTAGACGGTTGTTCACGTCAAACCAGCTTTAGGACCTTTTCTAGCAGTAAATACTGACTGACTCTTTAAAAGACCAGGTGCGCTCATCGGGAGTTTTCGTCCAAACGCTGGATTGTGACCCACACATGGCTCGCCTGGGATTTTTCGTTGTTGGCGGAATAAAATATGTTTTAAACTTCCCAACACAGAGTTCTTGCTACTTCTTGTGATCTGACCAGAGTTTGTTAGATATGTGTCTGATTTGACAAGATAGAAATCGCGCGTGTGTGCGTGCTTCTTTTGAATGGAGGTGGGAATAGAATTAAATCTTTCTCGTCAACCTTTTCTCTTCTTTCAACCCTGTTTGTTTTGGTACCAGTCTTGTCGGGGCCCACTGTACACTTTGACAAAAACACTGGCTCACTGACAGTGGGGTTTGAGGTATGTTTACTGGAATACAAACCAGTCTTGTCAAGACTAGTTGTCCTTTACAGTTTGAGACACCTGTCTCTCTGCTGTGTTACTTCTTCAGGGCTTTTTTTCTAATACATAATATATCTTGTCCGGACTAGCTTATTCACTAATTTTACCAAACCTGTCTCTGTTTCTAGTGCAGGTACCACCCTTTGAAACACCATCAGCCTACGTGCATACGTCTCCTTGTCTCCTTGCTCATAAGGACCTGTTGTTAACCTTGTGTTAAATCTGTCTCCTTGTCATTAGAATCACTAAAAACGGCAGAGGAGGATGTGTCACATTCAGTTAGTTGTTGCTTTTGTTCCCTTAAACGGATCTCTTTTTTAGTTAATACGTGTAGATCTTATTGTAGAATTACATCTGGCATAAACTCAGATCTTTTGTATCTGTTCCAAATGAAAGGGAAACGTGATTCGAGTTAAAGCAGTAGTTTATTTGTATAATTTAGATTGGGTTCACATTGTTAACGTTTGTCCAACCTCTGTAATTACTAGCTGTGTGGTTGACAGTAGAAAGAGACGAAGTGGAGGTGTAACGGTGTTTTTTATATGTGGGATAAAAAAAAAATAGAACTCTGTTGGAGGTGGCTGTGGTGTTGCGTCCTCTATAGCCCCTGTCCCACTCCCTACCTCCTCCCCTCTCCCCTCTCCCCTCCCACCTCCTCCTGCACGTTTGACACCCCTTGTGATCTACATAGTCACTGAGCCTTCCTACTCTGAGGTCAGTTGTTGAATGGGACAGGGTGCGTTCAACATCAGCGCTGCGTTTGGACACATGTAGCAGGTCGCACGCTCGTGAACGCCGCCCTACATGTAATTCATATTCTCCCAGTGCTGGATTACTGTGAAGAGAGTTTTGCACTGTGATCGATTCAACTCAAAATGGAGTAATTCACTTTTTAACGGGATTTAAAGTCTGGATGAACATCATACTCTGCAATGGTATGTGGTTTTACGCACGACCATGCTGCAGTTTTACTTAGAGACGGTCAAAGAGAGTTACACTGTCTGCACTCTGCGTAACATAGATAGATAGATAGATAGATAGATAGATAGATAGATAGATAGATAGATAGATAGATAGATATAAATGTTTTAAATGTGTTTTATCTTATGGTTCACGATCAGTTTGTGCCGCTTCACTTTTGGCGACGGCGCTGCTGTTTCTTGCTGACGCTCCATGGCTGAGGTAGATGTTTAACGTGTTCCACATGTACAGTATATATCGGCCTGTTATCTTCGGCTGCGCTCGTTGGTAGTTCACACACGTTGTCGGGGCTATGATTGGAAGAACGGCTGTAATCGCCCTGACCGGCAAATATTACGGCGATTGATCGCCTGCTTTTACGCATGAGCGGCGAGCCCGTCTTCTCCCGCGGGGCTCTTTAGCCCAGTGTCTGAGGTCACTGAGATGCCGATGAACGGATGCATTTTCTCCAAACTCTCGTCTGCACATCAGCGAGTTGAAAAGTGTGCAGATGCAGCGGGACGGCGGCTGAAGGTAGGACTGGCAGTGCATTAATTGGAGCTGTTTAGAGAGATGGACTTGTTCGGAAAACACGTGTCTGCAGCCGCAGTTGTGAAAGACTCCGGTTTGGCTGAAGAAATGATGGTTTGTCGTAGGTATGATTTTTCATATGACACGTCAGTGCAGGTTGAGAATGTAGGCTGCAGTTGATCTCTGGGTTTAGATTATAAATAGATAAATGAAGCCAAAGAAAAGCTCTTTCATATCCTCCCTGTCTGTGTGAACCCGCGGCGGGTGCCTGTGTTTGAAAGGG
>NC_024315.1:17408699-17426199 GCF_000523025.1 Cynoglossus semilaevis
TCTTTCTTTTGATTAGATCAATACTTTGTGTTTCAGAGTGAAGAGGAGCTAAGAAGCTCCCCCGCTGCTTTTAGAGAGTGAGGAGGATTAAGAGGCTGGAGCTCGGCGGAGGCACGACGCCACTCTCTCACACAGGCAACCGGAGCTGGAGCCATGAGCAGGGCGCTGGCGGAGCACATCAGCACTAGCTTCCGAGAAGATGCTCCCCGTCCTCCGGTACCGGGGGAGGAGGGAGAGGCGTCATGCTACAACCCCAGCAGATCTGCCAAAATGAGAGCCCAGAGCAAGGTGAAAGAGAACCCAGCCACAGCTGCGCCTGCTGGCTCTGCGCTGCGTAGGAACGAGGATGGACTCGGGGAGCCGGAGGGCAGCGCGTCCCCTGACTCGCCCCTAGTCCGGTGGACCAAGTCCTTACATTTTCTCCTGGGGGACCAGGACGGTGCCCACCTCTTTAGGACCTTTTTGGAGAAGGAGAACTGCGTGGACACTTTGGACTTTTGGTTCGCCTGCAATGGCTTCCGGCAGATGGACTTAAAGGATACCAAAACGCTGCGAGTTGCCAAAGTTATTTTCAAGCGGTACATTGAAAACAACAGTATTGTTGCCAAGCAGCTGAAACCTGCCACCAAGACCTTCATAAGGGATAGTATTAAGAAACAGCAGATAGATTCTGCCATGTTTGACCAGGCACAGATGGAGATTCAGTCCAACATGGAAGAGAACGCGTACCAGATGTTTTTGACCTCTGACATATACCTCGAATACGTGCGCGCTGGCTGCGAGAACGCAGCCTACATGAACCACGGGGCTCTGGGCAGCCTGAAGCTGATGTACGGATATCTGCCTCCACTCATGGAGGAAGAGGAGTGGAGTTGTAATGACCTGAAGGCAAAAACATTAGGCACTGTGGTTGGACTTTCTGCCAAAAACCTGAGGGCTACTGCTACCCTCCGGACAGCATCTGAGGTCCTGGAGAAGAGTTGCAGGTAAGATTTTACACTTTTTTTTTTTCTTCTCCTCAGCTTTTTTTTTTCTCATAATAACCATTCTTGCTTTAGTGGTTGCAAGGCTGTTTTGTTGTTGTTATTTCACAAATGCCTAAGAAAAGAGATAAAGGAACTGGATCAAAGGGTCTCAGAGGACCATGCCTCTATATTTGTGCCCTCCTGCCTTGCATTTAGCCAAGGGGCTGGATGGGGTGGGGTGTGCAAAACATCAATGGATCTGAGTCTTCCTTTTAAGTAAATGGTGTCTTGCAGGCAGCCCTCTGCTGGCTTTGCTCAAGTTTCCTCTGCTTTGAAATGACTCCTCTGGTTCAGGCACAAATTCAGACGCCAAAGTATCACAAATGTTACAAATGCTACATGAAACGGTTTGATGCTATTGTAAAGCAACATTGGAATTTATTTATTTGGCCATATCTTAATTCCACAGAGACATGGCAACAGAGAGGAGAGAACTTGTGCAGGCTTATGCCAAGCGTAGATATTGTTCTTTTGGTCGGAGATGAAAGTGTTTGTGGAAATCATTTGGGCTTTGAGCTCGTCCCACACATTGTCCAACAGCTGAAATCTGTTTGAGCCAGGAACATTTTTTAGGCTGGATTTCATGCTTGAGCCCGCATCAAAGGGCACTTGAAACTTTTTCATTAAAACCAGTTTGCCCCCACATCTGGACACAGCAATTACTGGGTGAATTACACCATCTAAATATTCAGTTTAGGAGACGATGATCCATACTTTTATAATTAAGAATGTGTAATGTGACTGGATTGTAAATTATCCGCGTGCATTCAAGTCTGACAACTTCAAGCTCCAGCATTCCTCTGAGTTTCATCCGTTTGGTGAGCAGCTGTCAGATGATTTGGCAAAGTGGTCATTTGATTCAAAGAGTTTGTGTGGAGTTGGGAACTGATGAGCACAGGGTTTCTTGTCATATGTGCCAGTCCTGGCTTCCTGGTGTGACTCCTGCATTCTTGTTTTCAACAGAAAGTGAAGCAGGAGGAGAGAGAGAGAGAGGGAAGGAGACCAGGGAGCCCCCTTTTTCTTCCTTCCGTCACCCACACTCTCCCTCTGTCTCCCCCTGCCCCTCGCCATCTCTTTAGGTCAGGCAATTTCCATCTCAAACATGTGGAACTAATTTTGCCACTCCACAGATTCTCCCTTTTCCCCCCTCTTTTTCTGGGGGGGTGGGGTGGGGGGGGGGCTTTAAAGTACTCGACCAACTGATAGAAAAACACAACAACAAAACATCCTCAGTTCAGTGCTGCTGCGTCAACCCGCCAAAACCACTCTGCCAAAAAGTGTGTTTCTGTTTAATTCTTCCTCTTTCTGTTGCATCCAAGTCTTTTATCTCTCCTTTATGAATTCTGTCAGACAGAAACGGAGTCGGCTTCAGAGGGAGACAGTAAAAGACAAGAGGAAGGAGGGAGAAGTCAGGGGAAGGAAAGAAAAGAAAAAGGGAATGAGAAGGAGAGCAAGGGGTGCAGAGAGCCCAGCTGTGCTAAATACCTGACTCTTTGCGCGGACCTTCCAAAGGTCAGGTTTGTGCTTGGGGCCTACGGCTTTAGTCATGCTGGGGTTCTCCTCTCAGCACTCCCGGCAGAAGGCATTCTCATAAAGAAAGGGGCCCTCCTTCCCCCTTTCCATCCCTCTACCTCCCTTCCTCTCTCTAAAGCTCAAGTTCCCCCTCCCTCTACTTCCCTCCCTCTTCCTTGTCCACCCCCTTCACTACTGGAACAGGAATGCATCACAGCAGGACAGAGGAGAAAGGGAGAAAGAGAGACTTTAGAAAAAAAGGAAAGAAAAGCAGGGGAGAGTGGGTAGAGGAGGGGCCCCGGTCTTATGACAGAGACAAGGAAGGAGTTTGAAGTTAAGGAGTGTGAAGAGTGATAAGAAAGGAAGGATAGAAATGGAATGCTCTTGTGAATTTACACAGCAATAGCCCTCAGAAGTCTGTGGAAAGTGACTTTAAAAATGCATAAAATCTAAAAAAAAAAAAGTCACCAAAACAATCTTCCTTGTTGCTGTCTTGCCTGAAAAGTGTGGAAAGAAATGAATTAAATCAACTCCAGTTTCACATACAATATCTCCTCAGTCTACACTGACATTGCACTAAACCATGATTTCTCCCTCTGCTCTTTTGCAGGTCCCATCGTCGAGGAGACCCCGCCAGCCCTTACTTTGTCAACTCTGGCTACATATTTGCCCCAGCCACTAGTGCCAATGACAGCGAGATCTCCAGCGATGCCACGACCGATGATTCCATGTCCATGACAGACAGTAGTGTGTAAGTGTCTTGGGTGTTTGAAGGTCATGTCAGCCTGGACAAAACTCTTCTAGTTTAATTTTTAATTAATACCAGCTTGTGTTTCTGAACTCGGTCCTTCACTTATAGCCTGGTGGATGTTATGTTTCAGAAATAATGTTGTGTATTTTAATTATGCCCTTAACACTGACGTCAGGTATTTCTGTTGTTAAGTTGTTAAGTCCTTCAGGGAGATAACTCTGGGAAAGTCATTAATGTCCGAGGACCTTTTGAAGTACACTCTGATGTGTTACAAGCTTGAGAGAAAGAGAGAGGAATCAGAAAGTCTTGATGTGGGTGGGGGCGTTGCCTCATTTTCCTTTAAGTTGAAATGTATCCATCCCACCCTTCTGCCACAACAGACTTGTTTTTGGGTTTTTTTGGGTTTTTTTTTTTTTCATATTATCTAATCGCTTTCTCCCTTTGAAGAGCTGAGGGGGGTGGAGGGGTGGATAGGAAAATGGCCATTCGGCCCTCAAGACAAACTCATTGAAAAATGTTGGCACCAAATGAAAGGAGGCTTACTCACATGGTGGGTCGGTTTCCTGCCACTGGCCTCTGCGGCGTGCTGAGATCATGTGTCTGCGAGGCTTTCACAGGGGTTACTCATTTCTAGACCTTGGGACAAGGCATAAGGAACTCCCCCTGGTCAGACAGGGGCAACCCGTTAAAAAAAGTCACCAGCTCCATCTACAGCTCCACAACTCCAGTCTCCAGAGCCAGTAGCTAGAATGGTTAGTGCTGTAGCGCTTGGGAGTGAGAAAATAAAGTGCATGAAGTATAAAGGGCTTAACTGAATCGCTTTCAGCCTATTGTTAGGTGAGGGGAGCTTAGGGGGGATAAGAGGGGTGGCTGGCAGCTCTGAAAATGACTTGAACAAGTGAATGGGAGATTCCCATAAAGTAAAGGCCCATGAAACCATCAAAGATTCCATGGTTGATTTCTCTTCTCCAACCTGGACAAAACATTCAGTCAGAACAGTTCAGCCTGATAATGTACAGATACTGAGTGGAGAGTTCTTAGGATTCCTGGTAGTCAAAGGACATCCTGGTTCTTTCTTCCTGCCCTTCAGGAGGTGCTAGTGTATAAAACATTGATCGGAGTAGTATTTCTAACTTCTAACTCTTCATTACTCTGTAAATGTGACTTGCAGAACTTGTTCAGAAGAACAAGGAAGATGCTGATTTTGGACCAGTGTCATATTTCAAAGTCATTTTCTGCAAGAGTTTATGTTTGTGACACAGTGATCCGTCCCCATCTTCAGCTCTAATCTGTTGTTTTCCTCCCCAAACTGATGCTCAGAAAAAAGAAAACACTTCCTCTTCCTCTTTTATTTGTGGGAACAGTTTGATTAGTGTGTCTTTGTAGTTGTGAACAGACGCACACTGCAAATTTAAATCTTATTAGCCACATAAAGAATAAAGAAGAAAAAAATTTGGGAGAAAGCAGGGGTGGATTTCTCACTCTCTCCCCCCATTTCTCTCGCTCTCTCTCGCTTTCTCTTTGCTTATATCTTATTTATGGATTTACTTGGACGCTGGGGAATGCTGCTGCACCAACTTCAAACATTACCTTATCTTACAAACCAGCCTTTTGATGTAGCTGAGATCAGAAGCTCACAGCGGCGCGCTTGCCAAGCGAAGATGGCAGTGGGTGCATATGTGCATGAGTGTGAGATTTCAAAGAGGCAGCAGGGGGAAAAAAAGTAGCATTTGGGCTAGGTCAGACACTTCTGAGCAGCCAAAACGGCCAAGATAATTGGCCCAACCTAAGTGGCAGCTGCCTGCAGAAGCTAGCAGACACAGGAGGGGAAATTGGAATTAACAGAATAAATACCTAAATGTTCAGAGACTTCTAGTAATCCTTGGTACGTTTGTATTTTCATATTACATGTTAACCACACAAATCCAAAGCCACTACTTGGCAACGCTTCTCAAACCAAATTGCAACCAAAGTTGACACCAAGTCTACTGCATTCTGGCACCTCCTGTCAAAGTTGACAAGGACTGACGTAACCTTATCAGTTGGTTGCAACCTTTGAAGCCAATAGGGATGTTTAGCATATCTGGCCTATTGTTGTGTGGGTTTTTGTTCCCTTCACTTCAGTGACTCCCAGGCCTTTTGATTTAGCTGTAATGTGCCCAGTGGGTGTTTACTGGGCGGAGCTTTTGTTGGTCACCCCAGTGATCAACTCTCCTGGCCTATGTAAAAAGATGTGCTAATGGTGCTAACAATAGTGGTTGTACACTATGAGAGACCCAGCTGATGAGCATATCTATTTTTTTTTCTAAATCAGATGAATAAACGTCTAATACTTCTGCCTCTTCCACAGTGATGGAATCCCTCCATACAAGCTGGGTACAAAGAAGCAGCTCCAGAGGGAGATGCACCGCAGCGTCAAGATCAATGGCCAGGTCACACTACCACACTTTCCGGTAAGATATGCTTCTGCTTCTTCTAAATTCAGTCTTTGTCACATTGTCAGACGACTGGGCCCAAATTATCTCCTGGAAATCTTGTTTGCCATAAATTAATTAAACAGTTATTTCACAGCATAAATACAGACTCCTGCCTCAAACACAGGGTTTCAAAGTAGAGTTTTCTGGCAAAGTAGAGAATTCTGGTTCTTATCCGCCATTTTCCACATTTTCACTCCTGATGTCAGCTGGTATTGACTTTGGTATTTAATGAAAAATTAATGGATAAACTCTGAATGTGATGGACATAAACATTCAGGTCCTGATTACTTTACTCCTCTGTCATATCTACTCCCATTAGCCTTAGCGGTGAGAGCTCACCGAAGTTACTACGGACAGCTTTAGGGGACCAGGTTTTACCAGACAGGTTAACACAGGTTAAGAGTCTGATCTGCCAAAGACGGATCATGTTATTCTTCATATTTAAACACAGGTGTGTGTGTGTGTGTGTATGTATGAGTGTGTGTGCAAAGAAGCAAGCTTTTCTCATTCTCCTCCACCTTTCTTTTTTTTCCCACTTGCACTCCTTTAATGTCTCCCCCCTGATTTGGAGATGGCTTCGTCTCCCATGATGCACCAGCCCCAGGCAGTAGGGGCCCCGTGCAGGGCTGGCGCTCTTTTGCCAGCAGCTCTTCTTGCCTTTCTTCTTTTAGCCTTCATCGTATCTATGAAGAGATGAGAGGCACCAAAAAGATTTTAAATCAAGAAGCTGGTATTCAACATAGAAATTTGAGAAAATGGAGAGGAAGAAAGCTAAAAAGAAGAAATGAATAGTTAAAAGAGGGAGGAGTATAATGTGACTGGAGTGTCTCTGAGCTCCCCTGTATGCAGCCAGGAAATAAATGACAACTTCCCCTCAGATCTTCCTGGTATTTGACTCCTCGATTTCTCCCTCCTTATTCTGCCACCACTGCTGATGATTCACAAACACACATCTCAATCCTCTTCCTTTCATTGTTTTTCATGCCATTAATTTTGTCCCCCTCTTTTTACTCTTTTCTGCACTCTCTTCTCCGTCGATATCTGCCTTTTATTCAGAGATTTAAAGCTGCGTGTCCCTCCCACTCCTAGTGTGCGTTTGATGTTTGACAAGGGCCCTTTGAAGTGCGCTAACTTCAGAAGCTGCCTAGCTGATGGCTCAGTTGGGCTGCAGAGGGTGCAGGCAGGGGGCCTCCGCTCCAAGCAAACCAACTGCTACCCCGTCATGACTACCCCCCTTCTCTGCCAGTTGCAGGGTAGCATAGCACTGCCAAGGGCACCTGGCACGAGAGGAAATGGGGTAACTGCATGTAGGCAGCAGAGAAGGTTCAGGTTAGCTCATGGGCAAGGGCATCGGGATTAGGCTTTTGGAACAGTAACATAGGTTTTTGGAATATGGAAGGATTAGGGTGAGGCCAGTGGATTAATTTACCATATTGCATCTGTCAGAAACACTAAGCAGCTTCATTGTCTCTCACACTGACACTAGAGTCTACTCTCCTTTGTCTATCCAACAGAGGACGTACCGGCTGCCTAAAGAGATGACCCCTGTGGAGCCCTCTGCCTTTGCTGCTCAGCTCATTGCTCGGTTGGAGAAGCTGAAGCGGGAACAGGACACCATGAGCTCGTTGGAGGAGAGGCTGCAGCAGATCCAGGAGGTACGGATGCACAGGAACAGAACAGCACGTCTATGCAGCCATGTTCCACATCCTACAAGTTGGAATTATATACAGTTTATAATACCAACTTGTATTCAAAGTTGGCTCCTCATTGCCCCAAGGAATACTGCATTATAGCGTCAAATTGTCAAAGAACAGAAATAAGACCAGGGGATTTGGAAATCTGTCTTCATTCAACAACGTTTGCACTATTTTGTCTCTGCATTTTTTACATATACAGACATATAGAGGCACTTAGATTTTCTAGAGTCTTAGAGTTTAACAGTTAACTCTGAGCCCCCCTCCTGAGGCATGTTAGCTGCTTGTGTTCAGTGGTGGCCCTTTGTAATGCACAGTCATGCTCTGCATTATAAATGAACTGTCCTCAAAGGTCTGTTAGTGAAGCAACTCAAAGTCACATCAACCCAAGTGTTACATCCTTTAGAGTAACTAAATGAAACATTTCTGCAGGTTATGCTAATGTTTTTTGTTTGCATGTTTAGGAAGAGGAGAGAGAAGAGAGTAGTGACCACGCCAACAACACCTCCCTCCATCATCCTCTGCTTCCATCTGGCAGCCAATGTGAGGAAGACCCCCAGGCCATCCTAGACGAGCATCTATCCCGTGTCCTTAAAACACCTGGCTGCCAGTCACCAGGTGTGGTTCGGCACTCTCCACGTTCACACTCCCCAGATCGGACTGGTGCTGTGGTGTCTGTGGGTCATGGGCCCTTCTTCGGTGCATATCCAGAAGCCAAGGTCTTGATGACAAGCAAGCAGTCCACGAAGCACATCCACCATCATTACATCCACCACCACCACGCTGGGCCCAAGACCAAGGAGCAGATCGAGGCTGAAGCGGCTCAGCGTGTGCAGTGCCTCTGCCCTCCCAGGGGCGCCAATTATTCTGACTTCACCCCTGTGTAAGTTTCACTCCTCAGCTGCGATTTCTACCATGCAAAGGCTGCTTTTTTTATTTCTGGTTGCTGATGGGTTCCTCCTCCTCCTTCTACAGCCGCTGCAGCACTTTGTCCAAACGTCCAGTCAAGGCCCCAGAGGAGGGTTCGTCCTCACCAGGCCTTCTCCTGGATGCCACCGATCGCTCTCAGAATGTTTGGCAGTGGATTCTAGAGAGTGAGAGACGGGGAAAGCACAAGCCACACAGGTGAGCATCCTCCAGAACTCACCACACTAGCTGTTTTCACTGAAGTTGATGTTCAACATTCATGAGCTTGTTTTTAACTTAACAGCACTCAAGGCCTAAGGAAGGCCAGTCCACTCGACTCTAAAATCCAGCCCAGTCGGGCCCACTACTCATGGGGCGGAGGAGGCATCGGCAATGGGAGTCATCTTCGAGGGCATCATCCTGGTCACCCCTTCATCCAGGACCCAGCTATGCCACCACTGCCTCCACCAGACACACTGACACAGCTAGAAGAAGCCTGTCGTATATTAGAGGAAGTCTCCAAGCCACCAAAACAGAGGTAGGAAAACATGTGCATTTAAAGACACCAAGGTGGATCATGACTACAGTGTAATAAAAAGGACTTTTGTATTGGTTGTATTTTCTGCTCCATATCCATCCTAAAAAAACAGACACTGAGTATACAATTCACAGTTCACCTTTCTGTGTATCTTTTACTCATCATCATAATGTTGCACCAGTAGATTTAAAAGATGATTTCCATATATAGTATTTAAAAGAAAAAGAAAAGCCTGACTTTTTATTTTGAAAACAGTGTAATTGTGTCAGGAATAGCATCTGTTGGATGGAGTCTTATTCTCTAGTTCCTTTTCTAAAGTGATGTGAGACCTGATCATTGATCTTTGATTTTGACAGGCATTCAGCAGCAGCCGTCTGCCTTCAGCGAGACAGGAACCATTCAGCAGCTGCCTTCCCGACAGGAGACAGCCCTCTGGCCACCTCTGGACTCCAAGCAGACGAGTACGGCTTCTGTCTTTTATTTTTTGTTCAAGTCTTCACTACAGCCTGCTTGTCTCTCTCACTTAAATATGCTCCTATTTAGTTTTCAGAATTCACTCTTCAGACACCTTTTGCAAACTTTTCTCATTTCTCTCTTCAAGCCCTGTGTGTTTTCAAACTCCCTCACACATTTTCATGCTCCTTCCTTAAAAGAGAGATGCTGTTAGTCAGTGCAGCCACAGCTGTGTCTTTGAACTTCTCTGACTTCTTTTTTAATCATTTAAGATGAAAAATTCTTTTAATGTAGAATCCATCACTACCCACCCACCCATCCCCCTCCAAACACACAGACTCATCACTGAAACTCACAAAGCCAGTGCAAAGTCGCTGCTGCCGCCACTGCAGGCAGCTGAAAATTACTAGTTAGGTTATCGCACTTCCCTCACAGTTGTGGAAGCGTTTGATGTTAAACTACAGCCACCTGACATTCAGGCCACTTAGTTTTAATGAGACAACCTTTGGTGTAGCAGTTGTTTGTTTGCATTTGTAATCCACAAGATGTTTTGTTGAGGTCAGCATTTTTATTTCCATGTTTACATGTGAAACCATTTAAATGAATGTTTCTTTTAATTTCCTGCCCTTTAGGTCTAAGGAATTAGTCGTCACCTACTTCTTCTGTGGTGAGGAGATCCCTTATCGCAGCATGATGAAGACCCACTGCCTCACCCTGGGTCACTTCAAGGAGCAGCTGAGCAAGAAAGGCAACTACCGGTAAATATGCAGCACTCACTTTAACACCAATAGTGACAAAGATCCAGCACTAACACACAATCCAGCACTAACACACACAAACACACACACACACACACACACACACACACACACACACACACACACACACACACACACACACACACACACACACACACACACACACACACACACACACACACATATGAGTAGGGGGTGCAGTATGAGAGGATTGGTGCAGAGCATGTGCATTAATTATGTACTTCACTACATGCTACTTTAAAACCAATCAAAATACATCAAGCATACTATATCGTGATATATTTTCTAAAATCTATCTAGAACTATTAATCACTTATGTTAGGAATGACCAGTATTATTAAAAAACCTTAACTTCATTTATTTATGCTTATTTATTGAGCAAGAATGGGAAAAAGTGGATCTCAATATTTGATGAGAAACTGCAGAGCCACAGAATTCAAAGCTTACAGAGGGGGGTTGTGTTTTTTGGGGGGTTTTTTTCTATTCTTTTTCCCCACATCTGGTACTGATTTTCATGGTAAGGCAGCCTCAATAAATATGGCTTTGAAGCCCAGGCCATTTTATTTTGTGCACAAAGACCATTGCTAGGCCTCCTCTGCACTGTTGCATCAGACGATAAAGTCAAATGCCACAAACAACTTGTTTCCCCCTCAGTTAATGACAGTTAGCTGCCGCCAAAATATCTGCCAGGTGATGAGGGCAAAAACTCCATAACGAGGTCAAGATTAACGTCAAGCTAACTTTAATGAAAGTCCAGTCTTGATGCACTGTATCACTGTTGTGTTGTATCGCGTAGGTTATATGCCACAGGAAAGACAGAAAACCCTGCATGACATCAGCAGTAGGCTACAGCTACATGTGCTTGTTTAGCAAGGAGAGAGAGAGAGAGAGAGAGAGGAATGGTAAGGAGAGGAGAGGAGAGAAGAAGAGAGGAGAAAAGAGCCCTGCAAACAAGTCTCTGCACCCCTGATATCTCATAACTCTTTAGTGGGTATGAGGTGTCTGGCTTCAATGGCAGCACAAAGTGTGGAGTTGGTTAATTTGGACATGGCAGCAGTACAGCAGAGAACAGTATGCTGTGGCTCTGCCAGATGATATTGGTGCCAGATGTTGCAAAGAGAGAAAAATCCTACCACATAAAACATGTTCCAGTGGAAAGACTCCCTCAGTCGCACTCTGAAACTGAGCAATGACTTTGAACTATGAGTGTAAAGGTGGAAAATGTATGATCCTGACAAAACCTAACCAGTTAAGTCAGTAAAGGTGGCAAATTTAATTTGGATTTGAGCTAATGAAAATGAGAAGACTAAAACCTGCTCAGTAAATTGCAGTCAACAGGAAATGTTTGGTAAAATAACTGGGAGATCACACTGTTGCATCTTTGCACATTCTAAGAAAAAAAGTCCTCTGCAGCTGTGGTAAAGCCACCTCCTCCTTCCCTTCCTCCTCCTTCTTCTACTATTCCTCCATTTGTGTGTAATTACAATCAACATGGAAAATAAAACAGTATGTGCACATTTTTTGTTTGCCCCTCCCTACATGTGTTGTTTGAACAACTCTTTAGGCTGAGCGATAAAATGCAACTTTCCCCCGTTTTACTTCTTTTTTTGCATTGCACACATGGCCAAAATGAGGCATTTTCCATTACAAAGCTATCATTAAATCCCCTCCTGCTGATCTTTTGCTTAGTTTAAAGTGGAGGGGGAAAAATCATTAAGAGCTCCAAGAGACTTCACAGTCACCGGGAGCTAAGCTAACCATGGGAGTTATCTCTGCATGAGAGAAGAAGAAGAAGAGTTGGCTAGCTACATGACCTGTGACCTCCGGGAGACTGTCTGATCATTTGCCGCCCCTCCCAATGAAAAGGCCCCTTGGGCTCAGCCCAGCATCTAAAGCAATCACACCCAGTCACCAAAGCCACTCTGTGTCTACTCTCTTCTGTTCCTCTCTTCTTGGTCAGTGATCAGAAAGACTCCTAAACCAGTGTGTGTGTGTGTGTGTGTGTGTGTGTGTGCGTGCTCGCGCGGCTGCCTGCATGTGTTACAACAGAAACACGGTGCAGCCGAGTGCAGTCTTGCAGTCACAGGCAGACTCTTAGGCACCTGAAATGTCAACCTGTGTGACAGAAAGGCCCTTCATTTGACAGCCATGGAGACACACGGGGGACAGAGAGGAGGGGAGAGGTCACTATTCATAATTGCACAGAATGAAGTTTGGGGGAGTGGGCGGGGGCTGGTTGCATTAGGACAGCCTCTAATTAACCCTTCAACTTTAATAGGTCCTTGCAGGACACATAGGCACCTTTAGATTAGCCAGCAGTTAGCATAAATGAGTGGAAGAGTGTGCACACACTCAGTGTTTACACAGTGTCTGCTGTTTGCAGATGCTTGAGTTTTGCTGCAGTTTTTAAATTGAAATCTCAAAACCTCTTGATGTCAAGTAAACACGAATCGCTGTGGAGTTCTCTGTTTGTTGCATTAGGAACATGGCTGTGGTGGAGATTTGTATTTAGCTCTGAGCTCACAGTCGTGTTAGCACAGTGATGCTTACATTACCCTATAACACTGGAGCCACCGTCCTCCCCTGAATTGAGAGATAAGTGGCTAATTTAAAGGTTTTGTGGCTAATTATTGGCTTAGCTAGTCAGATGTCTGACAACATGTAGGATTTTTAAGGTTTGTAGTTGAACTTAGTTTAAAATGTGCTGGTGTAAATTGAGTTTGAGGAATAATGTTTTATCTTTGTATGGTGGGGTGAACTATAGAGTCAGTCTTTGAAGTACACAGAGTTAGCATTAACGGCTGTGTCTACGATGTGCTCTGCATTTCTGGCTCTTTTGTATGCCTGTGCGTGTGTGTTTGATTTGGTTAAAAGAAAGTCATGCATGAACATGTATATGGAAATAATTGTGTTGGTGTCTCAAAGGGATTAGAATCACACTGATATATAACAGATGCTCTTTTTACCGTCTTGTCCGATCAACTTTTTTTCTGAAGATATCCATACACACAACGTTCTAATTACAGATTTTCTCTCTTGTTCTTTTCCCAGGTACTATTTCAAGAAAGCAAGTGACGAGTTTGAATGTGGTGCCGTGTTTGAGGAGGTTTGGGAAGATGCCACTGTGTTGCCCATGTATGAGGGAAAGGTCCTGGGCAAGGTGGAGAGGATGGACTGATGCCACTTTATTGCCAACCAAACCACACCCTTCCTTACCCAACCAAAAGCTAAACTGTTCCTTAAGAACTCTGGAGAAAGTGACTCTATGTAAAAACACTCTGGACTGTTTTTCTTTTATTGTTGTTTTTATTTTCTAAATATTAAGCTAAACAGAGTTAATATATCCAGCACAAGAGGAGCGATTGAAGGAAGATGAGCCAATGAAGTATCATGATCCCAGAGGAGGTGCCACTCCTCCTGGACTTTCTCCACCAATCAGCCTTACAAACACAAGGGAAAGACACGATGGACTTGTAAAGGCCAACACGAGGAGGAGGAGGATAATGCTTGGAAGACAGCGTGGAGACCCCGCCTCCTCGAGAATTTAACCACTGAAGTCGTCCATGACTGTTCTGTTGATCGAGAGACTCATTAGCGCATTTACAGCGCTGAAGCTGCAGCGCCACCAACCTGCTCTTAAAGCTACACTCCAACATTGTTTGAAAAACGTTTGTACGTGTGCATATACATACATGCTAATATGTATATATACATGTATTATATAGAGAGATGCTGTTGTCATGGTTTTAAAGTTTTTAAGTATTTATTGAAAAACAACCCCCTCCTTCCAACCCCCTCCCCCTATCTCCAGCCAATAGGCAAGCTGCTTTGAATGTTGGGAGAATACTGTGGTGATATTGTTTCAAGTTTGACCTTTTTTTTATCTTTACACTGAGGATGTGGCACTAGCCTAGCACGTCCTATAGCCTTTTAACCCCGTCCGACCCACACCTAAGACCTAAGCAGGGTCTGGTCGGAGGCTCTCCCTCCCCCACTATCCTTACAGGCAATCCCAGTCTTAAATGCTGCTGATAGTTTGTATGTTGACCTGGTCACACTAGTGTTTCCGTTCTCTCAATCTCACCTCATGCCTGCCTTTTTGTCTCAAACTACATCCATACTGATTTTTGTTGAAACTGTGTTTCCACCTGATAATTAGCTACATAGATTACCTTTGAGGGCACAACAGCCTTCAGCCATTCACTCTCACCAAAAGACACCAAACTCTCACAAAACCAACTTTTACAATTGGAACAGTTTTTAATTTCTGTTTTCTGGCAAGTTTCCTTTTCTGTTGTCCATCCATGCCAAAACAGTGTGTTTTGACAAAAAGACAGTGGTGTGGATGTAGTTTGAGTCCAGCTGCAGAGCCCAGTCTATTTGTTGTGCCTTCATTTGTTCATCAGGCATCTCAGCAGTCATTGTGGAGTTGTTGTTAGCCACAGAGGAGACCCTGAGCACAAGTTGAAGCCCCATCTATCAGCCCTGTTACAGAACAACTTGTGCCAACAAAAACAACTTGGGTTGTTGAGCAGAACGGAATTTCATTAGAGTGTCAGAAAAAAAAATCAAAAAAAGGAAAAAAAAAAGAACTGAAGAAGAATTATGGCTCCCAAATCCTTTTGAATGTTGTTACGGTGACATCGTATATAGCAGAGTTCCTGTATACATTGTAATTATGCATTCTGAAGTATGGATACCAACACATGTGATGCACAAGCCGACACTATACACACATCAAACACTTGCTGGTGTTTTATGAGTACAGCACCTGTGCCTACATGGATGCCATACCATGTGCTACCCTGTTTCAGGGTTTAATATATATATCCCTTGATTCTCTGAAGGGTTTTATGTAGAAAAGATATTTTTATGCTTTTAATAATATCCTGTAATCATGTGCTTTTTTTACACCATGGACTCCTTTGGTTTTATTTCATTCTATCTAAACTGTAAATTATACATTATATAAAGAGTTTCATTTAAAGATTTACATGGACCTATAATTATTGTAATTATTGAGAGATGTAGCCTTTATTAAAGTTTTATATTTTTCAAGTGAAGCTGATGTGTCTGGAATCATCTGTTATATCTGCCCATTTTTGTCCACTGACAAACAACTTGTCCCACAGAACTGACAATAACAAAACACATTTAAAAAATATGTATCAATGTATACAAATATCTACAGATGTATATAGAAACATGAAAATTACCATAAAAATTTAAATTATTTTCTCTAAAATGTTCCTACAACTAGGGTGTATTATGCCCTCTAACCTCTGATATCTTCGCACCACATCAGTGGCGAGCCTGGTGAGTGTGCGTCACAAATACCGTCCGTGGGAAACAATAGCGGAACCATAGAGGCACCGAAATAAATGACACGAAGCTTCACTTCAGGAAATCTTCCTAATCATTTTATCTCTATGGAGACTGTTCGATGTAACGCGCATTTTAAAGTTATATTCACAGGTAATTTAGAATTTTTTTAAGTATCCGGAAGAAGAGAAACTTAAACTTCTTATTTTTAATCCGACTTTGGGTCACTGTTCTGGCTCCAAGTGTTTAAACGTTTAATTGATCCCCGCCCATACAAACGGATATTTCTGCCAGTAGGTAATTTCGCAAAATCTGCAACCGAGATTTTGTCCTAAAAGGCAATTTTGGGTCAAATCCGGCTAAAACTTGTGTCATCATTCACTCCTATCTTTTAGGAGACCGTGAATCATCTCTGATTGGAAATGAAGCTTGACGCTTTACCGTGACAGCTTTCTGGTAGGTAGGTTCTCTCCCTCTCTCTTTTTTTCGTGTCTTTTTTTTTTTTTTTTTTTAACTATAAGTCAATGATAATTACATTTTGCCTTAGGGTTATTCCTTTCAGTTATTTTCTCGAACGTATTAAAATGCTTCAGCTGATCATTTAAGAATAAGAAAAAGGGAGTTTATTAGCTGTTAGAACTTAAGCACTGAAATATTTGTTGTTGTTAATTAATCACCGATGTGATCTTCCCATTGCTGCAGTGGCTATCAGCTTTTGTGTGTGTGAGACCTGTGGAATAATACACCCAACTATGGACATCAGGTATGGGAATTTAACATGACGTATCATGATTAGAGGATGGAGTTTTGTTTAGACAATAAAACAATATTATTTAAAAGAACATCTATTAGCAAACTTAACATCACCACAAAATAAACCACAGGAAGTAATTTCCTGTTCTGAGTGAAGGATGGAAGTTGTTGTTAAATCCTCACCACAATCATTCCCGACAGTTACCTGCTGTCTCGCCATCTGCAGGTGTTCCTCAGTAATTAAGAACATAAACTGTTGTTAGCATTGCCACGGTTACGGCAGAGCTGCCTGCGATCACAGTGAGTCACAGGGAAGTCGATCGATGACGCAGCGACTCTAAAATCGAGACCTTGTGTCTGCACACCGCAGAATTCCATCGTTAATTCACAGTCGAAAAAAGAAGTTTGGATTCACTTAGACTGGTTTGTTCCCATTGTAAACACACATCACTGAAAATCCTACCCACCTCGTGATGCATCACAGCCCCTCCCTGCTTAAATGTGCTCCCTCTGTGTTCAACACTTATTAGGAGGCATTAAATATGGACGCTGGGCAGAGGTTAAATGGTTTTATTAAAGAGAAACAAGAAGCAGCGGTGCTCTGTCTCACAGTAAACATGTTAATGAGGCGTCACCTCCTCTTCCTCCTCCCTGTGAGGGACCTGCTGCAGTATTTTCCTCCTTAATTGTCTGCCTTTATTTCTCTAATACAGCGAGGCACAACTGAAACTGTTGTTGTTTCGAAAAGTGACGCTGCTCATTTTCAATGTTTGGTTGATGTGTTGATGTAAAACAGACTAAATCAGAGGAATGATCAGGGGAGCCAGCTAACGTTAAGCCAATGTCATGTGTCATGTTATTGTCAATGTTTGAAACAATGCATTTCACTGGTCTGCTCCTGCCGTCTACTTCTAGGCTAATTCAAGGTTATCTCTTAGATAATCAGTAGCACATTTATGCTAATTCAAAAGTATATTTAAACTGTATAGATTGTTTTCTCATTTAACCTCAAGGCAAATGTTTATGATATTACTAAGGGATACTTTTAATTTAAAAAAATACTTTCAGCTATTTTTAAATATTTAGGTGATTATTGTTCAGTTTTCGCTCCACTTTTTGTCATATCAACTTTTTCAAACCTTCATAGAATTTCACAGGTAACTAACTATATTGCTAACATCTTTTTTTTTTTTACCTTTTTTTAAGTTAAGTTTTGTTTTACATCTGATTTTGATTAATTTCTGTGCTAACTGAAACACGTATTTTCTTTGGCCTTTAGCTCTTCCTCCC
>NC_024315.1:17431199-17437131 GCF_000523025.1 Cynoglossus semilaevis
GTCAACATTCCTCAGTGACCCGTCGGAATGCAGTGCCTCGAAAGACTTCGCCTGTGGCCTGAGCTCAGAGGGTGTGTGGTGTATTTTGACTCCATCACACTCTTGTCTTTTCTGGTACCATCCTGAATATCGCGAGCAGCGTTTCCAAAAATACAACACTTGAGGCGTTGTGTTTCTGTTTTTTTTTTATCATTTCTTTTCAAATGAATGCTTTGACCAAACTCCCTGAGATATGGCAACCAAGAGTCTTGTTAACACGTTGGCCCACAATGCATTGCTGCAGTCTGGTATATGAACATAAAATTGGTTTTGGTCAGAGGCGACTTTGAAGCCAAACAAATAACTGTCATTATGTTATATATGAGATGGATGAACTCAATAAACCAGCACCGCACTGAGGCACGGTCGGAGACTACGTATAAAAAATGGAAGATAACTTTTGGTTTCTCAAGTGAGGCCTAGGAAGTATGATTTTCAAAATACTAGAGGCCAACTTTGGGGGAACAAGAGGTTCTTCTGAGTTGATTTACACCAACAGGGAACACATTTGGGAGGAGTTTTGTCTCGTCTCACCCTCTGGTTTTAGGTTTGCTTCAATTGAACGTGATAATGTTTGATCATGTTTGGAAGAAAAGGACGATAAATCATGGCATGTGGGAATATGGACGGGTATAATAACTGACCTGTTCTGGTAGACATTTGCTTTAGAAATTTAACATTGGTTTTGTTTAGCTTTTGGTCCAATGTCTGCTCTACCCAGGGGTTATCACAGTTCTTACCCCGTCTTCATGTCTTCAGATCCTAACAATTAAAATATGTTTACTTCAGTACTCAGTCATCTCCACTTTACTGTAGCCATGTTGGGCCTTCTGGCCAAGTAGTGGTTCAGTTTTAGTTGTGGTCCAGTCTTATGTGACCTGTTGATGTGGACGTCTTCTACAATGCTGGAGATCATCTGATGAAATAAGGCAGTCTTTGTTGTCTGTGCAGTTGAACTAAAATGGTTTGTGTTCTGGACCAGGGCTGGACCATGTTTTGCGTTGTGGAATATTTATGTTTTGTGTAGAAAATGCAAATGGACCACAGGTCTTTACTGATGAAGATATGGTGTACCACGCAACAAATATTACGTTAACTAAAATGCTAAACTAAAGTTTGTTCATTTGATTATCATTCAGTAAACTCATTTCACACCCTTGATCTGTGATTATTTTAAGCAGAAGCCCAAAAGGTCACGATAGACATAAATAAGGAGGTTTTAGGGTCACATTTTTAACATGTACATGACATTTTCAAAAATGACAGCAGTGCTTGTTCCAAGGTCCTGACATGAACCACAAAGAACCTGCTGCAGCAACCAGACATCGTCAACAATGCATGTCTGGCTTGGGTGTGTCTGCCACTGACAATACTGAACTGAGCTCTTTTTTAGGAACGGGGGAATTTCTCTGTGCTTTTATCCTGAGACAGCTCTGCTGCTTCACTCTTGTGCCTCACACATACCTTCAGGTCCGCAGTCCGTTCCCCAGACGGCTGTGGGGAGAGTGGTGAGGCCACTCTGGGTTTGGAGGCCTCCCAGGAACCACAGGGATAAAAACGAGGAGCTATCATGTGATGCAATCATGTGACTCTGACAGAACAAGAGGCAAAAGGAGAACAATCAGCAACTCAACCTATGGAATACTGAAGTAGGGCAAATTCCAGGCTGCATATGGTTCATATATTGCCTTTTCATCTCTCCTCCTTTGGCCCACTGCTTAGATGCAAACCAGAGATGTTCCTTTAATCATTTTGTGGCTAAAACGATGCAAACCATGTGTTTTATTTTTTTCTTAAACACCATCCAAACAAGTGGAACCACGCCAAGACTTTACACGCATCTAAATGCAGCTCTCAGAATAAAAACCCACCTGGGTTGTGCGTGTTTGAGCGTCGAAGTCTCTGACAGTTTCCCATAGAAGAAGCTCCTCTTGGCAAAGCCCCGGAGCTAAGCCGCCATTGTTTACACACACAGATCAGCACCTGTTCAAGATTGAGCCGTACACTCCCCAGCTGCGAGCCAGTTTCCCTCACACACGTCCGAGAAGAGAGGTCGTCCTGTAGCACGACCACGATGTGTGAAGAAAGAAAGAGGAAGGTTGTGGTGAAAGCCTTCTGGGAAGGGAACGTTAGACACTTCCATCATGGATGGTTAATAAACAGAGGATTGCCATCTCTGACTGACACTTTGGATGGTAGAGGGACTGCATGAGTGGATGGGCTACCAAAGATGATGAAGAACTAGAACAGGTGACAAACCAGAGACGACCAAAAAGGTCTCAGAAAATAAAAAATATTCAATATTTATATTATTTTCTCCTTATCCTTCATTAAAGTTTACTCTTCTACCATTAGAGAATTCCTTCTCTGTAGAATTCTGGAGGGTGACCTTTGACACCAAGTCACAACCTGCTTCTTGATCTGGTCTAAGGACTGAAATACACTCAGTTTTGGGAAAGAAAGAAAACTTGTTGTGATGTTTTGCTCTGATTTCAAAATTGTTCCAAATGAAGTATTGAGAAATCTGCCCACAAAGACATCACAGCTCAAGGCTTGACACAGACATGATGATGATGGAACTTCTCAACTTGTGACTTTCCGTCATTTGCGAAGCCTATATTTGAAGAAATGAGAACCTCGATGTCGACACAGATTGTGACAAAGAAGTCGGAGAAATGTTATCGCCTCCATGTGTTTGTGCTTTTGCCTCCTCCTTGCCGAGGGCCAACATGGGCCCCTCACCCAACAACATGACAAGAGCCCGTCATTGTGAGGAAATGACGGTGCAGTTTAGGAGAGCCCACAGCAGAACTGTTTTTATTTCTTCTTCTTCTACTGACTGGCTGTCGCCAGCTCGTCCCTCTTCGCCTTCGCTTTTCACACACAGGCAATTAAAGCCGTTTCCCAGTGCTGTTATCCACTCCAACATTCTTTATTCATGTTTTTTTGTTGTTATTTTTCCCTTCCTTAGGTTTTTTTCGCCCTCTCTCTTTCTGTCTTGTGGGTTTTATTTTTCGGGTAAGGAGGTCGAGGCTGGGGGCGGAACAAAGGGAAGAGGAGAAGAAAAAAGGAGAGGTTGGTGGTGGGGGTACATTTGCAGCTTTTTTATGAGTAACCACATGTGTTTCTGGGCCCTTGTATTTACATGTCATGGAAAAAAGGCGGTGGAAGAGGATGACGGGAGAAGAAAGACATGCATATGGTTCTTGTTTGTTGGGTTAAACTCTGAGCCGGTTCTGTTTGTTTCCTGTGACGAGCTGAGGGAAGTAACCTTCCTGTAATCACCCTCAAGTCGGACTCCTCTCCAGGCAGTGGTGAAGCTTCTTCTTCCTCAAATCAGATGGTGACTTTAATGCACTGTACACCTAGTGTAGTGCTTCATGTTCCAAAGCAGAACAGCTTCAGGATTATACGCTGATGTTGTGAAGGACGTGGGTTTGGTTTAACGATTTTCTTCTCCTTCATTTCCATGATCTGTCAGTGAAGTTGACTCCTCCTGCTGTTTTCTTTAGTTTACTGGTGGTTACAGGACCGGGTGGTTGTTGTCACCAGATCACAGGTTCCAGGCTGGTCTTTGCCAGCCTTGGTGTATGCAGCCAGCTCCAATCCCCTTGCTTTCCAGAAATCACTCCTCTCCAGGAATGCATTAATGGCTTCCATGTAGTGTGATAGAATAGAAAGTTTATTATGTGTAGGATATTATAGGATTACAAAGTTTTGCTAGAACATGGACCACTATTGAAACAATGTTCCTCAAAATACAATGATTTTCGAGCTGAAATATTAAATACGTCAACCCTTGTTTTCTATTCTCAATTGGGCACAATTTTGTTTGTTTTTTTTTCCTTTGGTAAACACTGTATGGTTGAGATAGTTATTTTATGCCTTTAAAACTCTCTAACCATTGAACCGTCAGTCTCTGTGGCCACAAGTCATCATGGACGTGAGGTTTATCCAAGAAATCTCCCAGGCAATTACTGTTTCAGAGGACAATAAGCAAACAAGCTGCAGATTTCAGCTGTGACTCTCCAGCTAATTATTGCAGTATGTAATTTATTAAGATTGTTCAACATGTTTGCTCACATGATGTTTGATATGGGGATTTGCGGACAATTATAAAACAATAGGGCCATAAAGACACGTCAAAACTCAGCTCAACATCAAAGAGACATGTTCATTCAAAACAGCTCTGCACCAAATGAGTCGCAGACGCCTTTGAGGAAGGACGTCCTGTGGTTTGTCAAAGCTGGATGCCAGAGAGGCAAACACATAATTATTTATTCATGTGTTGATTTGGTCGCAGTTGTTTTTGTCTCTCGTGCCGCTCAGTTCCATTTCAAATTTCAGTTGGGGCTGCGGCACCACGCACCATGTGGTGACATTGGAGAACTTGTCCAGCCTCTGGTGGACAGAGACGACAGTGAGAGAAGTTCTGAGTTTGGCATTGGTTTGAGGATAGATAAAGTATGTGTTTCCCTGATCCTTTTGCTCCATCAGGAGGTGTTTGGAGATGAATCAGAGCTGGAGAACTGAGTGGAGGTGGGAGGTCAGTGGTGATGGCGGACAAGTGAGAGCCAGGAAAGAGAGAGATAAAAGTCGGAACGTCTTTATTTTCCGCGTGTAGGCTGGTGTAAACAAATACACATCTTATGCAAGCTTTTCATCTCCTGAACCATGAAATCTTCTTGGTAAAAACAGGAAAATTATGCCTCACTGCAGGCAGGGAGGGAGAGGCACAGCAGGCAAAGGCTCATGGGAGAAGATATTTAGTGTCAGATCGGGAGTTCCAAGCTATTAAAACCAACCCCCCCTCAACGCCCCCAACTTAATTTGATACAGCTTAACACTGTTTTCTCCCAAATGTTCAACCCTGAGGAACTCATATTGGTGCAATGATTGTTCCCTCATCAAAGTGGCAGAGCTGTAATCATGCTCTTTGTAGTTTAATTGTTTTTATTCAATAGCAAGTCCTCATGGTTAAAAACCACTTTCCGCCTCAGAAGACTCGTAACGACAGTTTTCTTTACTTTTAATCTCGAAAAACACTTTCTAAAATTTTGGTCAACCATTCTAACCAAAGAAACGGTGGAATCAGATTAAAACTGACTTAAAAAATCCCTGTCGAAAGCCAATTGATTTGTTCAGCATGAGCGGCTGAATGCCCTTGAATTCTCTAAAGTTTGCTTTTCAAATTAGCACAGTCTCCATTCAGTAAACCTCTACGGAACAATGGAAAAAAAAACTGCTCCTGGTGGCATGGTTTGAAATAAAAACACAAATCATACTTAGAAACAAATAACCATCAAATGATGTAACTCGATGGCCTCCCTCATCTCGTAGCTCTTTGGTAGGATGGTAGAGAGGTGAGTGCTCCACCCCTCCATCCCCCCACTCCCCCACCCCCACCCTGCCCTAAAAAGCTCCTGCCCAGGAGCGATCCATTTGAACTTCAGTGAGAGGCAGCTTTCTTGTGACGACTTGCAGCAGGCATCTTTGGGAGGCCGTTACAAGTGTCCAGACACGTCTCCTTTTTTACCTGATGTGATGTTGAAGCTCACCGTTGTTTGATGATTCCATACACAGATACGAACCACTATCTGTGTCTGGAAAATGAGCGAGGATAAAAGCGACAGATTGGAAAAGGAGTGAGAGTAGAGAGAAGTAACACTGACAGGACTCAGACCGCAGCCTCAGCGCCACCTGTTACCTGTTACACGTCAGTGCTGGTGTTTGGCCCAGAGATCAAGAGCTGGAAATCTAGTCTACAAACTACAAAGCCATTTATTTCTATCTGTTCTATTCTAAAAGCAATTTTTATTCAGCATAGAAAAAAAATCACTTTAATGTACTGTCACTTTGAAGAAGTTTTTTATCCGTTACCGAGGGCAACCAC
>NC_024315.1:17437162-17440356 GCF_000523025.1 Cynoglossus semilaevis
TCCACCACGTGGCCTCCGTCCTTACTACTGTTCCCTGTTTGTCTCTTTCAGTCTAACTGCATCTCGATTTAATTTATGATCTCATTCTCTCCAGAAAAAGATTCCAGTGATCAATCAGTCAATTAACAACCGAGACGGGGCTGGTGGCTGACATATTTAGAAATGTCTCTGACCTTAAAAATGGCAGAGAGTGGGCTATGACGCAGTGTTTGGTAGTAACAGCTTAGCTTAGCTCTGTACCAAGTGCCTAATGTGAGCCAACTGTGTGACTCACCATGTCTTTATCTGTTTTAGCTCAGATTTAATGGCAACACAGTCTGTGACTCCTCCTTCACTGTAGAGTGTGGAGCTGTTTGAACTGGTCAGTCACAGCCTGGTACATCAACATAGGTCAATAATAAAGCATCAACGATCGTCTTTTCCTTCTTTGAATGTTAGCAAAGCCTGCTAAAAGTTAACAAATTTATTGTGTATGGCTATTTGGATTAATGTCAAGCATAGACGCCAAAGCTGACATTAGCTGGTACAGACACCAGAGCAATCGTTAGCTACGACAGTCCTGGTACAGATAGCAGAGCTAATACATAGTAGACAAACTACTAAGTAGGCGGATGTCTTGACATTTTTGTTCTTTTACTTCACCTGGATGTCCATTCATTCATATTTATATATTTTAATATTGGTATTGAATAAAAGATATTCAACATTATAAACCTCTGACTGACCAGATTGTTTTGAATCTTCTCTTCAGTACTGTACGCCATGTGTGAAAACCTATTCTTAGAGCGTGTGTTCTTTGTGTTGGACAGTCAACGAAATCTCCCAGAGAAACGTTTTTGCCTTTTCTTCTTTCGAACATTCATTCCTGCATCCTCTCCCTCGTCAATAATAATTTGTAAATCCATATGTCTCCAGTTTCCCTCAGCAGATACGGAGATGATTTCACTACCAGATGTTTGGACGTTGACCCAACACTGAAAACCCAGAATTTCACAACATCTTCCAGTTTCCTTGGCTTTTTGTCTGCAGTGCTTGCTGTTGAACCAATATATCAAAGGTTTCTCAATCTGAGCTGTTTTGCTTTTCAAATGCAGTCTGTGTGCCTCGTGTGTGTGTGTGTGTGTGTAAATGAGAAAAAGAAACTTTGCTTTCTTTGTGAGCAGAAGCAGCAGCAGCGTGTAGGATGACACACACACACACACACACACGGTGTTAAAATGGCCGAGTAGCAGAAACGCGTCACCAAACAGCAGCTTCTGCGATACTTTTGACGCAGATCTCTCTTTTAACAACTTCTCCTTTTAAGATCTTTTCATTTCGCAAAGATTGAGAGAAAAGGGCAGAAGACAAAAGAACCCAAATGCAGACTTCACTCCTGCCTTGAAGTTGTTAAAATTAGCGTCTTGAAAAAAAATCAAAGGCTTGACATTAAACATTGAGAGACGGTTGAAATGTCGACGCTGCAGCGTTTTAGGGAAGAGTGATGAGAGATCCTCGCCGCAGACTTTGGTGTCACTTCAAAGCTTGGACTCTGAGAAAAGTGGGATAATATAAAACTGATAGGCAATTCTTCACCTGCCTCCGCTGACCTCGTCTCATCCTCAGATTCTGGGACTGTGCCTGCTCACCACGGGGTGAGGGTGGGCTGTGGGGGTCTGTGGGCTGAGGGGGCGAGGTTTGACGTGTAACCCTGGAGGTCGTCTTTGGTCTCTCGCCCTGTGACGGCCTCTTTCTTCTCTTGTTATGCTCAGAAAGAAAGATGGCCGCCTTTGAACTCCACAGTAGCCATAGAAACGGCTGGAGTTCCTCCACTTTAGCGCTGGCCTGTCAGAGTCTGACTGGGCCGCGGTGATGGGCCGGCATCATTAGAAGCCGACGCACACAGGGCACAGTGCACTGACACATTTGCTGACACAGGGCGTATAAACAAGGCCTGGTGGAAGTGTGGATGTTTGTTTTTCGGGGGGGACGGGGGTCATTTTAATTGCCTTGGCCTATGAACTCATGCACAACACTGAACCTCTGAGCAACAGAGGCCTGATGTGTCTGGACCAACTCAGATCTGGGCTCTTTTATGTCACATATTTGAGGCACTGCCAACAAAATCAAATTTTCACCTCTTGTTAGAGCTAGAGGCGAAGTCTGGGACTACAACCGGAGGCATTGTAGTTCTGGATCTGATGGTTCACCAGGAAGATGCTGCTGCCAGATGTCAAATCACTGAACACTGTTGGCTCTGCGACATCGTGGTAACTAAAAATGAACAGAACTTTGACCCTGTGGACGTCGTCTCTGTCTTCCTTCGTAGACTGTAAATAAAATTCATCTTTGTCCTCTCACCTGATAATAATTGGAGTATTTTCTTCAGCTCCTGTCAGTCAGTCGTCTTCACACTGGGAGATCATTCATCTTCATTCTTCCAGGGGACCTGGAGCCCCTGGACAGTTCTTCTGACCATGACAGGGTGAAAACCAGCATCCGTCACTGACAGTCACACCTGTGCTCAACTCAGAGTCAAATATTAACCCAATCCTGCGTGTTTTAATGGAACTTTGGAAGGAAACTAGGGAACCTCAGGAAAGTAGTAAAAAACAAACAGGTATGGAGAGCACAGAGAATCCCATAATAAAAGTGGCCAAACACAGTACAGTCCAATGAAGATCTGTTAGAAATACCTTTGGTCCACGTCTCTCAGTGATTTCTTTTTGAAACGTCAAATCATTCTTTTGAAATTGCACATAAATCATAGAATCCTTTTGTTCTGGCCCTTTTTTTTTCTAAAGACTTTAATTTGCCAGTCTTCCAAACATCAAAGACCCACCATTTTTGAGTCCGTATTCCTCCCAATTCAGGGAGAATCTCTGTTCTGTCGTTCCGCTACCTACACACACACACACACACACACACTCCCACTCCCCATCTTCAGTAAATATGTGTGACTGCTTCACTTTCCAACACTGTATTTATTTTAAATGACTATTATTGGCTGGCCCGGTCAGAGAAGCCCCTCCCTCTAATCCAGTCTTATGAAGGTCCATCCATTGACCATTGTGTGACTTACAGTTTTAGTGAATGACCTGCGCATCACAGGCTTATAATTACGTTGGAAAGAGGAAGGCAAGAAAATTCAAACACTCCACCATCACTAACACCGCCTCCTCCAGCAGACACCCACCCACCCCCCCCACCCACCC
>NC_024315.1:17459930-17475143 GCF_000523025.1 Cynoglossus semilaevis
GATCCCCAAATGTGTTTTTGAATCTGCTGGTTGTGTATTCCAACATCAATGGAGACGCAGTTGCAAGTGCTCGCTTTTATTATTTTTCACAGAGATAAAACGCAACAACAGAGGAACGGGAGGGAAGACAGCGGCGTTGTGGGTGTAGAGAGGCAGCGTGGGTGGAGAAGGCATGATGGGAGGGACCCTCACATGGTCGGAGAGCAAGTGTGTCACATTCTGATCAGATGAAATTATTAATCCTACTAACCTGGCATACCAACCATCACTGATGATGATGATGATGATGATGATGATGAAGATTTCTTCACCCAATCTTTGGCCTTCCCACTTTTTGACCACAACCTTCTCTCTCATCTTTTTGGACTCTTTGATTAAAAAAAGTTTTTTTCCACCAAAACTAATTCTTTAATTTCTTTAACTTCTTCTGTCTGGTCCTTTTTTGGACCAATCACAGCAGTCCTCAGGGGAAGGTGGGGTCACACACCGGACAGTTCTCCAGTCCAACACAGGGTCACATATAGAGATGTCCACACTCACATTCACACCAAGGTTTTATGGTTTGATGATTTCTTTGTTTATTCTTTTTGACCAATCAAAAAAAAGCAGCGACTGTGAAGTTCTGACCTTCACTTAAAATCCTCAGTCCAACTTCAGTTGTTGCATCCTGGGCTGTGATTGTAGCGCGGGGGATTTAAGCTTCTTGCTAAGGTATAATGAGTGAAGGGCTTCTTTGATTCTTGGAGAGCTTTCATCTTCAGTCAGACCTTCAGTGGTAGACTGTACTTTCTGTCCTTCTCGGCTTTGTCTTTTTGCCTTGATGTTTGATGGAGGAGACAGACAAAAAAAGATATTTAATATGGTTCTCATGCCGTCATTACGGCTCTCCGTGCTGCCAGGCTCGTATCACGTGTCCCCGCTCCTCGCTTTCGGGGTTCGTAATTGGGAAACAGTCCCTAAACCACAGGAACCGTTTTCATTTGTGAAGGTGAGAAGTTAGCAGAGCAACCGTTTGCTCATGTAACAGCTCCAATATCATTACGGCTTGAGCTCATAACGTTCCTCCGAGAGCGTCTTTTCAACGATGGCTCTAGGAGCACAGCAAGTGGGTCTGAGGAAAAAAAAAAAAAACAAGATTGGAAGATTTTGCATCAAGAAAAGGCGACAACTTAAAAGCCGAACAATAAAGAAGGCATTTGTTCTTTCTCGTCGCTTGCACCCTCAGTCGAGGGTTCTAATCTCTCATTGTTTCAGACCCAAACAGAGACAAAGGAGTCGCAGATCAAAACAAATGACTATCAAGCTATCAAACAAGCACCACCCTGCTATGATTCCAAACGACGACTGCGGGAGAGCGAGAAAAGAGTCAGAGTCAGGCGGGTCGCATATTGTTTCCACTCACTTTGATGCAGAACTTAAAAAGATGGCAAAAAAAGGAAAAAAAAAATCAAACTTGTAGCATGAAAGAAGGAGAAGAAGAGAGGGGGCGACTGGAAGCATGCTAACACTGTTTGCATGTGTGCACTGGTCTTTGTTTCATTAGCGCTCCAGCTGATAACCTTTATTAAGCCTGATCTGGAATTAAACCCAGCGACCAGCGGCTGCTTTGAAGCTACCACGGCTCTTTTTCCTGTTTGTGCTGTAAATGCAGGTTGTGGTGCAAAGATAAAGCACTTCTGAGGGATATTAAGACTTGAAAGTCCTTTGGCTATTCACTGCTACATATTTGATGTTGCTCTTTTTACTCCTTGGCTAAATTAGCATATCTTTTTCAAAGCGTCAGACACACACACACCCGCTACTCCCTCCCCTCACAAATATAATCCTCTGCCATCATGGTCGTGTTCAGTAAAAGTCCACAAAAATGATAGAAGCACATTGTGTACGGCGCTGACACATCAAAGTACGATAACACGATTAGCTGTGATGACTGCAGCTTGTTTTCTCTCCTCCTCTGTTCCTCTCTTCCATCACTTTCCTGCTCATCCTTGTGATCAGCACCACATTCACCCTCTCTCCTGGAATCTTCTTTCATTTTCCTCCACAGAATTTCTCTATTTATTTATTTATTTTTACTTTTGCTTCCTCCACAGAATTTCTCTATTTATTTTTACTTTTGACGATTTTTCAATAAACTTTAGCTTTAGTTTCTGGCTGCAGTTGTTTCACATCATTTTTTTTAAAAAATTCAGAAAACCTTTTATTTAAATGAATTATTATAATATAATATTTAAATGAGTACTGTTGATCTAAAGTACTCTAAGGTGGTATTTAGAACTGCTAATGCTGTGTGGGAGTGTTTGCACCTCTGTCGATGGGGGGCCCTGGTCCTTGTGGGGGCAGATATTCAGGTCCCCTCTGAGTGAGAAGTTTAAGATCAGGTTTGAAGTAAGAATTAGTTTTGGAGTCAGACTGGTGAATAAAGTAAGGACTAAGACGAAGCAGTATCATCATAATATCTTATTTATGAGGCGTTCTCACCAAACACAACAACCAGTGTGTGTGTGTGTGTGTGTGTGTGTGTGAGACTGTGATGGAGAAGCCACGTTCTCTTCTTCATCACAGTCACACAGCCCAACAGGAGGCAGTGACAGCCTCATTGTGATCTATTATTCAGCCTCCTCAGTATGTGATCACTGCTCCGTGCTGTGGTGATGATCATGCAGATTAAACCGTTTTTATTTTTCCTGCGTTCTGTTTTGTTTGGGATTTTTATTTAAATGTCAACTCAAATAAGTGTTTTTTTGTTTTAAAGAAAAGTTGACATTATTCATAGATTAGCGGTCCATATAGCAGTGGAGAGATAAATACGGGTAAAGCTGGATACCCCACCGTGATCAGTAGCTAGCATGTAGCTGTGCACTTTACTGTGGGGCAGATATTCACTGTCAAGCTCTGTGATTCCCTGAAGTTGAGGAAGAACTTGAATTTAATTCGTTGTAAGATTCTTCTAATGAAAAGTATGAAACAAACAGGCAGTCAAGTTACTGTAAATACAGTGTAGAATGCTGGTGTGGAGTGGAGCCGTACACCCCCAACAGTGCTATAACTCATTACTAATTCCTTTTTCATGGAACTCAATTAGTAATTTGCTCTATGAAAGCAAAAAAATCTTCTGGTGAGAATATGTTGATGGGTGGTTTGGTGTGAACTACAAATTTATTGACAGAAGGATGACAGAGAAAGACAGACCTTTGGCATGCCAACTCCAGCCCAGCAGGGGGCTCTGACTCATCTTCAAAAGAAGAAGAAGAACTTTAAAGGAACTGGACTTCTGAAGTCCTAAAATACCCTGGAGCAGGGCAGAAACTTGGGGAAAGAAAAAAAGTTTGTGGACGACACGTGAAACGGGATTGGATGGATTGGTCACATGTTCAGTCAGGAAGTGTGGATGCATGTTATGGGTCAGTTTATGTCTTCTTTATAGATAATACAAATATTTAAAAAATACATAAATCAAATATTTGTTTATTCTTGCAACCTAAAAAGTCGTATAATAACAAGATAACAACAGAGCACCGACCACAGAGAGAACACAGTGGCCACAGAATTTAAATGTTATAAACCCTGACGTAGCGTGAGCCCTGATCTGGGATCTGCCACAGTAGAGTTCTGTCTGTAGGTTAGAGTATAAACAACTGAAGACATGAGTTTTAAAATAGTATAGTAGAATCATTTGAATATTTTTTTTCATTTTTTTCTTTGTGTTTTTCCTGTTCTGTATGATATCTTATTCTTACAGAATTATCTTGTTATTTGAGCTCAAACATGAACATGAAATGCTCATATTGAGAACTCGGTCCTTTTACTTTGCCTAGTCTTCGTCCATCATTCCTGGCTAAGACGGAAACATCTGAGCGACGTCTGAAAATCTGTGAAAATGAACTACACAGAGACTAATCTTCATTATTTCCTTTCAGGCTGAGTGAAGAAAGAGAAACCCGATGTGGTTCAGGTACTTGATTAGGTAAATGATCCCTGAGAGGATGAAGGGACACCAATCAGAGCTAATCTGGTTAGATTCCAAACAGGAACACTGCTCCCCTTAACCTTAGCCACTCAGCTGTGCCATTGTTCACTCAGCAGAGAGAGCAACTCTGTGTGTAATTAGCGGAAGACCCTTTTATGACTGAAATTAGCATCATCTTTGTCCGCTCACCAGGAGTATCGGCCTAATTATCCATCTGCATGTTCCGAGGGAGGCCGTGCACTCGTCTGACTGAGGACAATCGCGCCGCGGCCCCGCTGATGGCCCTCGTTTACCCGGCTCAGAGAACCATGGACACCTTTGTTCCAGGAAAAACACCAGGACAAAGTCCTCAAGTGCTAATTGAAGTCTGGGTCTCGTTAATTTTCCACCACTGGGTCACGCTGTAACCCCCGGCACAGCCCTTTATATGAGTAAATCTGTGAGTTTGTGTGTGTGTGTGTGTGTGTGTGTGAGTGCACACAACTCTCTCAGTGTTTTGGGGTGAGATATGTGTGTGTGGGGGAGGGTGTGGGGTCCAGCACCGGGTGGCAGTGTGGAGCCCAGCCTTGTCTCTGATTAAAAATGCTAATGTTCCTCCTTCGTGCTTTGATGTGGCACCAACAATGGCAGCGGCGTTGGCGGGGGGGCGTTACCACGAGACGGTGTAATTCTTTGTTCACAGCCGTGCAGTGATGTCCAGCTGAGCACTGTGACAGTCCAAATCAATCATGTCACAGGGAACCACCAACAGTCCGCCAGCTAACTGCCCCCCGCACGCGCCCCATTCCTCAACCTCCAAGGCTGTGCGACTCTAATTAGCTTCCCCCCCTGACCTGAGTCAGTGGGATGGAACCAAGAAATATGGGGAGAAGAAGAAATAAAGGGAGCATGCAACAGGGGAACTCTTTTGAAGATAAAAAAAAAAAAACGTAAATAATGACCAGAAAAAAAAAAGCCACCTACTTTTGAGATTTGTTGAAAACAGTTGAAGTCATTGTTCCCATGTGGTGTGTGTTTGGATCTCTGGAAGACACTTGTGGGTCCAGATCCAGTGTTTGGACACCCTTAAGACTCCCTTAAAACCACAAGTATTGGAAAATGAACAAATTAGAGAATTTTGAAGATAAAATTTTCATTCACTTATCCGTTACCGGGTCGCGGGGGCAGCAGTCGCCACCTAAATCACACTGCATCGTACCAACCCCCCAAACCTTCCTGCAGGTGGTGAGTCCACTGGAAGGTACCAACCGCTCTAACCGGGATTCGAACTTGCCCAGGAGGTGAACCCTGGGGTTTCACACCAATGACAGAGGCATTGACGCTGGGCCAAAGCGCCATTGGAGAAATTCATTCGACCTACTTGTTGGTCTTGACCCAATTTGGGCAAAATATAACAGTTAGGATAAAATAGACATCCCCCACCTACAACGTATGGTCTTCATGACACTGTTTAGGAGGGTTGTCGGAAATTCAAACATTACAAAAGTTTTTTTTAATCTTAAAAATAGGTGTCTAAGAAAAACACATGAAAATTATAAACAAAAAAAAACCAACAATAAAATAAAATAAAAGAATTTCGACTTCAGTCGACTGAAGAGTTCAGCAGCCCAGGTCCTGATGTGGGCCACCGTCAGGCCACCTCAGCTGGTAGAACCTGTTGTGATGCCGAACATTTCCTGGCATGTTTACCATGTTTACTCTTCTTTCATCACACCATGTTTAGCAGGTGACATCGTGGCGTCTCTGTTTAAAAGACGTTTCCTCAGCTTGAATCCGTCATCGTCGTCACACCCTGGCGATCTGTCGCTCAGCTGCATGCGCACAAAGCTTGGAAATATTCTCCACAGAGAGCAACACTTCTGTGTGTGTATGTGTGTGTGTGTGTGTGTGAGACAGGAGAAGGCGGTGCTGGGATAAGAAGTGGAGAAGCTTTTATCAGCCTCTGAGTTGGGAGTCTTTGAGAGCCTCCTCAGAAGCTCGGCATCTCTTCCATTGTTCTATTTCCATCCTTCGCTTCGCTCCTGTCACATGTAAAATTACAAAAGCCTCAGTGTACCCCTCCCCAAACTCCCCCACATCCATATACCTCACCTCCTCCCCCGCACTGTTCCCCCTGCCCAAGTTCAAACGTTAGAGAGGCATCTAACCCACTTAGATTACTCTCAAAATACTTCACAACTTCACGGCTTCCTGTCACTAAATTAGAGTTCACGGAAGAAATCCTGGAACTGGAAAGCCGATGTTGTGAACTTCCTTTCACGAACAGGTCTTCTAATTTAACCCAAGTGTTGTCTCACAGACAAGGTGATAACGATCCCAGTGTACTGTAGTTACAAGGCGCCACACGCTGTGTGCAGATGCTAACTGTATAACGAGATTTTTTTCACCTCTTACTTCTGGAGGATCACAGGGATAAAAGACGGTTAACTACACCTGCCACTGTCAGAGGAAGTTACTGCCAAAGTACCTGAACCGTGAAGTCCTCTTTGACCATAGATAAAACAAGTCGACAACGCTGCCCTGGGGTTTCACACCAATGACAGAGACATTGACGCTGGGCCAAAGCGCCATTGGAGAAATTCATTCGACCTACTTGTTGGTCTTGACCCAATTTGGGCAAAATATAACAGTTAGGATAAAATAGACATCCCCTATTAAATAAAAGAATTTCGACTTCAGTCGACTGAAGAGTTCAGCAGCCCAGGTCCTGATGTGGGCCACCGTCAGGCCACCTCAGCTGGTAGAACCTGTTGTGATGCCGAACATTTCCTGGCATGTTTACCATGTTTACTCTTCTTTCATCACACCATGTTTAGCAGGTGACATCGTGGCGTCTCTGTTTAAAAGACGTTTCCTCAGCTTGAATCCGTCATCGTCGTCACACCCTGGCGATCTGTCGCTCAGCTGCATGCGCACAAAGCTTGGAAATATTCTCCACAGAGAGCAACACTTCTGTGTGTGTATGTGTGTGTGTGTGTGTGTGAGACAGGAGAAGGCGGTGCTGGGATAAGAAGTGGAGAAGCTTTTATCAGCCTCTGAGTTGGGAGTCTTTGAGAGCCTCCTCAGAAGCTCGGCATCTCTTCCATTGTTCTATTTCCATCCTTCGCTTCGCTCCTGTCACATGTAAAATTACAAAAGCCTCAGTGTACCCCTCCCCAAACTCCCCCACATCCATATACCTCACCTCCTCCCCCGCACTGTTCCCCCTGCCCAAGTTCAAACGTTAGAGAGGCATCTAACCCACTTAGATTACTCTCAAAATACTTCACAACTTCACGGCTTCCTGTCACTAAATTAGAGTTCACGGAAGAAATCCTGGAACTGGAAAGCCGATGTTGTGAACTTCCTTTCACGAACAGGTCTTCTAATTTAACCCAAGTGTTGTCTCACAGACAAGGTGATAACGATCCCAGTGTACTGTAGTTACAAGGCGCCACACGCTGTGTGCAGATGCTAACTGTATAACGAGATTTTTTTCACCTCTTACTTCTGGAGGATCACAGGGATAAAAGACGGTTAACTACACCTGCCACTGTCAGAGGAAGTTACTGCCAAAGTACCTGAACCGTGAAGTCCTCTTTGACCATAGATAAAACAAGTCGACAACGCTGGTTTGGTTTTTTTTAGCAGTTAGCAAGTATGCTAAGCACTGTGGAGTGGACAACTACGACAAGTAGTTAAATAACCTGTTTTTACAGTAATGCTGCTCACAAAATAAAACGCCCCTGCAGACCTATCTAGGTCAACACGTACACATTAGCAGGTTAGCAATTTGGCATCCAAATACGCCGGTACGATCTATAAACTACGCAAAACGCTGCTGACATCTGTGAGTTCTGTAAGAAATGTGCATGTGCCATGATCATGTCTGACAGCACAATGCTGTAGAAGTGTGGTGCTGAAGCAGTTTCAACCAATCAACACAAAGCAGTGGAGATAACGAGTCTGCCGCACCTGTAGCTTAGGTGGTCAACCAAAGTTATCCTGCAGAAAAACATCAGAGACGCTGTAAGCTAATTAATTAAGCTAATGCTCTTATTGTCTAGAATTAAAAATGACTGATTTATAGTACAAATAGATTCAGTTTCAACCATATCTTTTGCAAAGTTCCAAACCTAGATGACAGTCTGAAGTTCAGCTCCTCTCTGAGAGATTAGCCACAGATTCCCAGTCGCTATGATGGAACCTGAGGCGTAGGTGGAGCTGTCCTCTGTGTCTGGTCTGTTTACCGTTCACCAGGAGGTGAAATCCTATCGTAACGTTAGGATGTACACACACAGATACCTGAGACTGTGAAAAAGCCTCCCCGCAGGGCCTCCCCCCTCGAACAGTTGAGGCCGTTGTGACATCTGAGACGGAGCTCCTTCCTCTTTCTCTCCCTTCTCTTCTTCTCTTACCCCTTATCTTTCACCCCTTATCTCGTTTCCTTAGCTCCTACCCCTTGCTATTTCCACCACTACTCGCCCCTACCCACCGTTCTGCCCTAAGGTATGGAGTGACTCCAGGTTTCAGTGGGAGACACAGGAAACAGAGGATTAGTTGGTCATTTCCCTAAACATAAACTCACCCCCTCACCCCCTCACCCCCCCTGCTGGTCATGTTGTTGTGCTTTGAAGATTCTTAAGATCCAGCTCATCAGAGCACACAGCCCAGAACACAGAGCCAGGGAATGTGAACCGTGCAGTGTGTCTGTCACCGATACTGAACACAAACGCTGGGTCGCGACTGGCTGCAGGGTGTAGACCTGCCCCGCCCTTCACCTCCTCATGCACAGGCCCAGCTGATCTCCCCTCCGATGTAATCAAATATGACACCAGCTCGTGCAAACAACTGCTTGGCCATGTTACCTGTGGCATCCCCCCCCCCCCCCCCCCCGTCCTCCCCTCTTCTAGCTTCTTCTCATTCCTGCAGCAGAGATAACGAGAGGTGATTTTGGACGCTCTGTGTTCATGTGCAGCCGGTATGCTGTGAGTGTGTGTGTACGTGTATGTGTGTGTGTGTGTGTGTGAGAGGTGGATAAAGGTATCATTGTTAGTTGCAGGTGTGTGCTTGTGCCAGGCAAGCTTCAGCGCAGGATCCAGAAAACAATAGGTCTCTGTTGGAGGACACACCTGAGTCAGAGAGGGGAGGTGAGAGGTGGGGGTGAGAGGGCCCCGATCACAGGGAGATTGCACAAGAGCAGACTTCATGAAACCTGAGTGGGGAGGGAGGGAAGGAAGGGGGGAGGAAGGAAGGAAAAGAGACAAGGGAGGGGCAGAGGGAGATAAAATGGTGAAGAAATATGGAGGACATGGACCAAATACCAGAGTGGACTGAAGATGGAGGACATGGACCAAATACCAGAGTGGACTGAAGATGGAGAGACAGAGGTCTGTGTGTATTTCTAAACACATCCTACCACGTCTTGACTTTTGAACCATCGTGAACCTACTCCCCTAAAATGATTTCATTCAGACCTGTATAGTTCCCCCTAGTTGTACTGCATCTAACTGCACCCCCCCTCCCCCCACCCTCTTCCACACCCAGTCTGTAAAGTTGGTGTCTGCCTAAATGGAATGAATAAATCAATCACCCCGTGCTTCTAACCTGAATCTGTCAGGATGTCATGTGACGTGTCTGTTCAGCTCCTATTGGTACCTGATGCCAGTATCAGATCACTTTGGTCCCATCTCCAAACAGGATCACGGCGAGGACATTGACTTGATTTAAATTCCTTGGTTGACTTCCCACATTTGTTTCTCTTTTACTGCAGCTCAGTAAGAATCTCATTTATGCTGCTTCTTTTGGACTTCTAAGAAACGTTTGGCTCCTTCACAAGAAACAGGCCCAAACAAAAAAACCTTTGTAGTGCAAAAAAAGAAGCCTCTGACAAAACACAAAGCAAAAGCAGACCTGTAACCTTCATGCTCTAATGCGAGTCAGTGAATCTGCTCGTCCCCAACGTCCACATCATGGCCCCGTCTGATGATCTCATGTAAATGATATGGAACACGTGGCCGTAGCAGCTGCCCGCTGCACCTACAGCGCTCCGTCACCTCCACTGTTTTATTTCTGAGGTGATAAAACCAGACTGAAGAGAACGCCCTGTTAACACGCCAATGCTCGACGTCCGTCCATGAGCAGCTGGGAGGAGGTAAACACGACGCCTGCTCCCCGTATGGAGAATGTAGAGCGACAACTCAGACACGGCAGGCTTTAGAATAACAGTCAATCCACTGTGGAGGGACGTCCTCTGATGTTCCACATGTTGTTTCATGATCTTCAGGAATCTTGGAAATTGCCTCACAAGTATTCAGACGCTCCAAACCGTTCTTCACCGAGGCTGATTAGTGATGAGAACAATATTCACTACATGAGGTCAGTGGACGGTGAGGAAGTGGTCAGAGCACCTGCCTTACAGCAGGGACGTCAGTGTAGATGTTCCTCCAGCACCATGCAGGTGTAGGTTCACTAAGACACTGACCTGAGGTGTGAATGTGGTCCTAAGATGGAGCGGAGAAGTGTCCAGGGTGTCCTGACTCTGTGATGAAGACAATCAAGTTGAGGTCAAAGTCCAGGGTGAGGACATGAAGAACTCCAGAGGTGATGGAGTTTGTCTCCAGGCAGATTCTGTCTTGAGTTTGAGCAGAAATCATTTTAGTTTTTTGTCAATAACATCTACACTAGAGTTTCTAGTCTTCCTAGAGGACCTGGAGACAGGATGGCTTTAAATTTTAAAGTGTTTTCTCACTGGACGCCTTTCATGCGGCGACTCAAGGCAGCCTGGAATTGGAACTTGAATGAAGCTGTAAATGGAGCCAGAATCAGTTTTGTATCCATGTGTTCTTCCTCCTGCACAGAGATCCTTCGACTTCACACCGTCTGGATTCCACTTCAGTCTCTTATTTCAGCCTTTTAATTTTGAATTTTCTCCCTGAAGTTGGACAGAAGTGCGAGACATGAAAAACACGAGTCCCCTGGAAAAGCGATTGAAATTTGTTCTGTTTAAAATCATCTCTAACATTTATCAGATAAACCTCTGCTACTCTGCCGTGTTTCCTGACAAATGCTGTTAATAATGAGGCGTTTCAGACACCAGGCTGTTTGAAGGAACAGTTAACAGGAAAACAAGAGGGAAACTCCAGCAAAGAGCTTCCCGTCACCAACTTATGACAAATTCCCTGTAAAGTGGATTTGAGGAGGAGACGTGGTGACAACAGTTCAGAAGAAGAAACTTCTTCTTCTTCACGTCTCCCTACATCCTTCTTCATCCTCCCCAGCCCTCCTTTCTCTCTGCAGAAGTTCATGAAGTCAAAACATCTCTACTTTTACACTCTTTTTTCTCCTAACTCCTCAAACATGAAACGCAAATGGTATGTAAATGTCCTCTTTGATTCTGTCTAATGTATCCGAGCTGCGAGGTGCAGAGAATAAAGGAGGTTTTTTTCCTCTTCTCTGCCTATGAAGACTCGTCGTACACCTTTACAGGACACTGGACCCCTGCTGCGAGGATAATAGGAAGAAATTGTTTAGCTGTGAGATGAAGTGATAAAAGAAGGAGGATTTATTTTTTCAAAGGCGGTGCCACACCCCTCCACATGGTTCTCCCAGGAGTCCATGGGAGAGGACGGTTGAGCACTAATTGAGTGATAGCTGATTGTTGAAGTTTTCAGCTTTGATGTTTTTCGCATTTTTCTTTCTCTGTGCATGTAAATCAAACATCTGCCAAAGTGGTGAGAATTAGAGTGAAGTCGAAGAGGCTTGAAGAACAGTGTGTGTGTGTGTGTGTGTGTCTGTTAGAAAGACAGTCAGAAACTAAGGGATCGATGGACATCAGAGCACGGGTCTGCAACTCAAGGCTCCCGAGTCAGTTACAGTATGTTAGCCTCTTTACTGTGGCTCCCTCTAATGGAGCGGACTTGAACTGACTGTGACCCATCAGACCAGTGTAATACAGCAGATAATAAACTCACTTTTTACCACAGAAAATAATCAATCAATTTTTTACACTTAAAACCACTTTTACAGCTTTCTTGCCAACAGCAAAAACAATTGTCACTTCTACGTTTACTCTCGTCAGTCACTGTCTGTGGAGTTTGAAGTGATTGTGGCTAAAAAGTAGAAATTGACATCGGTGTTTACGGTGTTTTTTCTGTGGTTCAACAGATTAGCAACATACTTTATGTTGTACTTGTACACGTACTTTATTATGCTGCTGGTCATGTGGTCCGTAGTTCGATTACAGTACACAAGCATCCAGCTAAAGCTGAAAGGCGTGAAAAAACAGAACACACTTTTGTTGTTGTGATAAGAGTGTAGTTGTTTTTGTTGTTGTGGGTCAAATTTAGAGAACTCTGCATTTTATCCGACATTCACTTCTTCATTTTGATCACTTCATTTAAAGGATCTTGGAGTTGTTTCATTTTTTTGCTAGTCCTGGCACCAAATTCTTCAAAGGCTTTGAGGGATCAAAGCGCTAAAACTATTTAGCAGCTGATTGTAGCAGATATGAACAAAATATGCACAAAGAAGGACCGGGGCCTGGGGCTACTTCCACTCCACTCTGCTTTATTTGCATTAATTTCTCACAAGTTGATTCAAACACTAGTTCCTTCTGTGAGAGAACACATGGACATATTTCTTTTCTTTTCTTTTTTCTTTTATAAAACACGAGTTTACCATCACAGCCTGGTTCCTCACCAACAAAGGCTTCATGTGACTGGACTGGCAGTCTGATCCAGCTGGGCCTGACAGAGGAGCAGAAAATGAAAGAGAAGGATGGAGGGATGGAGTGGTGGGAGCTGGGAGGGATGCACAGAAACACACACCGGAATCCTGCTGTTCACAGCAGCAGGTGTGAGAGTGAGGGCTGGGGGTGGTTGAGGAGGGGTGAGGTGGGGTGGATGGAGGGAACTAGTGAGACGGTTTGAGAAAAAGAAAAAAAAACAGGAGCAAGTTCAGAGGTGAGAGGATCAACATATGGACAGCAGTCAGTGAATCAAACAGCCAATCAGACGTCGGTCCCTGCGCTGGGCCCAGTAAATAGAATGAAGGTGAGGCTTTTCATTAGGCCCTATTAAAATGTGGCCGCTGTGATGGTGCCGTGGACAGAGAGAGGAAGTGGAGTCAACAGTGACCCCAGCAGGTCGGCTCACACTCTTCAGTCTGCTGCCCGCCGTGAGCAGATAAACAGAGAAGAGAGCAGCGAGGGGCCGTCAGTGCAGACACGCCTCCAAAAATACATGTTGACTGATTGAAGACGGCGCCGTTTGACTACAACATCACGAGACACGGAGTTTCAGGCTCCTGGGAAGCTGTGCTTCTCCACAGAAACTGAACTGGAACTGGATCTGGGAGAAGAGAACACACCCGTCTCTGTAAGGATAATAAATCGATTCAGAAAAATCATGAATCCAGGGTTTATTGTTAAAACTCTCCTGTCTCGAATGTCAACAACAGGCTCGTTTCAACCAATCAGATGTCATAGAGCACATCATGTAGACTGTAGAGCTTCACGCTTCATAAGGTTCAGTAAACACAGTGGCAAGTCAAGTGGCGCCCCCTGTCTTAGAAGCTGTGACATGATATGTATACCTCGGAAACGCAACGTTGCGAGGAGGTTATGATCCTGTTTAGAGGAAAACTGATGAAGACATTAATGTGAAGACATTTCAGACCAGCTGTTGGAACCATGACGTCTGAGCAGCATCTTTCCAGGACATTATTGATGGAATTTTCTCATTTTTAGTAACAAATGAAAATTTCATTTCTGGTGGCCAGAAAATATATTGTAACATATATCGTCAAGTTTGTATAGAAATACTTTAGTCTCACCTGAATGTATTAATATTGTCTATATTATTAATTTTTTATTTTTTATTTTTTCTATTTCAACCTCAGCACTCTAAACATTATTCTTTTTTCATTATTCTTTTTTCTGGTTTGTTGTTTTCTTCTTCCGTTCACTCTGTGAATACAAAAGTGAAAACCTTTTCTGTGAGCTCCACATTTAATCACATCAAACCACAGCTATTCAGTACACCAACTACTGCACAGACTAAGAAGATCGTTACAGTAATAAAAAAATACATAAAAATACTCATACTAATAAAATGTATATGTGACATATTAAACAAGACGTCGTTTTATGGTGATTGCATGTGTTCACCAGATTAGCTGAGAACAGCTTTTCTTCTTCGTCTCTTCTTTAGCAGCGTCTGTTTCATTATGTTAAAAGTGACTGAATGGACCAGAATGAGTTTGAGTTTTTGCAACCCAAGTAACAAAGAGTTTTAAAAAAAACTCCAGAGTGAGGGGGGGGTGGGGGGGGGGTTATCAAATTACAGTACGTCAGTCCTGAGCAGAGGCATCTTCCTTGAAGACTGGGTGCTGACAGACAGAGAAGGAACAGACATGGAGGAAAGCTGAAGATATGTGCCTTTGATGAGACATAACAATATCCAAATCCCTGACTGCCTCTTATTTAAGTTACTGAGGACTCTTGAAAAAAGACGGAGAAAAAAAGCAACTTCTTCCAAAGTAGCTCAGAAGCTCCTGCGCTTTAGGTGCAGGGAGGGGAAGGAGGGAGCAAGATGTAGAGAGTGGGGGGGAGATAATGTTTATGCATTAGATTTTCAAAGCATTTTTTTTCTCTCTCTCTCTCTCTGCGAGAAAATTCAGATTCAAAGGTGTATTTTTTTGCAAGAAGATCTGAAGGATTCTTTCTCCCTCTCACTGTTTTTGCTTGAGTGACAAAGTCTCTCTGTAGCTTAGCCAGGACTTTGAGTGTCGACCTGACATCACTGCAGACTACCAACAGGACGGGGGGGGGGGGGGGGGGGGAGTACAATAGTATATATTTCATAAATATATATTTAGTACTTTCATCACCTGAGGTACAGGTTCAGGATCACAGGCGAACAGCGACACGGGGCGATGCTAATGTTAGCACCAGGAAAACGCGATGACCTGATTTACTAAAGTGTCGACACGTAACTACGATATTTTCAATCTTTGTACAGTCGTTAATTAAATGGAGACGAATTTGATCATAAGTTCAGAGGTACGTAGTAGTATCTTTATTGACACTTCACCTACAGTACGTACAGTAGTACTGCACTTTCAGTATGGTCTCATTTTACAGCCAGTCAACGGCATTGAAGAAGATTGTCCTGAGCCACGTCAATGGGTGTGTCCGACCAATCAGGTGTGTCCGACCAATCAGGTGTGTCTGACCAATCAGATGCGTCTGACCAATCAGATGC
>NC_024315.1:17475163-17477187 GCF_000523025.1 Cynoglossus semilaevis
ACCAATCAGATGCCTCCAGATGCCTCCGACCAATCAGATGCCTCCGACCAATCAGATGCCTCCGACCAATCAGGTGTGTAAGATCAGTAAGTTGTGTACGATCAGTTTTTTCTTCTTCCGACCCGTGATTCGTGTGTGAAGTGTGAGGACGTGTTCTGTGCTGGTTCTCTGGCCTGAGGTCAAATTCTCGTGACCCTAAACCTCAGATCTGTGTTAAAACATTTTCTGAACATGGAGAAAAGTATTTGAATTATTGAAAGTCAATTAAAAGTCTGTCTGCAGAACAAACAAACTTTTCACTTTTTAAGGAATCGCTGTGATGAAGATGAGTGTGTGTGTGTGTGTGTGTCTGTGTGTGTGTGTGTGTGTCTGTGTGTGTGTGTGTACACACAGTCTTCAGTCTGGAACACAAGCACAAACACACCATGTTTGAAGTTGTAAGAACTTTGGGCACGGGAAGAAAGCAGTATCAGTTGACATGCTCGTTTGTGTGTGTCTGTGTGTGTGTGAGAGAGAGAGAGAAAGAGAGAGAGAGAGAGACCACATGTGGACACACACACAAACTCTCTCTCTCTCTCCCTCCCTCACACACACACACACGCCCCGCCGTATCTGTGGGAGTCTGGTGGCACCCTGAACCTGCCTACCATTAAAAGGCAGACAGAGTTTTGAAGGAGACGCTCAATGAAAGGAAACCTGTGCATTTATGATGTAAATGTATTTCCCCACTCTTTTCTTCTTCTTTCTTCTCCTCTCATATTTTGACAGCCTTTGAAATTTGTCACGTGCACATCCAATTTAAGAGCCACACAAGACTTCTGTGGCCCTCTTCTTTCTAGCCTTTTTTTTTTTGCAAAAATCCTCTTCCACATCAACTTGAAAGGAACAGGCTGAATATTTTTGCCTGATTCCCTTTAATGTGATCATCAGTGTTCTGATGCTCGGCGTGTTGGACTGATTCTCTTTTTATTCTGGTAATTCTTCTGCCAGGTTTACTTTCAGAACGGACTCCTGACAGAGAGACCAGGAGCTTTGACCTGCTGTGGCCTTCAAAGACGCTCTTAGGGGTCAAACTTTACTTGGTTACTATCCCCAGACACACACAACCACACACTTGACCAACACTGAACCATATGAATACAAATAATTGTTTGACATAATGACTTTCAAAGAGACTTTGACCTGAAGTCGCTCCTGGTCTCAAGGTGAAGAGGACAGTGACAGTGTGTTGTTTTCCTGTTGCTAACAGACAAGCTGTAACTGTAGTGTGACCTCTGTCAAAGGTCACGACCCCGGCCTCCGTGGTGATGACAGTGATGAGCTGGCCATACTGTTTTTGTTTAAAAAAAAACACAACTGGACAGTTGGTCCAGTCACTATGAAAAGACATTAGGGAGCCACGGTTTGAAAACCCCTGACATGTCCAAATCATGTCCATTTGTGAATTATTTTTATGACAAAGGCATATTTGTTGTTATTTATTTTATATGGTTTATTGTTTAATGTTATTTTTCTATAGGGTTTGACACAACGCTCCACCAACAGGTGGCACTGTAGATAACCGTCTATATGGCAGAGTAGAAAATGGAACTAGAACGGCCCACAACAGCATAATATAAAACAGAGCAGAACTTGGCCTGTACGGTACCATTCGTTTTCAAATTGTCAAATGTCGGTCATGTGATTGGAACATTGGTGAGGTCATTCAGTGGGCCAGTAGTTGCAGTGATGTCCGTGGATGGGACCCCCGTCTTATTTTGAACCACCTGTCACAGAACAGGACGCTATTATATCCACGTCCACCTCCCTTCAGACAGTGCTGTGTCCTCTGGCGGTCACGTTTCATCAGCTTTGAGGATAAATGGCGTCTGTTACATTAAAGTGAGTGTTGGTCCGTCTCATCATGAACTAACAGCCGTGGAGAACCTTGAGTGAAACCCCCGTTCTCCTCAGCTGGTGCTGGGACGGCTTCAAAGCCTCCAGCTGGACACAGCAGTGGTTAAATGAGAGGATGGTTAAGGCAT
>NC_024315.1:17496713-17517081 GCF_000523025.1 Cynoglossus semilaevis
CGGGGGGAGGGGGAGGCTGTTTTTAAGAGCGTTTGAAGGGAGATGGGGGGGTCACGACAGCTGGAGGTCGGCCGTGCTGCACTAGCTTCCCCACCTGTCAGTTAGCTGCCTGATCCACGCTCCCGCCCACACACAGGCACGTATGACCAGCACACATGGTTAATGTGAGGATGTGCTCCGTGTCGAGGGGGTCACACGTACACGCAGTGATCACCACAGTTCAAGGTCAGCTCTGAATGACCCATACTGTACTATCTGGGCATAATGAGCCCCTTGTGGCCACATTACAAAGTGCACAATGTTTTGTTTTGTGTTTTACTTTGACTTCAACAACACCACCTCTGAATGAAGGGCTAGCTTTTCTTGAGCTACGTCTCTTTTCATATTTTTCTTATTGTTTGGTGGTAAGAAATACAACAGAGTACACACATAGCAATTATTTTCCAAATAATTGCTATGTGTGGTTTTGACCCAGGGAAAAGAATGTAGAATTTTGGAGCCGATCCAGTTGAAACTGTAGGAAACCTCATTGATCAGCAGCAGCGGCGTCCGCTTATTCAGTTTGATATTTGTCTGAAGTCACTCTGACAAACTGGTCCATTCTCCTCAGGTTTGTTTATGTGAATGATGGGGTTAGAGGTCATCATGTGTGACCTTGAGGTACACGTGAATCCTTCTGATGTGAGTTGGAACTGTACCATAGTTATAGCATGTATATATATATACAAATATTTACATATATATATATATATATATATATATATATATATATGTACGGCTTTTCACTGTGCGCCCAGAGCAAACAAAATATTTTTATGTAGCTCTAAAACTTTAGAAACAGTCGATGGTTCTGAAGATATCTTTAAACATGTTCTTTTTTTTCTACACGCCGGTCTGAATATCACAGTACAGCAGGGTGACGTTCTCTGAACAAGTCCTGCTCCACTCTCTGACACCAGCTTCTTATTAAAGCTGATGTCTGTCTCAGTCCAGCAGGGGGCCACCTGTAGGTCCAGAAAGGTACTTAGTCCTGCATCCTTCTCACACACACACACACACACACACACACACGGTGTTGTTGTGTGTCTATCCGAGGTGGCAGAGTCTTAATAAAGCCTAATCCCTGCCGTGCATCTTCTCTCTGTTCCTCCACTCCCGCTGGTCGCCCGTCTCAAGAGTGCCGTAATTTACTGTGACAGAACTCCTCAAAAATCGGCCACCACGCCACGCACAGAGGGGGGGCGAGGGGGGGCAGACTCTGGCAGCACACATCACAGTCAAAAACAGAGAGAGAGAGAATATTTTGGGGTAAAAAAGAAAGAAGGAAGTCTTTAAAAAATGATAGGTTGGTGGAGGGAGAACGCTTTTCACGGGAGTCAAACAAACACAGCGGTTCTCCAGCTTTGTTTAGGTTTTCCTGGGTTCTTTACAGAGGCAGGAGAAATTGCTCAGTGGTTGTCAACGGTTGAAGCTGCAGCCGCACCTGGCGTCGTGCAACCGGGCTTTGATCACTTGTCGAGTGAAATTCCACCACTGGAATAAAGTGAAGAAAGAGGATGACGAGTCTGAAACGTAGCCTGTGTTCTCCGCCTTTAATGTTGGCGTACAACCGTGCTGACTGTAATTACAATCAACATGAAACTGTTGATTTTGTCTAAAGAGCCTTAAAGACGCAGCTCCTGTCGTCTCTGATCGTGGAGTGTGCGGACGCTTCAACCACCAATTAGAATTTCCATGTTCGACACGTTCCTCCTGCTGCAGCTCTTTGGTCTTCACCAGCGTTCAAACACACGGTTCCTTGATCGGTACCATGGTGTACCACCTGCGGTGTCCTGTCCTGTCCTTCCTTTGGTCCAATGTCCTAACTGGGGCTGACTAAAAATTAGATATTTTAATCTGATTAATCACATGGATTAATCATGATTAATTATGATACAGTAGATAAATCAACAGCAGGTAGAGGGCAGTGTTTCTCACATGTTTTCATCTTTGACTAATCCAAATGATGGAATTATTAATCTGGGAAATTGCCATGGAATCGGCTGGGTCAACTGTGCAGTCGCACAGAGCCTCACGCCACTAGGGGGCCTCGCACCTGCAATCTGGTGTTTTTTGTTGTTTTGTTTTTTTTTAAATATAAATATAAATATTAAATATAAATTCATTAGTTATGTATGATTTAGCATCAATGACATGCCAATGTTAAGGCCACATAAAAAACAAACAAATTAAAAAAAATTCCAATAAATATAGACAGTTCACATCTCTGACTGATGCTCTGAGCACATCTGATTCTTAGGATGTAAATGCGCCGGACCTCCTGCAGGGGTTGAGGGTACCACCAGACATAATCCCAATGGAAGGATCTTCAAGAATAAAAACACGTTCAAACCTCAAAGGGTTCAAAGAACATTCCTTTCAACCTTTCCTTTTGCCTATTCCTTTTAACTACTTCTAATTCTTTTAACTATTCCAGCTTTTGAGCAAAGCTTTTCCAAGTTTAACCCTCCATGTCACAGCAGACACTGTGGTCTTGTCCTGTGTCCCACTGAACAGGTCACTGCATCCTAACTGGAGTACAAACATCTTAATACCGAGTTTGCGACCAATAAGGCAAAGAAAACGACTTTGATCCGTTGCAGCACGACGGTGAGTCTGTCTCATTTCCTTGGGATTCAGTTCAATTACCGTATTTTCTGGACTATAAGCCCCACTTTTTTCATCCTTTGTCTGGGTTGATGACTTATAAATAAATATATAATTTTACATGTTTGTTATTTTCACATTGACAGCCGCTAGAGGGCACTGCGACTTATACTCGATTTATAGTCCGGAAAATACGGTATATTAAATTTTATTTAAAGTGCTAATTAATTTCAAAAATTGCATTTGCAAATGAAAAAGCATTTGGCGACGGTGGCGAGGACCAAACTTCCTTCTTCAGTGTTCTAAATAATGTGTTAAATAAATGGATGTCCATTATGAATGAAGGTGTCCTCATCTATTAGTGACTGAGTTGACCTGTTGGAAAGTCACTCATTGGTCAGTTGAGATAATGTGTACAATAGAACCAGAACCAGTCCATGGTTTGGAGCCAACACCAGCACACGTCAGACGTTGTTCTAGTCCTTACAGTGTGTTCCAAATGGTTCTTGGTTGATAGTGATTGATATTGAAAGAACATTTGAATGAAGCTGGATTTCACTCCTGAGGATCAGACGACCTGCTGACCCAGGAATTCCACTCTGAAGGAATTCTCTGATGGAAACAACAAAGTATTTTGAATGTAATGGAGCAGATGTAGAGAAAGAGCTTTGGGTTTTTTTCCATCTCCATAAACTTATATATGGAGCAGAGATGTTCTTTAAAATACTTCAAGCTTCATTTAGAATAAGAATGAAGCTCAAGGCCAAACAACTGAACTGCTGTCTATATATATCTGCCCAGTCAGCAGCTCCTGTTCTGTTCTACTGGTCACATGACCTCTCTTTTCTTTCTTTTTTTTTACTGTGACCTCATGGTCTGACCGCTGCGTTGTGTGACAGGTGACAATCGCACACACACGGCTGTGACCGTGGAGCAGTGGTCACTCTAAGACCCCCAGTCAAACATGCCTGCACCTCCAATTTAAACTGTTAGCCATACCAAGTTAACACCTAGCGTGGGAGCCACGGCCCAACGCCATTGTTCCAAATGGTGGGAGCGACCTTGAGCGAAAGCACTCGGAATTCCCTCCACTTGACAGCTGGGTCTGACGTGCGCCCTTGACTTAGCCCGTGCTAATGCTGTGGGAGGCATTTGGGAAGAGAAGCGTTGGCACGCTAATCTGCTCTATGTTTGCCATAAGACAAAAGTGAGCGGACCGTGGCGTGTACGTGGAGGTGTTGACAGGAGGGCTACCAGTTGTTCAGCCCTCCACCGGGGTGGTACGACTACCATGATGAAAAGGAGCAGAAATGCCTTTATGGATCTGTGGATGGAGGAACAGGGGAGGAGCAGGGAGTCACAGCAGCTGCTGGGACGGCCGTGTCACCGTGGGAGTCCAGCCGTGGGACATGAAAGTGTGTACGGCTACAGTATTTCACAATACCAGGATTTGAGTGAAACCGGAGACTCTGGTTGGAGAAGACAGAAGACGGTTAAACATCCGCCGACACAACTTGACTAGTCCACTGAAGCAAAGGCAACATTAGGAGAAAGAAGAAGAAAAAATCAAAAAGAGAAAAGTTTCTCCAAATGACTCCAATCAGCCTTGAATCACAACGACAGCTGTTGATTGGTACATCACATGTCAGTTTTATACGCAAAATTTACAACTTAATTTCAGACAAACAGAAAATGACTCTCCTGTAAAATGAAGTTATTTTATTTTTTTTTTTGTTTAGTTTTGAAATAGCCATGTTTAATTACACTGTGGTTCTGGGTAATGCAGGAAGTAACATGGCTGTATTCTGACACAGTGTTGTCCATCTGGAGAGGAATATATATATATAATATATATATTATATAGCAAAGGTTAAAAACAACACTGTGACAGACAGACCTTTGACCTCAGGTAAGCTGTCGACCCCCGTGATACGTTGTTAAAAGCCACTTCACCACAATGTTCATCCTGTTTGCTTTTGCAAATCCATTTACACATAGTAATTTAGTTTGTCCAGCAGATGGCAGCAAAATCACGAGTCACTTTGGAGTGTTTTCCAACGATGAACCTTTAAAAGATTGAATGCTGTAGATATTTCAGATGATTCTGATGAAAAATGAGTCATTTTTACTGCTGTACTTCATTTTTATATTATTTTCATGTCTGAAATGAACATCAGTTGGAGTTTGGTCAAAACTGCTCATTATTTGTATCAGCTTTTGTTGTGCACCACTGGTGTGTGTGTGTGTGTGTGTGTGTGTGTGTGTACCTGCTGCTATATCTGGACACAGAAACACACTTTACTGCATGTATGTTTCCATCCATACATGTCCGTGCCCCGTCCGGGCCCTGCCCTCTGACAGCCCCCTCCAGCTCGCCTGGGTTCCATGGGAACCTGTGTGCAGCTAATCCTCCTCCTGGCTGGGGTGGGCTTCTCCAAACAAATCATCCAGCGCTAAGACCTGCTGCTTCTCAAGTGGGCTCCTCGCTCTCTTTGCCAAGCCGCAACCCCCAAAAAGAGCTTCCATCCTTTTCTTCTCTTTTTTCCTCATATGCTTCACATAAAACAGCTACCTACCGTGAGGCAAATCCCCCTTGTCTCTGTCTCTTTTCTTCTCCCAGTAAGGGAAGGAGAAAGGAATGTGGTGTGGATAAGCCAGGCCAGCAGGAGATTGTCAAGTTGAAGAACTGAGATGACCTGTTTTGGGAAAGCAGGCGTACGGATGAAGTAAGCTGGAGAGAGGAGGGGGGGGGGGCATTGTTTGATAACAGCAAGAAGGAGAGTGGGGAGAAAGTGAGGAGAGGGTCTTCATGCTGTTTTATATTTTTTTAAAGACACAACAACAATCTTGCACACATCTCCGTCTGGGCCTCCATCGATTCAGCCTTGAAGAGAAGACCTCTTCATGACCAGTATTACTTTTTAACCATCGATTCAGCCTTGAAGAGAAGACCACTTCATGACCAGTATTACTTTTTAAGTTTTGCCTCTCCAAGAAGATGAGCCTGTTAATCAGCCAAAGAAACACACTCAGCAATATACCTTTAAAAAAGATTCCACTGTTTACCACTAAAGGGAGCCACAGTAACAGAAGTGTTGTGTACCACAGCTTTAGAACAGGAATTCATAAAATGGTAAATACGTCAGAGTGAATCCACTGTATGTTCACCATCAGTCAGTCCCATAATCCCAAAAAATGATTCAGAGGTCAGTTTAATAAAAGTGAATATACAGTAGGTCTATACTTATATTCACTATACATGTGTACAAACTGTATGTATATATATTTATATGTATACTGTATATGTATATATATGTGTGTGTGTGTGTGTGTGTGCATACTAAAGTTCTATATATGTGGTTATATGTGGTATTAGGTGGGCAGAGGTCGTTGGTGTTTAAGGAAGCGGACTTACGTCCGGAAGGTTTAAGGTTCGAGTTCACCAACTGTCAAGTTACCTGAGGTGGCACTTAAAGCGGCCTTGATGGTTAAAAGCAGTGGCGTCACAATGACAAGTAGTTCACTTTCCAAATGCAATTAATAATGTGTACCACTACAGGGCGCCAAATCCACACACTACTCATTAAAGTTCAAGACTACTTTTTTTTTAATGTTGCTCTTCTCTTTATACATTCGGGTAAATGTTTATCTAAAATATTATCCTAGTTGCTGTTTGTTTAACATCACTGAGAGTTTGGGCTATTCTGTCTAGTCTTTTACGTTTAACGTTTTACTAAGGTTTTTCTAAAGTTAAGTAAACCCGTATTTTGGGCTAACCTCTATTTCATCTTGACCTTGACCCATCACCTTCATCTGAATATCATAATTATTGACTTCACCATAAATGAGGAATAACATTTTTAAAAAAGCTCTCCCTGAGTTTCTTTTTTTAAATTTATTTTTCTTCATCAGCGTAGATCTACATTCGTATAGACAGTGAATTCACCTGCAAAGATGATGATCTGCAGATGATGATCACTGATTTCCTGTTTTGTGAAACAGCTGTCAGCTGTGACCAGACGACAGCTGAAACTATCATTTTTACAACCAAAGATTTCACTCAACACTAAATCTGGACACAAATTCTCCATGGACGATTAACAATTAAAGTGCTGTGAGTGATGCTGCCTTTGACTGTAGTTCATGTCTGAGACTGGATGAAGAAGGATTACATATTGAAATGTGTTTAGTTTCTTTCTTTCGGCAAAAAGAAGAACAATTCATGAGAAATGTTTTACGAGTGGGAGGATCTCATGCTTTGTTTGCATTTGCTCTTTATTGCGGTCATTTGCACCTGCCTCCAGCGAGGAAGGGAAACACTTCTGCATGTTGAAAAAGGAAGTAGGCGAGGCCTGTAGTAACAGTAACAAGGTCCAAATATCTGCATGTTATGAGAATCGGAATTTAAAAAGTTTGACTTTGGACCAGAGGATGGGCTGCTGGTGAAACTCAGAGAGAGGCGTCTGTCCAGGCTTTCAGCTGTTCTGTTCTGGTCTGGACTGGAGAAGAAAACATCTGCTGGATATTACAGACACTGTTCCACTGTTGTTCGCACGCTGCTGCTGCTCCGTTCCATCTTTGCAACGATGCCTGTGATCGTGCTGGAGGCCAAAGACTTTGTCACACCACTCTTTATGGTGAGGACATTGGAAGTGTTGTCCACTTGTACCACCTTCAGTCTGGTGGCTTCACTGGACTCATCAGAGGTGAACACGTCTTCAGTCGACCGCCATCACCACGCCACCTTCAGGATCTTCTGCATGTTCACCTGGTGCTTCTTCTTCACCGTGACTCTCCTGCTCCACATTCTCAGCATCATCCAGTTCCACAACCTGATCCCAGTGTCCTGGAAGAACCTCACCATGACTGTGGCGGTCCTGGGCAGTCTGATGAACCTCAGCACCTCCGTGATTTTCCTGTGGATTGTTATCATAGAGAGTTATCAGAAGATCTCGCCACACTCCGTAGCAGCAGCATCAGGTTCCTGGCTCACTTGCCTGCTGTACGCTTCGGAGTCCTGCATTCTTCGCACCCGGGTCCAAGAACAACGAGGCTACATGGGAAGCACGCCTGGTCTCTTAAAGATTCTCCAACTGTGGGGAGGATGTCAGATGATGCCCCTGGTGGTAGAGGTGGCCTACGGTCTGTCTCAAATAGGTAACTGGCAGATATGGGTCACGGCGGTGGCCTACGGCGTCTGCCTCCTCCTGGGTCTCATCACACTTGTGGTCATTTTGAGTGACTGTGCCGGCAGATGCTTCCTGCCGTTTGACAGACTCATGGCCAGCTTCAGTCTGATGGGCGTGTTGTTCTACATGGTGGCCACTGTGATCTGTTTCACCAAGATCCTGCAGCTGAAAGAATACACAATAGGCTTCCAAAAACCAAATTCACAGTTGGTCATCATGGAGACGGTTGTTGCCAGTGTCACACTGTTGGCTTACACTGTGGACGTCGCCTTCTCCATCAAATTGTTGTTCGACAGAGTTCATACATAAAATGTGAATTCACACAGAGCTCTGTTGTTTGCAGTCACCAAGTGACCGTTGACCAAAGACTTCAAACATTTGGTCCAGTATGGCTGGTGCAGAGTCATAAACAAAAATATTTTTCTCACTAACTTCTCATTTCTGCCTATTGACAGTAAAAATTGTATTGTATATTAACTGTGATGATTCCCAACCTCTGTACCGCAGCACGTCAGTGTGCCGTGAGAGTTCATCACATTGAAGACGATTAAATTTTACTTAATTGTTTCAAAAACTATTATTTTGGTAAATTATGAATAATTAAAACTAGAAAGTCAATAGATTTAATTACATTTAGTTTTTGAATGTTAAATCTGTATTTAATATTTTTTTGATTGGCTGCTATTTAAACCACATCTCTGTTGTAAAAGAGATTTTCTTTTTGAAACTTCCTGGTTAAAAAACAGTAAATAATTAAGAATCTCTAAGTGCTACTAGTCAGTTAACACAGAACTTGAAGTTGACTCCAAATCTGGCTCCAGTTCTTGACTTGGCCTCACAAACATCTGTCGGCAGCTCTGAATGAAAATCAAACAAAACTGAATAAATGAAGTTAATTAATTTGTAAAAATGTATAATGTCTACAGATGGAATGTATGTCCAAATGTATAATAATGGGCCATACATTTAGACCTATGTACAATAAGCCAGGCCGGAATGGCTAGATCTGACCTGCTGTCCATTGAAAAAATTATTGTGTTATGAATGTTTGTATTTTTTCCCACTAATTTCAAGTGCTCTTTAACATATCCCAGTGATTATTTTGCTAATCATAATTTTTCTAAATAAAGTAAAGTGCTCTTGTGTAGGGCTGTTTACAATATATTTTGTACAAGAAGAAGAAGAACACATCACTAACATTTTTGGAAATTTCTGTGGTGGACTTTCAGCAGCTGTGTCTAATAAAGAAAAAAAAGGTGAAATGAAAGATTTATAAAAGCCGTTAGTGACAGGAGATGAGAACAAACAGGTTTTATGGACTGGAACCTGAAACTGGCTTTGTGTCAATAAGTGGAATTGTTTTAATATTTAACTTTCTTCTGCTGCAAAAGGCAATCATCTAATAAAACACAGTTTGATTAGATGAATTTTTGTACTTCAAACTATTGAGGCTTATCAATGTGTATACAGTATATTGTGGCTATACTAATAATCTATCACAGGGATTCCCAAAGTGTGGTGCGAGCACCCCTGGGGAGTACGTGAGGTATAAATGTGATAGCTTTTATTGAGTGGGATTTCCTTTGTAAAACTTCAAATCAAACGCTGACATTTTAATCAATAAATCCATACAATCTACGTGTATATATGAGTGTGTGTCTTTTTTTTTTTTTTTAAGGTATACAGAATTGGGGGTGCGTCGACCTGGTTGGGATACAGAAGGGGCTGACAGCCTAAAGGTTTGGGAACTGCTGATCTATCATTTGGGGCTATGATATGTACTTATGTGTACACGTTGTTTATGTATTGGATTTTTATATTTAGTTATATTTATACCTCTTCACAAGTTATTTATGCAGGTTTAATAAAACCCTGACACATTTTTTAGGTGAGTAAAGCAGTAATCCTGGTGGTCTATTGTGTTCATTGTAGTCTGTACTGATACAAACTGAGTTAGCCATCGTTGACTGTGAGCCAATAAATGATATATTGTTTACTAAAAACAAGAAGTAAAACTATTCTACTTCCTGTTAGAAACTGATTATTTAAAATCAGTGACACCCGTTTTCAACTGCATTTTTCTGTGAATATAATGAAAAAATATGATGTTTGACACCAGGTACATTTCACTGCAAATTTACATTTGCAGTGTGTACAATTTTGTATTTTATTTAACGAGAAAAACCCGTCATTCCTCACTATCGACGAAGATCTCGTAATTCAGATAAATGTCTTTACGCTTGACTGCGGACTCGGACTTTCAAAATAACGTAATAGCATTAGTCAAATAATAACCCGGATTACACTGAATAGCTCTAGAGATAAGCAAAATACTACGTAAATGACGTAAATCATCTTTTTAAAAATCGTATAACTTTCCTAAAACATAAAGAAATAGTAAAAGCAATATTTAAATATATATATTGTATTTATATACCACATACCGATTTCCTTCTAGTCACTGTTTTTTCCCTTATTTACATTTTGCACTGTTTACTTTTTCACATCTGGTTCCTTCACTCACAGACATGCTCAGTAGATATATCGCTAAATCGAACACGTCCATGCTGTCGCCCGACCCTGATCGCTTGGTTTCGATTGCTCTGGCCTAGACCTGGAAAACTGGCTCCACTCTACAGTTGTCAACAGGCTGAACGAGAAAAGGATTCGCTCAAACTGTGATAAGACTAACGTCACGAGTGAACGCTTGCCTTCACTGGGAACAAGCTTGTGCTTTGTTTCGGAAGTTGACTATTGTTCGGCGACCATGAAATTCGTGTCTTTTGGTGAGCATTGTTTTTACTTGTCTTTTTTTGGTACAGTCTGTGAGTTTGCTGACGATAAACTCCGTCAGGAAAGACCTCAAAATTGACATCCGGAACCACATGAGCCATATGGAAGGCTAATTGTGTCTGTTGCGTTAAATGTACCAACATGGAGTTATATTCAGCTTAAGGTTTGAGATGTGTCCCAATAAACGTAGTTAGCACGTTATGTCTTTATCACAAGACCGGCTGGTTTCACCATTCGCTGTGCGATTTCACTTGAAAAGTCTGTCCACACTAATCTGGCGTGATTATTAGCCCACATGAGTCAGGTTTACACTCTTACAAAACCACTCAAGAAAGAAACACGTTTGTTTAACGTGTGCGAGACACCAACTAGTCAAAGTTAATCAGCTCGATTATGAAATAAAACACGATGACGTGGTAAAATCGCTAAATGTGACATTTTGGACACACGTTTTATGTCGTTTATGTCGACTTATGCTATTACTAATTCAGAGGAAAGGTTAAATGTTTTAGTTGAAATCTATGTTTTAGTAGTGGTTCTCAAACTGTGGTATGCGTACCACTTAGTACCTTTGGCTTAAGGTAACTTTTGGTTAAAGAATTTGTGTCAAATGCATGTCCTGAGTAGGATCGCTGGGTTTCATTCAGTAATAATACAAAGGATATATTTGAATGGTACGATGTGGGAAACATTTAGCGGTCACAAGGTGGAACCTAATTTTAATTTGTCTAACAAAAAGTATTGTATTAGTAATAGTATTGAAAATTGTTTTACATTCATATTAACCTGATCAACTTATTATTTTGTGACTTTCACGTGTCAAGAAAGTGAAGAAACATCACATAAAATGTGAACCTCTGACGGTTTGAGCACATCCGAATATTATGACATGTGAAGTTGCTGAGTGACCAAAACATTTCTGACATTCATTGTAACACGGGGTACAACGGAATTGAGGAATCATCATGAAGTCATTCCTGATCCTTAAAAGAGAAGGTGTCAGAAGTCTAACAGAAGCACATTTTGACTGTCCTTTCATTGTTACTGTTATGGTGACACACACAGTGCTAATGAAACAGCTGGCTGTACATGTGCTGGGAGTAGTGACTCAGCACAGAATAGAGGAGAACTAGGAGTCTTTCTGGTAAGACAAGGGAGGAGATTCATCTACAGTGAGGTGTGAAGACGTACCTACCACTGCCCCCTGAAGGCCAGACCAGAAAAAATATTCTCCATCTTTTATTTATTAATACCAATCGGCAGGTTATGTTTTTTGGTAGTTGGTGTCAGGATGGTGTCTTTACATTGTGGTGATGAAGTGTGGAGAATCTCTGTGTGGAGAATCATTGCGAGGAAAGATCACGTCCTGTCCTGAATCTGATACAATCAATGTGATTTATAGTTCAGACAAACTGAATTGTATATCAGTTTTCAAGAAAAGAACACACACAACACAGTCAAAGGACATTGTGAAGTAGGAAACATGTGTCTTAACTGTTTTCAGTTTGGTCTAAATTGATGATTATTTATGCTTTATGGACAAATGTGCCTTTTTTTTTCCTATCACTGTTTCATAGAAGAGCCCTGAGCATCATGCACATGTGAAACGTGACTCCGCAGTACACAGATGATAGTCCCAGGCTGGATTGAATGGCACTGAGGATACAAGGTAAGCACTCTGCCAGTAAATTTAAACTCATTATCGATCGGCTTCCTGAGCTACAAACGACCTTAGTGAAAGCAAAGTCCAGACAACTGGAGAGAGAGAGAGGGAGAGAGGAAGAAAGAGGGGGAGAGAGAGAGAGCTGGGAGAGCAGCAGACCACTGAGTAGAGCTCTGATAGGGAGAGACGAAAAGAAACAAAAAAAAGGTTTTAAAAATATCAAGAGACTTTTCACTTTCCTTTGTGTAATGTTTTATGTTAGCTTTAGCCATGAAGCTAAAATGGGATTAGGTCTAATCCAATCACAGAGATACCTGGAGGTTATCGTTAAAGTTAATTTCAGCACAGAGCTCAAAATGTGAGATGTTAGAAGGTTGGCTTTAACCATCAGTGATTCAATAACATGGAGATGTCTGAGCTAATATAAGAAGTGGAAGGAACCTCACATATTAAAAAGTAAAGCCTGGATAACTGTAGAAAACAGTCTCTATCCAATCACAGAGATACCTGGAGGTTAGAATAACCTCCAGGTTAAATGGTAAGAATACAGTGTTTACCCTTCAGGTTCATTTACCCACAGCACAGATACAAAACCATTCAGATAAACAATTTCTGCCTGACTCTGGAGAAAGGACATGTGTCGCCTCCTGCTTCAAATCTCCACTGAACTTCACTGTATTTCCTGTAAAACTACAGCATAAAGAAAATGACCACTTGTAGCAAATTCTCCACTATGGGACAAATACTAGAGTGTTGATATTAAAAACAACCACCCTCAGTTCAAACCTGAACCTCCTTCAACATCTTTGTCCTGGGGGTGGTCACTGATGTGACACTGTCCATTTATATTTTGTCTCCTTAATTTCTGTCCCCCTCCTAAAACTTTTCACATGTCCCACCCATGAGACGTCCCCCACACTTTGGGAAACACTGGCCTAGCCTGTGAAGACCGTACTCTGCATCATTACACTACACTGATGGTGTAAATGGTGTGTTCACCAACTTGGTGATTTGTGATTTTTGCTTGGTTTCCTACATTCTATCTCTGCTGAGGGGCTGTAATGAAACTTGCCCCCCTGCCTGGTGTCAAGGACCCACAGTCCTACAGCCAGTTAAGAACCTTATTTTGCTAAAACATGTAGGAAATACTCTGGAGGTAAAAATATATGAAGTATTTCTCGCTCGCTGGGATAGTAAAAAAAAAAGTGTTGCTGGTTGAAAACCGGCTATAGTGAAACATCTACTCTGTGATGGTGTCTTCCTACTGACGTGTGAGATTTTACATAGAACACTAGTTTGACACACTGCCCCTGGCCCCGCCCCCAAAAACACACACACACATTAGTCCAGGCAGTTGACGCTAATTGAGACTCTACCAGTTGTTTGCACTTAATTAATTTGACTGCTTGCAATCGTTAGGCCCACTGCTGTGCGCAGGCAGAGAGGCATTACAGATAACAAGATGCACAAATATGAAAGGGTTTTAATAATAATATAAAACACATTTTAAGATTTAAGCAAAATAAATGAAACTAAATGAGTGGAATTTAATTAGTTAATGCAAGATTTAAAGAAACTGTCCTATTAGAACAGAGAAACGTGAAGGAGGGAGCGCTCATTAGAGAAAAGAAAAGCAGAATGCTGTTGAATCCTGTGAGGAACAGGAAAAGAGGCTCTGGGTTTGATAGGCAGGTGCAGTGATGGGTGATGTCACACCTCGGCAGCCCAGCCCACACTGCATCATAATAATGTGGGGAGGATCAGGGCCTCTGTTTCCTGTCAGTGCAGAAAGTTAAAAAGGTGACTGTTTTTTGACAGTTCTGAATTCAACAGTTAAGAATCTTTAGCTGATCATTGAGTAATGCAGTGAAACAGGAACTGGCTGTGACTTTCATTCACGGAATTTTGTCATCTCTGATTTTCTTTCAGCCTAGACACACACACACACACACACACACTCCCCTGTGTGTTCCTTATCATTGTCTGTGTAGGAGGACATGGATGACCCTTGTTGACTGTGCACCTGTCCGCAGCTCTGACTCTCCAGGTTCAGTCTATTAATAACTCATATTTTGAAATGTCAGATCAGCTCAGGTTGGTGTGATTATTCCATGTCTTGTGTCATTGTCACCACACACAGGCCACCTGTTCCGGCAAAATAATTTTCCACTAAATTCGAAATATTCTTCACTCTACAAATAGGATATGCCGTGTCAGACGTACCCCAGGGGTCCAGTTCACTGGTCACTGCTGTGTTTGTGTATTTTGACAGTACTATTAGGTTGTACGTATTTGTATATTAATAATAATTTTCTACCATTGTTGTTTCTACCTCTGACTCAGTCGGTTCAAAACGTTCAAGTCTTTCCTGTTCAGTTGTGTTTCTGACAGATGATACTTTAATCTTCTTTGGACTCATTGAAGTGCCTTTGATGTGTACAGGCTGTCATCTCACGCTGTTTTAAACCAAAGTGAATAAGCCTGATGATTGATGGGTTTTTTTAGATTGTTTTCCAGTCTACATGATTACAGAGTGTGGTATTCGGAGTACCTGGTAAGGTAGGTTATTGCTGTTACTGTACTGTAGTACACTGTACAGATTACTGGTGAAACGATCAGAGGAAGTGCATTGTCAGGTCTTTGATGAAGATGTTATTCTAATGGAAAATTCCGATGCAGTTATCTTCTCATATGTTGCTGGTAAAATAGTTCATTGTCTCATCAGCCTATGATCAACATTTGACTCAGTTTTCTTCTTTTGATTTGATGATTTCATTATAGACCAGATCTAGTCTGCAGACCGGCCAGTCAAGCCCACATACAACACAAACACAAATTGTAACTTTTGAAGAGTGAGGCCTGACGTTGTCCTGAGGGAAACCCAAACTCTGCCATGATCTCCAACATACTGTAGTATGTTATCTTTTTTATTCATATTCATAGTGATTAATTAACATTAGGGCTTGGCAAGAAACTGGCGACACAATACACATCAACGATCTGATACATTACTATAAGATATAGATATGTAATAAATAATCTGCAGCCTTTCATTGATAGACATTGTATTGTATTAAATAATACAATGAATACATTGACAAGTATTAAAACTGACCCTTCTTTTGTAAAGGTGGCACAAGGTTAGGATCAAAAACCCATTCTCGATTGCATGGCCTTTTTTGGATTTACTTTAGAGTTGGCTCTTTGGAGTGTGAAATAAAGATGTGAGTATTTGTTTCACCTAAAGAAAGGACCGACTTTTTCAGAATTTTTTTTTTTGTTTTACCTTTCTACATTGAACAATTTTGTGCCATAGAGAGAAATGACAAAGGGATAGAACACTGTTCCAGTAATAACAGTGGAGGAACCAGCTCTGTGTCGACAGCCACCTGTACCAAAAATAAATCCCTGTTATATCTGACAGGCTGAAACCTCACTGGTCCAGTAATGACCAGCGCTCGACCACAGGCGTCAGGAGAACGTGTCCACCCGTCAGCCCAGCCTGACTTCAGGTTCTGTCTTCTCTGTGAGCTGACAGTATTATTCGCCTCTGTTACCTAGATAATAAGTACTTGTTACCAGAAGACCGAGGTGGGAGGGGTGTGGGTGGGGTGTGAAAATAGCCTGCCTAAAAATATTTCTAAGGAGTTTTTGCTCTCTCGAAACTGAGACATTCACAAAAGTGCAGTGCATTTGCTGGAAGCATCCTGGGGGTGCAAAAAACCACAAGAAGACAAAATCATTCTGTGCATGTACTGCATGAACAGCAGTGCTTTTATTATCTGATGAGAAGTTTGGCCCTGAATGAGGAGTCAGTCTCCGTCTTCTGCTAAACAAAAACTGTCTCTTTTTTTGTCATTTTTTTACAGGGTCTGATATACAATGATATACCAGACAATTCAGTCAACAGTCACGACGTCTGTTTGCACTGTTTGGCAAAAAAAAAAACTGCAGTACTTGTATTTTTGACTGCATGGAGAACTAAGAACTGAAGAACTTTTGCTGCCAAATTTAATAATGGATTTTATTTTGAAATTGCGTGATTGTTGATAACCTGTGTGTGAACTATAATTGGCATAGATGTGTAATAAATGCGCTTGTCTCACATATTAATTTTATTTTTAGAGCTGTATGAAAAATAGAAGATTTTTTGTGTCACCACAACAGGAAGTAGATTTCTGTTTTGGATGAGATTTGACCAGATGGCTGCCCTTCAGGCCTGTGTCATTCATCTCAGTACTGTGGCCTAGTTTACACCATTTCCATGTTCATACGATGGTACCAAAGATTACCTTAACTCAGGCTGCTCTCCTGATATTTGTACCTTTTTAACCCTGGACCAACAGGAACTGGAGGACAAAGATGAATGAATCCCAGGCAGCTGTTATTTTACACAGAGGTCCTGGTTTAAACAGCTGTATAAACCTGGAAGCAAGTCAGAAGCTCATTGAAGGTTTAGTCAATTGTCGTACTTATGAAGAGATAATTTTAAAAGAGATAAGAACAACTGTCTCCAGACTCATGGAGTCTCTAATAGGATTAGGAAACGGAGCAACGCTTGACTTACATGTTGACACGGCAGCCAAAGAGTTCATACAAAAATAATGAGATCTTGTTGAGCAGTAGTTAAGTAGTTAAGTGCAGAATGAATTATTTAACATGAACTAACTGAACAAATGTCAAGTGGATGGACTGACATGGTTGGTGACAGGCTGAGCTTGTACGTTAGCAACCACACGTTAGTGTGACAGGAAGTCGATCATTTTCTTAGAAGAGAAAATCATATTTTTGTCTTTAATTTCTAGTTTTGTTGAGTAGCCTGTCACATGTTCTCTGTGGGCCGTGGTGTTTTCACCATTTAATCCACAAAGCTGGAACTTCGAGCTGCAGGAAGTAAGGCAACAGTTCAACTGAAATGGTTTTTACCAGCTGAACCATCCACTTAGGACTGGCTTTTAAATAGACCCCCATTCAGAAGCTTATATGGGATTTGTTGTTAGTAAGGAAGCTAAGCAGACACAGTGGCTTCACTGCACCAAGTTGCCATACCCCCATATTATTGAATTTGTGTCAGCTCTAAAAGAATGTAAAACCACAGAAAATACAAACAAAAAGACAAAGTAGTAGCTTTTAGAATGACTTTCCTTGTATCCTTATGATGTTTCCCGATGAACACTTGACACCTTCTAAATTTATTCAGGAGTGGTTTGTTAAATTTACATCCGAATGTTTTTTGTTGGTTTCTATTTCAACCTGAGCCATTAGTCCAGGTATTGATCTGAAGTTAAGTTTGCTCCAGTTGGCAGAGGAGCGTTAGCAGCCTATTCTTACCCACAGTGATGTCACTGGCTAACACTTTAGTCCCTGCCTGTTGCACTAGTTTGTCAGCATTCTTGAGAACAGTTCCAGTTCTGTTTGGCTGATGTTGTTTATTTATCCCTGAACTTGAAATCTGAAAGTCTTCTGTGAGTCACATTCACCAGTTCTCACACTCTCGCTCTACAGCCGTGTTGGGCCAAGACCAGAGGAAACGTCCTTCTGTTATTGGCTCGTTATCTCAGATCACTTCATTATAGTGAAATACTACAGTTTCCTTCCATACAGTACCACCACCAAGAGACATGTCACACAGTCACTGACCAATAACATGCGTGGCTTGTTTCACTCTTATAATCTTTTTAGACAACATTCCAAACCCAGGGATGTTGTTGTTGCTGTTGCTGTTGTTGTTGCTGTTGTTGCTGTTGTTGTTGTTGTTGTTGCTGTTGCTAAAGTGAGTTCTTGTTTTACACCAATGCAACACAAACCACTATAATCTCCAATTTGTGGTGTGACCAGGTGTGTATATGCCTTATCTGTTCTCGTCATGTGTGTTTAATTAGACCTATAAAGCGTTAAGTCAACAGAAATTACTTTTTCAAATCCAAATTCCCCAAGAACATTTTCCACAGTTGACACTTCTGACATGAGAATAAGAATAAGAATGACAGGATAACCTAGACTTAAATGTGTTTTTATATAGAAAATCATTCACACACTAAAGACACAGTTTGGCAGCAGTAGTTGAGTGGGGTGGGGGATTGGGGGGCTATTGAACCACAGCTGTTGTGTGAAACGGCACATTAGTGTGAGGACAGCGCTTTCAGACACTTAGCTTGTCATTAGGAACACCGTTAGTGTAAGACACAGCCATTAACACAGTAGACAAACAACTGGGTTCCAAATAGACACTTTTCCTAATCCCTAACATGGCAACCAGGTTCAGGGAGAGTGGGATTTCTGGATGTTTTTCCATAGGGAGCTAATAAGCACCTCCTTTCTGTATGTATGTGCTGGTCATGATGTTTTTACCTTATATTTTTAAATCTCTGTTCTTCCACATGCAGCGTTCTAAGTCACTGATGTCATCTGAAACAGTTAGTGATGACATCTGAGCTCCTCAGTGGGGTTTCAGCACATGCTGATGTACTGGCAGAAAACAATAGGCAGAATGACTTGCAAAAATACCCTCAGCACCATGGAGCCGCAGGCACAGGAAGTGATGTGTTGTACTGATATTTTAGACCAGGGGTGTCAAACTCATTTCACATCGCGGGCCACATACGACCCCTAGGAAGACGTCGCGGGCCGGACCATTAAAATTATAGCATACTTAGCTAGAAATAACCAAAATATCATGTATTTCCTTTGTTTTGGTGTAAAGAAGCACAAGAACATTATGAAATTTGAAATTTAACTTAAAATTTATTGAATAACACTTTTACAAAACATTTCACAAAATTGCACAAACTTTAACAAGTAACTGGTGTTGAATATTATAGTAATGAACTTTATCTACTTTATCTACACAAAGGTAGGTTGTCCCAAACAGGCTGTTAATTTGGGGTACCCTGGTAATAGATACTGATAAAATGTGTCCAGACCTATGGAGGCAAATTTGCCCTTCAAATCTGCGTCACATTGCAAATCAATTATTTCTAGCTGGATGTCGACTGGCAGATCAGAAGCTTTAACTGTGAACGGTGAGCACGGTGGAGACACTAATGGAGACGATGTTAATGTCAACTATGATTCTTCCAGTCTCTTGTTGACCCTACATGGAAGTCTTAGTGACTGCAATGATTTTATATCTCAATAATAAGTCATAGGTCTGGCATTAGTTTTGTTGACAGTAATGCATTTCACAAAATGATAGTGGAAGAACAGAAGTCAACGTAGGCTGGACAGACTTTTATTTTCGTATGACCAATTCACTGTCCTGTCTTTTTCTGCAGACTGTCATACAGTGGGAGCACTGCAATGACCAGCCACCATCCCAGCCATGCAGAGAGCGTTCATTCCAAACAGCCGCCTGCCGTGGCCCCAAAGCTCCATGTGCTTCGACCTCAGTCAAAGGAGAACATCACCATTCACTTCACCGCTTCTGGGAAGGGGGACGAGGATGAAGGAGAGGATGAGCTTGTTATTACCACAGCCCCCACTACCTCAGCTGCTCAGGGTGACCCCAGTGTTGTGACAGCCCTTGAAGCCAGTGAGGAGATGTTTGAAGAGGTGACACTTGACTCCGCAACCAAGGTTGCTTTTATTCCTGAAACATCCCGAGTTCCTCCCACAACTGGGTTAGAAACGTCCAGGTCTCCTGAAAAAGTGACATCATCGCACACTGCTGAACAGAAAGGTTCAATTCCCAACTCACCTCCATCTAAATCTCTTAGCTTTCCATCAACAGAAAAACTCTTTCCAAGTTTGGCCAAGTCTTGGTCCTCTGACGTTGAGTCTCGTGATCACATCTTCTCTGTTCCACCAGTAAGGCATAGACCTCAAATGAAGACTCTTGTCAAGTCCTTGTCCTCGGACACCTCCCAGGACACGTCCTCGACGTCCACACCCCCCCGTGTTCCAGAGTCTCGTCTCACCTTGCAACTTTTCAAGCAATTCACACAGTCTCGGTTGCCGTCTGCACCCGCAGCGTCTACAGCCACAACTTCTGCAAGTGACTCTAAGACAGCCCCCTCCTCACCCATAACATCCACAGACAACCGCAGCTTCTTCAGGGTCTCAGATGTTGAGGCACGTC
>NC_024315.1:17517819-17534083 GCF_000523025.1 Cynoglossus semilaevis
AGCTGCTGAGTAAGATCATGGATGAAAAGAGCGGCAGCTTGGTTGGTGGATCCCTATACCGACCAAAGGTCCTTTCTGTCAGCACCTCAGAACTCTCCAACATCAGTGAAGTCAACGGGCAGTTGGAGAGCAACAACAACAACTACTGCATCAAAGAGGAAGAAGGAGGCGACCTGGAGGACGACAGCCTGGCCACCGGTGCCTCTGGTCCAGCTGAACCTCCAACCACTGTTGACACTAAAAGTCCAACTAAACAACCTTCACTTTCCAAGTCTTTGGAAACTTGCTCCATGTCTGCTCTTGCTAAACAGGAAGATGAGGACTTCTGCATCCTCCACACTGAGGACTTTGAGACAGAGGACGACGCAACCTACGACTCAGGAACTGAGAGTCAAACTAAAGTGCCACTGAGTGCCTGTAGTGAACCGATCACTGAAGATGAATCAGAAACGGTTGTGTCAGGACCGAGTGTTCCTCATTACACTCTGATCCTCCTCACTGTGCTGGTCTATGGTTACTTTGTGTTGCCTTTGCCCAGTTATATCGGAGGATTGCTGTTTGGAATTGGACTTGGATTCTTTTTAGCTATTGGTGTTGTGTGGCTCACGGGACCAAAACCTTCTGGTGGATTCAGGTTTTCCAGACACAATGGGAAGCCTTGGAATCTGAGCAGGTTGGACATTAAGGAGCCGGAAATTTTCAAGGTTGGTCAGACATTTCTATCTTTTGTTTTTTTTTTGTTTTGTTTTTTACAATATTGACAAAGAAGCCAACGATCCATGTGAACTCTCAGGAAATAAAATGTGATTTTTTTTTTCCAGGGTTGGATGAACGAAATATCACATTACGACCCAGAGACGTACCACGCCACACTGACACATTCCGTGTACGTACGGTTGGAGGGCTCCATAATTCGTCTGTCCAAACCCAACCACAACATTGCCCGCCGTGCCTCACACAATGAACCCAAACCAGATGTCAGCTACATTAGTCAGAAGATCTACGACCTCACCAACAGCAAAGTATTTTCTCTAATGACTTGTTTGTCATCTACTGTTTACTTATAGGTGTTCACCTGGAGTTAAATAGTGTCCAATTTTTGTTCTTAGGTGTTCCTAATGCCTCAGAGTTTGGCCCGAAAGCGAATATGGAACAAAAAATACCCAGTCTGCATCAAGCTTGACAAACAGGATGACTTTATTTCCAAAGCTGAGGGCGACAGGTCTGAAACCCACGACAACACAGGCACCAAGGAGAGAGGAGAAGGCGGTGGTGGAGTTCAGGAACGTGGATCTTCATCTGCCTCCAGTAAAGACCTGACTCTTTATCTGTTTGGAAGGACGGGCAGAGAGAAGGAGGAGTGGTTCCAGCGTTTTCTTTTAGCCTCCAGACTCAAGGCGGACCTGAAGAAAAGTTCAAGTGTTGTTGGAAACAAGACCGGTGAGATATATTTCTGGTCCCTGTTTCAGAAATTTGGTAAAAAATATACTAGGAATGATTCAATATTACTTTGTCTGTTGAGTACCAGTACTAGTACTGCAGCCTGAAGTACTAAAACCTGCTTTCCCTGTCTCTTCAGTTCAGCTGAACATGTACTTTGTATTGATGCAGTACTACTGCTGGTTTTTATTTAAACTTTAAAAGCATTCTTTATTGTTCAGAAAGTTTATTGTTTTTTCATTTAACTCTTTAATTTAAGAATTTTAGTTCTAGTGTAAAATGAAAAACTCACTGCAGCCTGAACATCAGGGAGAAAGGAAAATATTTTCTCTGAAGACTGTGAGTTCAGTATTTCTAACTTCATGGGAATTCAAATTAAATAATGACATTTTCAGATTAGTTGCTGGTGCTGCAGCAGCAGTCTACAGCTGCATGTCATAGAAACAACTTTGTGGTTCTGTCAGGTTCACTTCCTCACAACTTGTCCACTGGGGTCTGTCGTCCACAGCTCCCAAATCACACAGTCGCAGCAGCAGCCGCAGCAGCCTGGACGAAGCACTGGCCTGTCAGCCCAAACTGAAGGACTCGACCGGCTCTTCAGGAGCGAGACCCAAGCCCTGGTTGGACTACGAGGTCTACATGTCCACTCTACTGCCAGAACAGCCAATAGTCAGCCCTTCAGTGACCAGCCCGGTTCTCCTGAGTCCACAGAGCAGTCCAGGAGCGGACAAAAAAGTAGGACATCAAACTCTGCGTTTTTATTTATCACTTTTATTAAACATAGTCAACTGATGCTGATGTTTCCTGTTGGTCTGGGTTTATTTTTAGCTTCAGAACAGCCCTCCAGCGTCAGAGCAGCCCAGAGGTGAGGAGGAGGCTGTTGCCTGGATGAATGCTGCTCTTGGTCGGGTCTTCTGGGACTTCCTGTGTGAACCCTACTGGGCAGAAGTAGTCTCCAAAAAGATACAGATGAAGCTCAGTAAGATACGGGTTAGTAAAGATATCACACACAATATATAATAAATGTATGTTCTGCTGAATGCTGTGTCTTAGCACTTGGCTAAATCTGTGGCTAATGTTTAATATTTTTGTTTTCTAATAAAAACAGTTATTTTTGTGACTTCATTCAACATTGAATCAATCAATAACCTTTATTTAACCAAGTAAAACTTTGCACTGAGATTAAACCAACAGAGACAAGTTGGTTGGCAACTTATTTGTTTCAACAGAAATGTGTGTGTCGTATGTGTTACAGCAGTGGGTGTGTGTTCTCGATTCTTGGCCTTCTCCCAGTACACTGTGGTCATATCTGTTAGTAACACTGCAGTATCATAACTGTAAGATGGTGAAGTTAGAACTGTTGAGCAGATCATCCAAACTGTGTGTGTGTGTGTGTGTGTGTGTGTATTTTTTAGCACTGGGTTGGTTGTTACACATTCTACTAATTAAATGTACTTCACAGTTTACGTTGCTCACTCAGGTGTTTATGTCCTTTCCAGTTGCCTTACTTCATGAACGAGTTGACCCTGACAGAACTGGACATGGGCTCAGCCACGCCCAGAATCTTGGGGGCGTCCAAGCCATCTATCGACTACAGAGGCAAGAGAGAAATCCTTTGGATTTTCACACTTGTTCACACAGTTTTCTTTTTTTTTCTTTTTTTGGTCTATTGATCAAAGTACTGCAGCACCTGAACATATTAGTCCTTCATAATAATACTATATACATGTTAGTCCACAGTACTATATTCTAGAGCAGGGGTCCGTAAAGGTCAGGGTCATTTTGATTCATTTCATGTTCTGTGTGACATCACAACATTAATTGTTTAGGCTTCAGGTTTATACTTTATTTTTTATAAAACAAACTAATGGCTTTCATAAAAATGGGAAGTCGTTGTTGTGTCAACACGGTCTTGTTTAATCAAATGGGCAATATTCCATAGAAATAAAGCTGTGTTTTAGCAAAGCCTTCCTGCACATAAACCACCCTCTCCCTCCATCAAATTGTTTTATCTAATATTTCTTTACACTTTACTATTATTTAATGTTGAATTAACCAAAGATGGCTGACATTTCCGTTGATGATGTGTATATTCTAGCCTCAAACACACTCCTGGTGTGAAACATTGACCAGGAATAAGCTGCAGCTGTTTGGTTTTTTTTTTGCACACGCAATAAAATCAGACCGTAGGCCACAGATTTCCATAATTTCCTTGAAATACGCTAATGACACACAGCAAAAACCCCTGGTAAACTGTGTCAACTCAACCGCCTGAACAGGCTGTAAACTGTAAACAGGTGGTAATTAAATCATTGAATTTATTTTTTGTACTAAATTCAAATGAAACCTCATCAACTTTTATCAAACAATTATTTTCAAAGTTGACTTTGTTCCTTGTATGAAGAGTATAAAAAAAAAATAACAATGGATCACACATTCACCAATTCACAACATTGTGTCAGTGAGCTCAGAGATTTATGGATGTGTTCGGTCCATGTCACACTGTGTTTTTTAGCAGAACTAATCACAGAACAGGGATTCTCTTAGTGTTGATGTGTCTGACGTGGTCCATGGTAGAACACAGGAGGGTGATGACTGCCGTCACCCAGAAAAACACACGTCTCTGCAACACTGGCCACAACACGCACCCTGGACATTGCTTACCACCAGAGGGAGTCACCTATGAAACGTAAAATATTTAGAGAACCACAGTTTTAGCTTGTTTGGCTACTAAATATTTTTTTTCAAATTCCTTCCTGATTTTTTTCATCTTTCCTGTCTGTCAGTTGTGCGCAGAAAAAAACAAGTGTTTTTTGCTCATGCTCTCGTGCTCTTTGTACACAGTAATGTGTGGTAACTGACAGAGGTCACATGGTTGGTACTGTGCAGGCCAGAGAAGTTTGAACCAGATTACAGTGGTAAGAGTGGAGCAGAGGTGACGCAGGGGTGTGGGGTGTATGCATCTACATCTCCCCCTGCTGATCTACAACAGGTACTAGATGGGTGAGATTGAACTCTCTGCAGCTGTTTCTCCCAGCAGGTTGTGATCTCTGTCTTTCTTCTTCCCTTTTCACTGAGTCATTCTCATCTGAATACAGGAGTAAAGAAAATACTTTCTTCTGCTGATGTCTGGGAAGGAGAGAGGAGGCACAGAAGGGGCAAGGGAGGAGTAGGGGAGGGTTCAGGGATGGGGGGTGTGTTTGTTTTATTTTTAGTATTCTTCTCTCATTTCCTCTCATCCTTCTCGTTGAAATACCTGCTTCTCACATCAACCCGTCTTCTCACCACCTTGTGTCCCTCAGGCCTGTGGTTTGATCTGGACGTGTCCTACAGCGGCTCCTTCCTGATGACCCTGGAGACCAAGATGAACCTGATTCGCCTGGGTAGGGAGGGAGAAGGCCTGCGAGTAGGAGAATATGGCAAAGATGGGTAAGAGACCTGAGCTGCTTCCTTCCCTCCTTCCTTCTTACCTACACCTTTGACAAAAGCATTCAAGTGGACAATGATGCAGAAATGACTTTGTCAGGGTTTGTTTGTCCCTGAGTGTCGTCTACTGCTGAAGTTTCTGCAGATGAACATCTGTTTTGTTTGTAACAACAAGGGGGTGACGGTCAGTGAGGTCGTACAGCTTTGGTTAGTGTATTAACATCAAAGTAGTGTTGAAGTAACAACGTGAACTACAGGACTGACCACTGAGAAACATCCAGGTTCAGTCTTGACTCTTGACCTTCTACTTCTTCTTCCCTCTCTGTTTGTTCTTCTCCTTCTCCTTCTTCTTGTTCTTCTGCAGCAGCCTGTTCTCTCTCACTGTTCAACCGTTACCATGGTTACATGAACCCGCCCTCAGGTGTCACCCAGCTGAAGGGCGGGTTCCCACAGTTGTAGAACAGAAGAGTAATAATCCATCTGTGACTGGCTCTTTATCCTTTCACACCACAGCGTGTTCCTCATGTTTCATTCAGACGTCGAGGGACCAGTTTGTTTTTTCTTACCTGTTTTCTGTTTGACGTTGAAGTGTCTAATGTTTGCGTTTACCTCAGCCTTTTTGTGTCACCTTGTTGGTTTGCCCAGACTTCTTACCTCCTTCTCTCTTCTCTGCCCCCTACCCTCTGGATTCTGCCTTTTGAAATATCTGGTAAGTGCTGTGTAATGATCCTCATGTTCTAATATCACACCATACCGTAACCCAGAGCCACTCACAGCATCGTCTTTATCACATGGATTTTCTTTTGTTATCTGCTGCTGTCTCTAAAACAGACCACCAAAAAACCCCCACCTGATGCACTGCACCTGCTGAGACTTAGTCCTAACATATCAGCTGTCACAGAGGTGAAGAGAACAGAACAAGTCATTCTGTATTTCCCCTCTCAAACCCACACTCGAGCTTGTTTTGATTTGTTGACATGACAACAGACAGACATTAATACGACCAGTGTAGTGTCATCCCAAGGAACAATTAGTTTACGGTTCATTGTGATTTAACCAGGGAAGGTCATAAGATTATTCACGAGTAAACATTTGCATTGATTGACAATTAAAACATCATGACCTGTCTACACAGCGACGAGTGGGAGGAGACAACACGTGTGATTGACAGCCAGCTCCACCAATCAGGCCTTGACACTGTCTGTGGTCTTGACCTGCCGTACTGTGTCAGAACTCGTCTCAGTCATTATCAATGCAGACCAGGAAATTGGCAGAAAAATATGAAGCATTGATTAGTTCCACATACACAATGGACTTTGTGTCTCCCCTCACGTGGGTTATTATTTTTGTTACTCATGTACAGTCCATAACACAACAGTCTTGTTAGTCTAGGGCAGTTTGGCCTGTGTGCAGCCCCATAAACCTCAAATAGGTCAAAAAACAGAGATAACAGAATAAACTGTCGCCCAGTGATGTCATGAAACAAACCAACCAATGAGGAATAAACAAGGTTAAATCAGAAAAGTTGAAAACATGTTCTCTCTCAGAACCTTGCCAAAGATCTGTTATGTGTCCGTGCATGTAAAACACACACTCACACACACACACACACACACTTTGAAACCCTAACATCTGCCATTTCACGTCCAGTCGTTTGTTCCATCTGCAGCAGAGCTCATTCTGTAAGGACAATAAAACCCATCAGAACGTCCTGGTACTCCATTGCATGACGGTGTGTGTTCATGCATGTTACCATGCGTGTATGTGTGTGTGTGTGTGTGTGTGTGTGTGTGTGTATACTTGATATGAACAGATTGTGTGTGTTTTTTTTTCAAACTTTTTTTCACGTGTCTCCAGGTACAGACCTCGGACCTACTGTCTGGCTGACAGTGATGAAGAGTCGTCCAGCGCCGGCTCTTCAGATGAGGAAGATTCATCAGAGTTGTCCAATGACTCGGCCGGAGCAGAGGGGTGAGAACGACACACACACACACTGACAACATTTGTAAACATGTTCCTGTCCATGAAGTACCAGAGAATGATGGATTTTAGAATCTGAAAATTAAAAGATAATAAATATTTCTGTTAAATGTCTCCATAAGCTAATAGTCGACCTTTTTTGTCTTTTGTTTTTTTTGTTTTTGTAAAAATCATGAAAAGCCATACATTTTCCACAGCTGGAAAAGCTTGATATCAACCTGGAAAGTGCTTGTCAATGCCTTGAATCAGATCATGTAAACAATGTCTGATCCAAGACTGAGAATAAATAAAGATTGGAAATAATTCACCATTTCACTGTTGATACAGAGCGTTTGTTCTGGACTCAAACTAAAATGTTTACTTTGTTGAACACAGATTTGTGGGTGGCCACAAGCCCAGCAAGATCATGCGCTTCGTGGACAAGATCACCAAGTCCAAGTACTTCCAGAAGGCCACAGAGACGGAGTTCATCAAGAAGAAGATGGAGGAGGTGTCCAACACCCCGCTGCTCCTCACCGTGGAACTGCAGGAGCTGCAGGGAACACTGGCCGTCAACATTCCCCCTCCACCCACGGACAGAATCTGGTAAATGAGTGTTTGTCGTTGTGAGGAATAATGACGTCTGTGTCTGAAAATGACGTCTGTGTCTGAAAATATAGGGAGGTGAGAAGACTGATTCATGAGCTTCATGTGACCACTTTCTACTCTGAAACTCCACAGCATAAACTGTCAGCGATAGTTCAGTCTACCGCTGCCCCCTGCCGGTGGCTAGCTGTACTGCGTACTCAGCGTGGTTTTAAACGGCTGATTGTATTGTTGAACTCTGGTCACAGGTACGGCTTCAGGACACCACCTCATCTGGAACTAAAGGCTCGGCCCAAACTGGGAGAGAGAGAGGTGACGCTGGCTCATGTCACCGACTGGATCGAGAAGAAACTGGACCAAGAATTCCAGGTAAGACTAAGACTCAAGAAAAATACCTATAAAAACCTATGTTATAGCAGGTAAGACTAAGACTCAAGAAAAATATGTTATATGTATTTGTGTTAAGTGCCTGAATTTTACTTTTTTATTTACAATAAATAAATCTGCTTCTGCTCTCCCCAATCAGAAAGTCTTTGTGATGCCAAACATGGATGACATCTGGTTGACCATCATGCACTCTGCCATGGACTCACGTACAGCCACTGGACCTACAGCTCCATCGGTGGACACACAGTGGTCTCCGCCCCAGAGCGACAGCCACCCCTGAGGATTGTTTACAGTATTTTCACTCACATTATGAAGGTCTGGGAAAATAGGAAGTGGAGCCATTGGCTGTGGGTCAGAGTGTGACCTGCTTACAGAGAGGGGAGGGGGTAGAGAAGAGGAAGGAGACACTTTAGGACGCACACTGTCGCTGACTGCTGCTCTGTTCAGAAGTATTTATGTTGGGAGAGATAAGACGGACGTTTGTCCTTTAAGGACAGTCATTAGAGTCCGTAATGATTTAAAGGTTAGTGGAGATGTGGGTTTGGTGTAGGAGCATTCACCTGATACCTTGCAGCCTGGTTCTACTCAGGCTTAGACTTAAACTCTATAGAGATGAAGCACAGAGATTATTGTGGATTATCAGATGAGTCATGGATTAGAGTTAGTGTGATGAAGAGGAAGTTGAGATGGGAAGTTTTGATAATTTGTGCTAAAGGACGTCCTGATCCTGGTCCAAAGAATTGGCTCAGAGATTTAAACTCATAACCGATCCAAAACACAGCTACTAAGCTGACTCACTGTTTGTGGAGTAGGTACAGATGTGTTACTGATACTGCCACACTAGCAGCTAAACACAGCCAGGGTTCTGTAACCTACTAAAAAACACAAGAGATTTTCTGCTCTTCTTTGTTGTCACATGAGATTAATCCAAGCACAAAAACTACTACTTTAACTTTTAACCAGAACTAAGTAATCCTGTTTAAAATCCGGGGCTAATTGTTAAAGGTCAAACACACGTACGTACGTACGTTGGCCCAGTGTGAAAGGGGACTGCAACAAAACAGACCATTTTGTGCGGAGAAATACACCGAAAGATCTGAAATTGGTTCAGTCTGAGGTTCTGAGTTGAAGTTAAAGAACTGACACGATATTTTAGTTTATTTTTGTTGAAAAAGATGCCGATCCTCTACCAATCAATGCCTCTGTGCCTGCGCAGAAGGAATGTGCTGCTGCTGTACATTTTTGCATAAGTTGTAGTGACAAAAACTGCAACATCTACAACATCAGGAACAGGTAGTAAAAAATCCTTTTTAAAAAATCGGTTTGACTGTAACTGAAGGCTGAAGGAGAACCAAAGAGAGCCTAATTCTCAGTTGAGTTCAGGACTTGGATCTGACCCAGGATCAGGACTTCCTCTGTTGATTCACTGTGAGATGGAACCCTGAAGTGGTTCGTTGTGGGGTTTCCATTCAGGTTCTACCCAACAGTATTTTTCTGTGCTGCGATTACATTTGACAAATCTCCTTGTTTTGATTCATCTTTGAAAATGACACAACATAAGATGATATGTTGAAGTGCAATGATAGAGAGCTGCTCAGTCTTCAGTACGACATTTGCACTAGTGTTAAATGAAGAGTTAACGTCAGGAATCTCTGACACCTCGAATGAATGTTTAAACACATTTTATTTTTGCCTTCTTTGGTTACAATTACACAGTAACTTACTGAGTGGGGGATGGAAATGATTGCACAAATACAATGGTTTTTTTATTTTTCAGATTATAGATATTCTATTCATCACAGCAGGTAAACCTGTGGTACAGACTCAAAAACCTATGGTCCTCTTGCACAGGCACAGAGGCATTATGCAACAGTCCTGGTTTCAGATTTGTACTTTAGACCAGTTTCCCCATGCCAACATATGAATTAACATACTGTGACTGTCTTTACACATGGACCAAAAATGGACCAAAAAGAGATGAGGACTAAATGGTTGAGCTGCTCACATGTGGCCATGCTACAGGTTTTTTCTGTTTCCGTTCTTGTTTACTCTTGTCTTGCAGAAGAAACAAACGTGGTACTCTGGTAAGGGCTAATGGCTGTGTAAGCTAGCATTAGCCTTACTCGCTAATGAAACAGTTAACTATTGTAGTACAACAGAAACGGTGTAGCGTTGCAGAGCCCTAACTTGTCACCAGCAACATGTTGAAGTGAGTGGCGCTGTTATGTCATTAAATACAGGCCTCTCTGATTGGCTGACATTGTAGTGCATTCATTCTGCAGTAGTTTGACCTTTTTAATCCCAGTCATCCTGTGGAAAAATACATCTTTGTCATTTGAACGACATCAGACTGGCAGTGGTTATCTTATACTTACACCTGCATTAATATTTAGACCTTTGTCCGACATTCCTACCGTGTTTGGCTGAGACCAGATTATGAAGGACATTTATTCCCATTAAAGTCACCTTTTTACCACTACTGGTCCTCTTACTGTAGTTCAGACAGCTTTTGTTTTTTCTTTTTTTTTCTTCATTTGCGGTAGAATAAATAACTACACTAACTATAATAAATATGTTTATTAACCAAGTCCAACCAAGTTTGTTTTTTGATTGGTTAATGTTCAGGTGAAAGTCTGCTGTTAGTGGCTGCGTCCATTTCAATAATGTTGCCTATGTTTCTGATGTGACATCGATTCATTAAGTTGTTGAAGAACCAGGAGGTTTATGGATCGACTCATCAAGAAGGTCAACGTGACTCACAGTGAACTCTTTTTTTAATTGTATTTCTTTTTCTAACACATCAGTGCTTCGCCTGCTGCCATACTGTACGCAGACTGTCACGTAATGTAGTACACAGTACATGGGTGAAGATACTGAACACTAAATAGTCTGTAACAGAGCAACTGTTGCCAAGAATGTAAAAGTTAATGAACAGGTTCCTCTTCAGACTCCCACCTTTTTATTCCTGTTTCTAATCCTGACCAAAGTCAACCAAGTCTGCAGTCTTGTCTGTTCTCGAAGGTACACATTCTGTTATGTTAATATTACACATCAGACAATGCTAAAAAAACATTCTACTGTTTGATATTGAAATGTTTCACATTAGTTTACAGTCATTCATTTCCTCTAATTTGCTTTCAGCGCTGTCATCTTAACTGGAACGTTTTGTTTTTGAAACCGTTATCTTTTCGTTGACATGTTTTCCATGTTGTGAAGCTTTTGTTTGAAAACTTGTGAGATCGGCTCTGATTTTTGTGATTCTTTTTTTTCCCCTTTGAATGGAATGATGTATTTTTAAGGTGAAATGAAGGTTATGTTGTGATTTGTATCTGTGACAAAAAAAGTTAGTTTGAGGCCAAATTCAGTGATTACGTGTAACTGCCTTATTTATACACGAATAAAGTCAATAAAAAATTCAACATGTGATTTTCCTTTAAGATGATTTTGTATATCCTAAAATATATATTTTTTAATTTTACTCGGAGACTAAAGTCCACAGACTTTAACTTTTATAATTAAATTAAATTAAAACTACACATCTACATATTTTGGTACTATAATTAAAACGATCTATTTTAATTAGAGAATAAAATCGCAGGTTGTCAAATTAAGCTTTTCTTCTTCGTCTCCTTCACCGGAAGTTTGCTGTTGCCTAGCGACGGCCTATCGACCGCATCTGAAGTTCAGGTGAGTCGACGCTACTTCAAAATGAAATTAAATAAAACGGTGTTGCTGGGTTATGGTGGTAAGTATGGTTTTGTTTCCTGCAGGCAAGTTCAGTCAACGCTGTCTCTGCGGCCGTGTCTTGATAGCTCAGTCTCCTGGCCCACGGCTAACTGTGGTGAGAGCTAAGGGCTAGGCTAATGCCGCAGGAGGAGAGTTTGTCTGTTCTAGTTCAGTAAATTAAAGTGAAAATTAACTGAACAGAATTATTGCGTGCTGCGTCACAGCTTACAGACAAAAATACGAAAAAAGCTTTTGTTGGTTATTAGTTTTGAAAAAGTATAAACTTGTATCAAAGACATTAATGAGAAGGTGTAAAAATGATACCATTAGCCCCTGTGTGAGCAGCTCCTCTGGTGGTCACTGACCTTTACTGCTCTTATTCTGGTTATTTTTCAGAAAGAAAGAAAAAAGTTAATAATATAAATAGTTTTTTAACCTGAGACCATATCCTGAGCTGTTTGCTTTAAATGACCTTTGTGTCGTCTGTGACTTGTTGAAACAATTTCAAAAACGTTTTTTATTTTACTTTATTACTGCATGAGGTCAAAGGGTCAGAATGATGAAACAAACTTACAGGAACTGACCTGTTATGTTACATTGCTGTTCTTAGATTTCTTAAAATCCAAAGTCAAAAGGAAAGAAGCAAAGGTGAGAGAGTGAGGATGGAGGGACGGGGCCTTTCAGGTGAGGATGACACCCAGGTGAAGGAGACAGAGGAGCGGACAGTGACCGAGGTACTGTTTGATGCTGCTGTGAAACGAATGAGCGGTTACATCAAAAACAAACTCATTATTTTAAACATATTTCTGTAGGGTCCAACAGAACCAGAGAATGATGGATCAGGACCACAGCCTCACCGCGGTCTGAGTGGAGTGGAACAGAACTCTGCTGCAGCCACTGATTATGGTCAGTGTGGTCAGTATAAATACCTGTGATCGTCCTCAAGTTACATTTAAAGAAATAAGACATGTCGGATTGTGGCAAAGCTCTCCTGGAGAGTGCGGGAAAATACATTTAAAGTTTAATATCTATATATGGGTTCACAGAACCAAACACTTCAGAAGACCTGGAAGGTGAGGAGCTGCTGCAGAAGGATGAAGAGGAGGAGGAGGAGGAGGAGTTACTGGTTCTGGATCCTGAACATGTTTGTACTACTTCTTCTCTTTTACTGTTTGTCACCTACTGCATGTTTCTGTCAATTCTCATCTGTCTGAAATTTTCCTACCTTTGTTTTACGACTGCAGCCTCTTGTCAAAAAGCAACAGGCGGCTCTGACTAAACACCTGAAGAGGCAACTGGAGAAGATCAACCTGGAAATGAAGGAGAAGGTAATCCTCCTCTGCGGGACTGTTCTGTATTCATGGGCTATCAATTTGGCCACACGGTGGTGCTGTTGACCAGTATAGCTCTTTTGCTCTCACAGCTGGTGCAGGAAAAACAAGACGACAGACACAGAGAGGAAACTGGAGTGGAGATGTTCAGGATCCAGGAGCAGCTGTCCAGACTCCACAGCAGACTGGAGGAACAGCATCAGACCAAAGAACAGGCTGAAGCCAAACACCGACAGGCCCTGGATCAGCTGGAGGAGGCCAAGAGCAAATATTCAAATATAGCCAGTCACCACGGCAGGGCCAAAGCCAGTGGTGAGAATCAGTCATTTCATGTCATCAAGGTTGTTTACTGTAACTTCTACAATCCTAGTCTGGGATTTTTTTTTTTTTTTTTTTTTTTATCTCCTCCCTCCAAAAAGTATAGAAAGTTTATAAAAATGTGTACGTAAATACATTTAGCTGCACAGTTAAATTTGAATTGATTTAACTGGTTCCTGGTCAGGATGTCCAATAATATTGGCCGACCAATATTATCGTCCCAATATTAGCATATATATGTAATATGGCTGGGATTTTTTTAATGAAAACCCGATAACGCAATGCCTGGATTTCGCCAAATCCAAAACTATGCTGTGATTATTCAGATTAAAAATCTTAATCTGGGAGCAGCAACAAAAAAGGCTGTGATGGGGAAATGGAAGTGATGGTATTTCCACTCTTATCCCCTCTGTGACTTCACGGACCAATCAAATCAGTTAACTGTAATGAAGTTGTTCTTGGTTTAAAAAAATGAAACTGAGAAGTTCTAAATGAGTCCTAAAATGACCTGGAGGTCCTTAAAGTGGGTCTGGAGGCCGTTCAGTTCGATGAAGAGAATCTGTTTCTCCTGCCCAGTGTCTGAACTGCAGGTGGAGATGGACAACCTGATGCTGCACCTCCTCTACACACAGGGAGTCAGTGAAGATCTGAGGTCCAACGTCAAAGCCTTGATGAACGTGAGGAGCAAAGCTTCAGCTGAGAAGAACCAGGCTGAAGACAAGAAACTGCAGCAGGTGAAGAAGACGTCCGACGTAGACAGAGGTGTTTGAGTCATGCTGAAGTTTGAACTCGATGAATCCACGTCCCTCTCCTCAGGATCTGTACGTGGACCGTCTCACCAAGGAGCTGGACAGACTGACTCAGCAGATAGCCCTCTACCAGAGCCAGGCCCGTGTTCAGGCCGAGGAGACACGAGCAGCCAGACAGGCTGAGTCTGAGGTGAAGATGGAGTCAAATCAGGTCAAAGGTCAAGGGATAGATTCAACAGCTTCAAGAGTTTTATTTTGGAGGGTTTTATTCATTTGATCAGTCAAGGAAACATGGTAGAAATACACAGGACAATATCTAATCAAACTAATTAAACACAGAAGTCTGTTAACTGAGATGAACTCAACAAAAAGGGTAAAGACAGAGAACAGTTATTTAACTTTCGGAAAATTAATAATTTATTTAAAGTGACTTAAATGCAGGTCATAGGTCATTCATTCACTACGTTTGTAAAGAATATTAAAAATAATATAGTTCTGTTAATAATAGTAATAATAAAAGGCTTATTATTATTATTTATTAAATGATGTTACCATTACTGTAGTTATTTACAGTGTTTTTTATATTTAGTGGACCCACAGGTTTGTGTGTGTGTGTGTGTGTGTGTGTGTGTGTGTGTCGTGTCCAGGCTGAGATGGAAATGGTGACTGTGGAGATGGTGCGTAAACAACTGCTGCAGCAGTGGAGGAGCAGCCTGGTGGACATGAGGAGAAGAAACGACGGCCTCACTGCCATGAGGGAGGCGTTACGGTGAGAGGGACGCAGTGAGGACTATGAACCAACCACAAACTGAACGAACTTCAACGGCCTCTGAAAAAGTCTTACATTTGTGTTTTGTACACTTCATTTGTCAGTGAGCTTTTTCAGCCGATCCCCAACCCGCCCAAAGTATTTGGCTCCACCCAAGTCCAGCCCAGGACTTAATGATTTACACGGTGAATTTACAGAATCCAAATGAATGCTAACATCCCCTGATCTTTCTTCTATACCCCCACCTTCCCGTCCCCCTGACCCCTCGCAGCCTGACTGAACATCAGCTGATTCTCCTGGACAGAGAGATTGACGGCTACAAGAAGTCCATCACTGAAGAACAGGAGCAAAATGAGACCCTGACCCTGCAGCTGAACTGGTCTCAGATGGACGCAGCCTCCTCGAAGAAACTTCTGAGTCAGAAACAGGCCCAGTATGAGGCGCTGCAGAACCAGTACAGCACCTGTGTTCGCATTCTGAGGGAAACGGAGGGAACCCTGGCCCGGCTCACCAAGGTAGGAGAGACATTTGTCTCTTTGTCCTCTGACTTTATTTGTGTTTATTATGTGTTCTCTGATCTGTCTTTGATAGGAGACCACCGCTCACCAGACTGAGGTCAACAATCAGAGGAGGCAGCTGGAGAAGGAGAGCGCACTGCGTCTGGAGTTGGAGGAGAAGATCATGGTACACATGCAGCAGCAGCTCACGTTCACCAAGGCTGCCAAGTACTCACAACAACTGACCAGTCGGACCAGGGCCCTGAAGAAACAGAAGGTACGACTGGGACCAGCTCATGGTTCAGTTGCAGTCAAATATTTATTTGAAGGTCATTGATCTTCTGAGGGTGCGTTCACCTGTTCTTCACAGATGTCTCAGTTGTGGCAGTTGGAGAATGACCTGTTGGTGGTGGAACTGGAGATCACTGAGGTCAGCGAGCAGCTGGATGCCCTGACCGTTGCTCAGAAAGCCATGGACGAGGAGATCGCCAAGTTCAACCAGTCGCTGACGTCCAACCTGGCTAAGAATTCCTCCTTCATTAAAGTCATCGAGCAGAAGCAGAGCAGCATCACCGACATCAACAGAAAGATCGCTCAGATCGCAGCCAGCACCGGGGTGAGGAGCACCACGCTGCACCAAATATGGGTCGCAAATTAGAAAATAAATAAATGAGGCAGTAAGTCAGAGCAAAAACGAGTTTCAAAATAAAAAAACTAGAACTTTGGACCCCTATGAAAAACAGTTAAACCAGAGGGGGGTCAAAGGTTAGCTCTGAACTGAATAGAAATTCTACCAGTTTGGTGGAAATTCTATAATGTAGGCTAATGATGACTCAGTAGTAGCACAGAAGTAACACATTTCTGCAATTGTTGCCAAAACACTTAGTGTATTTTTAAAAATATCTAAAAAAATGAATTTAAATGATTTAAATATAAGTTAAAAAGGTAGAAAAAAATCACCAAACAGCTATGCCTTATAATGTCTTCATGTTAGTGCATGGGCAGTTCAAAGTAAACAGCTGATCGTTAGCCTAGCTGATTGGTAGCCTAGCTGAT
>NC_024315.1:17534104-17553014 GCF_000523025.1 Cynoglossus semilaevis
GCCTAGCTGATTGGTAGCCTAGCTGATTGGTAGCCTAGCTGATTGGTAGCCTAGCTGATTGGTAGCCTAGCTGATCTTTAGCCTAGCTTATTGTTAGCCTATCCGATTGACACCAGGTGGTCAGTGTAACGTGGGCCCCTCCTTTCTCAGCATGAAGACCTGAGTCCTCTCCAAATCAAGTTGGAGGCTCTGAAGATGGAGACAGAGGAGCTGCAGGAGAACATGAGGAGGGAACAGCAGCTGTGGATGAAGCAGCAGGGGATTCTGGTCGGACTCACACAGGAGAACGACGCCAACAGCAAGAACATGGTGAAGCTGCAGATGGAGTTCACTGCCATGCAGCAGAAGAAAATACGTCTGGAGAGTAGGGAGCGTTTCAGTCCTGGTCTCAGTGTTTGTAGAACTTAGGGAACAGTGAAAATATTGTACTGTAGAAGGTACCTGGTACCATTTGGACACGATCAGTCCAGTGTGTTTGTCCTTCCAGAACAACTAGAGTCTGAGCAGCAGGAGCTGACAGATCTGGAGCGGAACATGAAGACACTGAGGAGAGACCTGCTGAAGCTCAACACTCTGCTGAGCAACAACAGACAGCTGAGCCAGGCTCTGGAGCAGGAGAACGTGCTGATGGAGACGGACTTCATCCACACTCTCAAGGCATGGATTCACTTGAATTATTCAGTCTATTTTATTTCTTTGTATTCTGATTCTATGTCAAACTAAATGTTTAAAAAATTGTTTAAATAAAAAATAATATCATATTCTTAGATTGCTTTTTAATCTGATTTTAATCCTCTATGTTTTTTGGTGTATTTGACTTTTTCAGCTGCTGCTGAAACAGTTCACCTGTTGTGGGAGTCATCTCTGCCCATCCCTTTTTTTTTATCTCTTTCCTTATTAATTTATTTCACCTCATCTATTTTGATCTTGTCCTATTATATCCTCTCATGTCACACCTAATCTTCAGGAGGAGCAGCAGGAGTCAGTGGAGATGCAGATGAAAGTGGAGAAGACGGAAGAAGAAAAGGAACGACTTCTCTACAGTCTGGTGGAGGCGGAGTCAGTCACATGTTCATTTTTTATCGCTTTTTTCTTTGTCTGATGCACATGTTCAGTCGCCTGGTTTTGTTTGTGTTCACGTGCGTACTAACTCGTGTGTGTGTGTGTATATCTGGTGTGTGTGTTGTCCTACAGGCGGCAGGTGATGCTGTGGGAGAAAAAGATCCAACTTGTCAAAGAGACTCGATCAGCTGTGGATTTCGATGTTGGTCAGGGAGAAATCCACAGGATGAAGGCTGAGATACACCGCATGGAGGTGAACACCAGAACACCACCAAACTCCTCCTTCATGACCCTGAAGGTCAACAATAATCTACTGTACTATACACTCGCAGGTGCGTCTGAACCAGTTGAAGAAGCAGCAGGAGCAGCTGGTGAGGGAAAGTGAGGCAACAGTGGCCAGGAGAGAAACTCTGGTTCTCCGCAGGGAGGTCATGGACCACAGCTCCCACAAACAGACCTCCAAGGGCGACCTGAGCCGCCACACACTGGGCTTGCAGCGCAAGATCAAGGACACACACAAGGTCAGAGACCTGGACCTGTCTCTACCTGTGTGTCTGCGTGTCATTCAGATTGTTTGAGGATTCTGCATGTGTTCAGAACGTGGCCGAGTGTGAACAGGGAATCAAGGAGCTCCAGGAGAACCAGCAGGTTCTGAGTCAAAGGCTGGCAGATCAGAAGCAGCAGCTGGTGGAAGTGTGTAGCAGCAGCAGCAGTCTGGACCAGGAGTACAGGACTCTGCAGGACACTAAAGACCAGGTGAGCAGTTGAAAAACACTGTGGCTGTGCTGTGGGTACAGAGACGTTCCATCATCATGTTCCTGTATGTGAGCAGGAAGCAGACACAAAAGTTAAGGTTTTCTTGTGCAGGCACAGAGGCATTACAGTCAGTCAGCTGCACTTGACTGGCAAATTAGTCTGAATCTGATATTTTAAAGTCTTTAAAGGGATAATTATTTTCTGAGGAGGACCGTTGAGTATGAGCTTAATGACTCACAGCATTGTAGAGTCTTTGACAACCATGGGATGGTGCTGTACCAACAGTCAGTCTGCCTTCAGTACCAACCCAACATGACCAGACCCATAGTTCTGTACTAAAACACAGAACCCTTGCAGGTCCCTCTACTTCCTGTCTCATCTGTTTAAAAAGTGGATTCTCTGCTGAACTCTCTGTTCATCACAGCTCTAGAACTGGATATGAGTAGATCCTACTGTATGAACTGGGCCAAGATCATCAAAGACGCTGACGTCAGACTTCAGTGTTGGAGTGGCCACACATTGTTCACAGATAATTGTAAGTGGATTAGAATTGTAACAGATGACAGTTTAACAGTAGTTGTTGTCTTTCGGTGACTTCTAAGTACAGCAGAGACGTGAACCGTTGTCCTCTGCCAGTAAGTGTTGGTACTGGGCCAATAATGCTGCAGATTTACCGACATCAACATCACATGTTCCACTCCCTAACAACCACTCCTTCACCCCGGGCTCACGGCTCTTCATCGTTCTCCATTTATTAACAAGTGAACAATGTGTTTTCTAACTTATTGCAGAACATATCTCACCTGGTGGCGCTGCAGAGTCGGGTCAAAAGGTTGCAGGCCGTTCATGATGGCAGCTACCAGGCCCTGTCGACCAGGGAGTCCGTAGAAGCTTCTGTTCAATGCCAAAGAGAACAGATGCAGGCCACCAAAACCATCCTCCACCGGGTGGGTCAGGAGTTCCCTCATCACCAGGGGGCGCTCCGCAGGCTGTCATTAGCTTTGGCTGCACAAACTCAGACTCTGGATCAGGAAATGTGGCCTGAGAGTCAGTGAAGAAGAAGACGTTGCAGTGAGTATAGAAGAAGTAAGTGAGAAGAAGCCACGATCCTTTAGAGTAGTAGTACACAACGTGATGAGTCAAGTCTGAGTGTTTTTGTGTTTTTATACCGATGGTGATATAATACTGCTAAATGAACTGCAAAGACCTAGAAATACTACAGTATAGTCCAAGTTTTTTAGATATACAACAAGACACGGGTCACATGAGGTCATCATTACTGCTTAAATATTTGTGAACATTTAGCAATAGACGTTAGAGCCAGTAGGTGGCGGTAATGCAGCTCTAACAATGCAGAGGTGCAGTAAAAAGTCCAAAGAAGAAGAAAAATTCATTTTAGGGCATTAACAAAAAAAATTGTGTTTTTAGAAACACTATTTGGACGTGACATTTTTAGTCAGTTCAGTTTCTCCAGTTTTTACCAGTGGGTGTTGACTTTTCATCAGTCTGACTGTCCTCCTCTGACCCCAGCTATGGAGAAGGTTTGACTTTGGCTTTGTCAAGTCCTAGAAATGATTTCAAGGGAAAATACCTTTAGATATGCAGAGAAAAAAAACACTGTTCAGATCATGAGAACTCCAACAGCCTTCACCATGTCTCTGTGTTCCTTTCATGTTTCAACATTTTAGGTTAGGGAATTACCCACAAATCAACTCTCCAGAAATATACGCATACGTCAACATACGACATTTTGAAGCGGGCGTGTCCACATCGGAGGACTGGCCTCATTAACGCAGCAGATCCAACCACAGCTGACAACAACACTGACTGTGAGGTGGAACAGAATGCAGAAGAACTAGCTCCTGTGGCTGTGACTCTGAGGCTCGTCCTAATCTGTGTGAGGACTTTCCACATCAGCCCTGAGGCACAGGATGTCCACGGTCAGGTGTGGCACAACAAACAAAGACACACTTGTCTCAGTTTAATATCTGAACCCTGAAATGAACATAACACTGAAGGGGTCTGATGTCCAGGAAGCGTGGAGATGATCTCTAGAGCCTTATGTAATGTATGATTCCATGCTGAAATTGAAGTCATGTCAAAGTAAAAGCCCCACATTTTTACTCTTCACCTGGGAAAGTTTCACTGTAAATCACCATGTCATGTTGCAGCCTGCAGCCAAAGACAAACAGAAAATATATATATACATATATTTGAATCTGGTAAATAATTCTCTTTTTGAGTTTTGTACAGTAGTAAGCCACATGAATCATTTTAAAGGAAAAAAAAAGTTGCAGTAAGTGTTCCCTATGTTATAGACAAAGACTAGTGCTGGTACTGTACCATCCTGAACTGTATGACCTTCATGGCAGCACCGTGGTGCAGCCCAGTTCTGAAGCCAACCTAACGTGTGAATAAACCTGGGTTTGGAATTTTATAGACTGCTGTTGAGGAACTGATGTGCTGTTTTTGTGTTAAAACAATTTTAATGCATCATTTTAAATCATTTATTATATATACACACATATATACACACATATGTATATATATGTGTATATATATATATATAAATATATATATATATATAGCGAGAGATAAAGGTGATTATATATGTATGTGTTTATATAGCTGTATAAAGGTAACCCTTTGACCTTGCACACACACAGACCACACCCTGTTTCCTTCTACAGGTCAGGACTTTGAACGACAGCTGTCAGTGATATTTGCTCGGCTCTGACGTCAGGCGTCTGTGGTGAGAGGGTGGCAGTGCTTTAACGTCAGCTCCAGTCCACAGACAGTCCAGTCAGGAGTCGATGATGTGAACAGATTTTGAAACAAACAAAACACAGCACCCGCACACACACACACAGGTGTGCAGCTCACCTCCATGAGGAGAGACAGAGCCAGTGTTCCAGTTCTATTTACAGCAGCGTGTATTTATACCGACGCTCCTCTAGTCATACAGGTTTTTCCGCCACGCCCACACACACAAACACACACACTAACAACACCCACTGGGCGTGGAAAGTTCCTGTTACTTTTATAATGCTCTTCATGTTTACAGTTTAGTTGCTTCCCGTAATGAACAGGTGATAAGTGTGTTTGCAGCTTCACAAGACCTCACACACACGCACACACACATCACCACCTTCAGGATGGCAGGGGAGTGTGTTCTCTGTGAAGGTCCAGACCTGAAGGAAATGAGCGAGGAGGAACTCTGGAATCTGATTAATGACAACCGCCACCGGATCTCATTAGGCGTGCGTCCTGGCATCCTGATTCCGTACCTGAGGCAGGCCCGGGTTCTGACGGAGATGGATGAGGACGAGATTCTGTCCTCCCACAACCTGACCAACCGCAGCATGAGAACCAGTGAGAGCTCTGTCATTATATAATGTGTTCAAAATGTTGGAGTGTGTGGGCTCAGTGTAGTGTTGGACCTTTGGAACAGTTTGCTAACATTCCAGTGATTCCTGAACTGTAACTGCAGCGAACACACTCGGAAGGAGTGTCTTCACCTCGACAGCATTACACTGAACTACATTTGACAACCGTACCATTGAAGCGTTGACGTAAACATTTGTTTAGTGAGTTGTGATTTTAGGTCAGTCCGTCCTACTTCATGTTTTTCACTGCAGTAGTGGAGTTGTTCTCCTTTCTCACCCACCCATTTCTCATCATGTAAGTTAGCTTGTTCACATGTTGTCCCGCACCTGCCATTCTTTTTCTTGATACCTATCAGGTATGAATGGTGCTCTGGCGCCCCCGAGCGGTGGAGAGTCTCACACATTTTAAAACAAAGGATAAAATGTAACTTGACTGGACTTGATGACCACTTCTACCGTCTACACAGGCTACATGCTGGACCTCTTAATGACCCAGGGTAGGAACGGTGCAGTGGCTCTGCTGGAAGGCTTGATGATCCACTACCCCACCTTGTACACCCAAGTCACAGGACGCCAACCCAGCACGGAGCCTTCAAGGTTCAGTGGTGAGTGGTTGTAGGCCCAAATCTCCCAGCATTGGTGAAGCGGTCAGAGTCGAATCCTACTTCAACAAGTTAAGCCGATAACCCTTCACAGTAAACATTAACATAGGAAAGACTCAGTCCAGATTGATCTATTTGGATCAGATGTGGTTAATCCCAGACATATATTCTGTCACTGCAAGAACACACAGATGCTTCTGAGATCTGACCAGAACTTGGTCTAGTTGGTGTTACTCGACTCACTGATGCTCTTCTCCCTCAAGGATTGATAAAGTACTCCGAGTTGACTGAGTATCTGGTGAGGGCAGTGACGGGGATGCAAAAGGAACTGCAGGAGGCCCGTCGAGAGGCCGGCAGGATGACGGCACGCTGCACAGCCCTGGAGTCGGACATTAGTCAAATGATAGAGCAGGAGGAGAAGTCCAGATGCCTCCAGACTGAAATGGAACGCATGCGACGGCATTTATGCTCTCTGCAGCGTGAGGTCACCAAGCTGAAGGACGAGAAGTGTGAGCTCTACATGCGCTACACGGCCGCCATCGAGGAGAAATCTGCCGTGAACAAGCGCCTCCATGACCTAAACCTTCAGGTAGGTGTTGCTGAGGGGTCTTAGATTTCAGAAACTCCTCATTATACTGCCTTCCCAGAAGGTCACTGAATAATGTCCTGGGTTAGGACATTGAAGATATAGATCTTCACATGTTTGAACGTCTCCCTCCTGCAACACAAAAGTCTAATCTCAAGAGAACAGGTCGCTGTTGAAGGAGTGAAACCAGAGAGTTGTACTGTTGTAGTTTGGGAGGTGTTGTTATATACAGTACTGTACTGTCTTTCAGGCTCAGATGACATGCGTTTACAAATGGTACACTGTTCTAGTTCTTCTAGTTCTAGACTTGGTTGTTAGGCCCTCTTTGTGGTTTGTAATTACCATGGTTTAAACAGGGAACTTAGGTTTTCAGTGGTCTGTAGTCTTCTTCTACAGTCTGTCTGTAGTTCCAGTTCAGATTAGGACTCAAAATCTTTATTTTGTGACTGCAGGTGTATCAGCTCCAGACTGAGCTTCAGAAAGTGCAGATGGAAAATGCATTCCAGAAGCAGCGTTCACTACGTCGTCCCTCCGTCACAGAGACACCGCAGCTCAAAGAGGAAATCCAGAGACTGCGCTGTGAGCTGGACAAGGCCGAGAAAATGGGACCAGTGAGTATCCACCTGTGGATGACAGACGACGGTCAGTGTCATTGGTTAGTTGGTTTTAAACAGTGTGTGTGTGTGTGTGTGTGTGTTCCCCAGGCTCAGCAGGACATCATGGCCCAGGACCTGGCCGAGGCCATCGACAGTCAGGTGGAGCTGGCAGGGCAGCTCAGGTGCTACAGAGAGGAGAATGAAAAGCTGCTGGGGGAGAAACAAGGGGTGAGTGTTTCTCACCATCATTGTTTCACTGTCATGCAAATGAACGTCAGGCAGGAACTACTGATTCTTTTAAACCTGGTGCTGGAGACTCCACAGAATTCAGATTAGTTTGTTGCGTCTATTTTTCTATTTTTTTCTGATCTGATCGTTAAGCACTGAAGTGTCCTGTTTGTTGGTTTTCAGCTTATTGATCAGAAGGAGTGCCTGAACCTTCAGCTGCAGCAGCTGACCCTGGAATGTAACATGCACCAGCAGAAGAGCTCCATGATCCAGGATCAGATGAGGGAGCTGCAGGCAGAGAGGGACCAGGTGAGAGAGCAGAACTGCTCCATCATCCAGACCTCATAAGGTCCAACATCCAAACCTGCAAAACGTTTGCAAAGTTTTTGCCACAAACTATCACTCCTGGACTGAACCAAGTACATTAGTGCTGTAGAACATTGTTTCCCAAAGACTGGGTCGCGACCCTCAGGTGGGTCACAAGAGTTTTTGGGGGGGTCGTCTCACATCATGTTTCCCAGGAGTTTATGAATAATGTCTATTGACTTGGGTCACAAAGTTATGTGACTTAAAATATGGGTCCCCAGAAAAAAAGTTTGGGAAACACCACTGTAGAACACCGAGTGAGGTCTACCAAGCTGAAAACTGATTGGTCTCCTGTCAACAAAACCAGCCAATCAGGATGCGCACTCTCTCTGCCTCCCTACAGTAAACGATAAAAGCTGAACGTTTGTCAAATAAGAGTTGAGAAAACTTTTTTTTTTAATTCTCTGTCAAACCTTCAGATGTCAGTTGTGTTCAGATGTCACCAGTCTCCTCTGGGCTCTGCTGCTCTCTCCTACAGTCAGTGACTACAGTAGCTGTGCACTCATTTGTGTCTCCTTGACAAATGACAGCAATTGTTATCACCTCCTCCAGGAGGAGGCCCCTGCTGAAACACTACTGTTGAAATTAATATCCTGGAGAAGCTTGCGTCATACTCCGCCAGTGACAACCTCAATCCTTAACAACTGCCAACGGTTACAGTGACAACAAGTCTCTTAGCTGACAGCTGTTCCACTGGATCTGAGCACTAATGAAACAACACACACTGGCTTTCGGGAATGGCTTTCAGCTGCAGTTAGTGGCTGATATGAAGGGTGACAGGCAGAGTCTGATGGTCTGACAACAGAGGTCTGGCAGAATGTTCAACCCTCCACTGTTTACCTTCACTGACTCAGGTTTTAGGAGTTATAGAATAAAGGAAAGAGGAGTTTTCTTGTTCCTCTGCTCATCCATTCATGTTCAGTTTCTAATACAGCAATGCAACATCACTTTCGTCTTTAAAAGAAGAGTCAAGCAGTGGTTTGAGTGCTCCCTATCTCAGGTGCCTTGAACAACAGAGCCTGTATGTCAGAAATGTATTCATTTTGAAATTTGATTTTCAGATCTTTTTTTTATTAAGGTGATAGTAGACCATTTAAAATTTTCAAGTTTATTTCTTTACTTTATTCAAGATTTAAGCAACTTTGAGCGGCACAGATTGACAAGGTAACTAAAAATAACTCTCTCATGATTTTCTTTTTCTCCAGGCGTACCAGTCCAGGGATGAAGCCCAGACCATGATCGCCCGGCTCTTGGCAGAGAAGGACTCTTTGCGGTGCCAGCTGGTGGAGGTCCAAGGGAGGGTCTTCAGTCAACAGGCCAAATGCAAATCCAGACGGCAGCAGCAGCAACAACAGAGCTCTGATGTAATTAAAAAAAAAACACAGAACAAAAGTCAGTTAATAAGCAGGAGGAGACCATAGACTGAAGTTTCATTTGTCAAAAGGAGACGGAGGACAACTGGGAATGTCTGAGGTCCAGCTCCGAGGAATCCTTACACTCAAACAGACGCAGGCTGAGACGCATGGATGCAATGAATCCACTGGTTGTGAGTCCCTGCCAGGCAGAGGTGTGTGTTACGGTGTGTGTGTGAAACCTAACATACTTCAGGATCAGATCAGGAAATAATCACCACTTGTTCTTTATGTGGAGGTAAAATGTTAATAAGTTAATGTTTTTATAAATGGAATGAGGAAAACAGCCTGAGTGTGTACAAAGGTCGGCATCAGCAGCAGCAGCAGCAGCAAACAACCATTAAAAATATGTCAAATACTTCTGACAAACAATACATGGCCACGCTATTGTATACTGTAGTATAACTGAATATTTACCCACTCTAACACTCTACCACCTGTGAGTCAGAGATAATGATGAGAAGTGGTTAAAACATTAACTTTGTCAAGTAGCACCATTAGCCTAATGAATGGTGTAAGATCAACAGACAAACCAAGCTGATTTCTGTCCCGTCTGTATCTGTAGATTGAGGACGTACCAGCCAGCAGTGTACGGTCCAGATCTGCAGAACCTCCAGGAGCAGAGTCGCTTCGCAGAAGAGAGATGTTTCTGCAAGAAGACAGCAGGTACGCACACCGTTTAACTAAATGATATGAACTTATCATTGTCATATATTTGGTGTTGGCTGTATTTGTAGAGTGGTCTCTTGCAGTACAGACTGTTTCCCAACAGTGAGTCTGATCCTTGTTGTTGTCTAAAATCATCTTCTTCTCTTCTCTTCTCTCCCAGCACTGAAGCAGCAGAGGTTGAGTTCTTGTCAGACGACTTTGTCATCCTTCCCCATGGTGTGTACACCTCACGTGAACTTCTTTTATCTCTCCACACAAATGTGTGCGTCTGTGTTGACTCGCCTTGACTTTCACTGACGTTGTTCAGCAGTGAAGAACAAAGTGACTCAGGAGTTATTTGTACTTCTGCTTGAAACCTCACACATGATTTAACAGACGACTCAGGAGTTATTTGTACTTCTGCTTAAAACCTCACACATGATCTCTTTTGTTCAGTGGATGGTGAAAAGGTGGAGAGACCCAAGCTGTGCTCCACCAAGAGGTGAGGCAATGTAACTACAACACGAAATTATATACTATATATACTGTATATAATATATGTATATAAATATTTAACATGATGTATATACAGTATGTATATATATATATATGTATTTAAAATATATAGTCACTCTCTGAAGCATCAGCATCATTTTCCCTCCTCTTCATTCTCCAGCTGTGAGTCTGTTCCTCCCTTCCTCCTTCGATGTCGCCCTAAAGCTATGCGCATCAGCGACCGTGTTCTCAGCATCTCCTTCCAGGGGGAGGCGCTGCTCACACAGCTGACAGTGGTGGGGGGAAATAAGACAGGAGTGTTTGTGCGCCAGGTGACGGAGGGGAGCATGGCCCAAACTGTGGGCATTAGTCCAGGAGCCCAGATAGTGGAGGTAGGATCAGCTCTGGTGGTTGAGATTTTTGGGTATCCTTGTGTAGTAATGCATATTCTTTTCATCACTCTGCTGTTTTTCTTCCAGGTGAAGTATGAGCAGAACCAGAAGGCACTGAGAATGGTGCTGCTGGACTCCACCCTAGAAGAAGCCATGTGGGCTCTAGGTCAGGTCACAGGCCTGTGCACCCTCTCCCTGCGGCCCAGACAAGATGGTAGGTCCCACAGGAGAAGAAGAATCTCATTCCCAAAATACTAATCTTGTATTAATGAGGTAGAACTGGTTTTGTTGCATTTTATAGCTCAGTTACTGCAGTAGCAGACAGTACAAACATCAAACCATGAAATAGCTCTACACACACCGAAGACCACCAGACCTACAGCAGCAGTGGGCTGCACTTCTTTAGTTCACTGCAGTCCTGCCAGGACCAGGATTACAACCGGCAAATCTCTGATTAAAAGGCCTATCTTTGACCCACAAGGCCACAGGCTGGCCAAGACTTTATCTTACCATGGGAAGCTAACATTGTTGACACTGCTGGTTTTTGCATTGTGTAATGGATACCACGCTTGCCTTACACATAGAAGGTCCTGGGGTGAAGCCCCAGAGAAACCACATACTAAATTGTGGGACGAGTTAAGGATTTGAATGTTCTTTTTAAAAGCTTCCTTAAACAGGTGAGTGATGCTGCTGCTCTGTCTTGGTCCACAGACTACGAGGCTTTGCTGCAGCAGCTGCAAAACAAGGAGATTTCCTCAGGAGATTCCTTTTATGTACGAGTCAATCTGTCTTTGCCTGCTGGAGACACCGGGGATCTGGCCCTGTCCTGCCACGACATCCTGCATGTGACTAATACAAAACCTGATGGAACCGAGGACTCTTGGTTTGCCAGTCAAGTTCACCCCTGCAGGCTCCTGGACCTCCAGAGTGGAACTTTACCAAATTATTACAGGTAGGTACACCACATCTAAAAGACTAGGTGAGGGGCCTGAAATATGGGCCTTGGGGTATCAGACTTCTTCATTAATGGGAATGGATTTTCTTTGATTTTTTTCAGAGCCCAAGTACTCCTGATCCAAGCCATTGAGGACATGAGCTTTCAAACAAAGAAGTCTCTGAAGGTCAGAAGAATCAAATGTACCCAAAAAGTATCTCTGCCCAAAGTGTCACTGCTTACACAACACTCTGATTGGTTTTTGTCCAATAGTTTGGGCGCAGTGTTTCCCAACCTGAAGAGAAAACTGTGAGGATTGTTAGCACAGTACGTCAGGGCAGAAACCCACTATGGGTCAGTGTGGAGGACGAAAAATCAGGTGAGAGGCTGTGTGCAGAGCCGAATCAGGGACTGGTCATTTTTTAACCTGAACTTGAAGTTGTCAAAATAATTCCATATCCTTATGTTTGTGCCTTTTCAATTCAAAGGTGATACGTCTGCTCCCAAGAGCTGTGTCACTCTCATGCCCTACACCCTGGTCACGCCTCACTACCCACCAGTCTGCAGACCTGTCCTCCTGCTGCCAACTATACTGGGACGCATGCTGGACAAGAAACTGGAGGAGTGGCCTGGCTTTCAGGTCTGTGAACCTGGTAAGAATCACTGATCGGTACTGATAAATGGGATTAAGTCAGACAATAAACGGTTCCTGGAATGACAGATAGGACTGTTTGATTTGACAGCTGCTGTGTTTGACCACAGGGTTTATTTGCAGTTCCCCTCCTCATGTCTCATTATGTAACGACGGTGCGTGTGGTTGACCTAGACAACTGTACCGTTCGCGCTGTACGGTGGTAAATGTTTTATGGCTTTACCTGTGGCTGTTAGTCAGCAATCAGAGGCTGTAAAGATTCATTTAAACGCTGCTGTGTTCACCACAACGATACGTTTATTGACCTCTGTCTAACAGAAAAATAAATAAAGAAATATTGACAGGAACATGATGTCTGACTGTTCTACCGGACCACAGTCTGTAGGTCCGGTAGAGGAGGTGGCCTTGGACTTTTTTTTTAATAAGCATCCGGTCGGAAGCTGACTGTTTTGAATGGATGTGGCTGTGAATGGAGTACCTACATTTGAGTATCACCGTATCTTATCATATCAGTAATATGTGTGCAAAAGACAAAAAACAATCCAAACCAGTGAAAATGTTATGACCTACTGAAGACCTACTGTTTTCAGGATGTAATTTGGGCACTTTTTTATTCCACCTTTCTTGTTGGCTGTGACAGATGTTATTTTCAGGAGGTAAAATTATGCTTCGTAGAAACCCCCCTCAGAGAACAGCAGTACCATCGGATTTACATGTCACCTGGTCTCTGCTGAATATCCTCTCTGGTTTGCAGAGATACTGAGCTCCTGTGAACATGCAGCCCGGTTACAGAGGTCTGACATCCTGGATGGGTGTGACCAGGAAGCCAACTCCTGCTACACTCTACAGGGTGTGGAGAAGATCATGAAGAAGGTCAGAATTCTAACACAAAATACAAAAAGAGTTCAAAAGCTCCACTGACAGGTCACTGCAAAAACACTGGCCTCCTCTCTAACAGGGGATTCACTGTGTGCTGCCGCTGGGCCTGGACTGTGTGCGTCGTCTGCACCGGAGCGAGATCTTCCCCATCATCATCTTCATCAGACAGACTGCACGTAGTGCACGTAAACTGAGGTGAACAGGCTGTTGATGTTGATGGTCATCAGATATTTCTCTACAGGAGTGACTTCATTCAGAAAGATGTTAACACACAAATGTTGAATGTCAAATCTTCTGTCCCTTCCAGGTCGAAGCTTCAGCGTCTGGGTCAGTCTGATGAACAGCTGTTGGCTTGTTCCAAGAGCGAGGAGCCGCTGCTGGACAAGCTGCCGTGTCTGTACCGCAGCGTGGCTGCTGACTCCTGGTGTGACCAGACCTCACTGCTCACCAGTCTACGCACTGTCATCTGGGAGGAGCAGAAGAAGATCGTCTGGGTAGAGCCTGACCTGTGGTGAAGTGGGAGGACCATCAGATACAGAACAAATACAAATATGTCAAGTGATAACAAGGAATCATTTTAGACATGACAAATGTCAGTATGTATCTGTGATACGTGTGAGTAAACTGTGTAAATAGTAAGTGATAATGTGATATGGACATGTTATGGAATGTGACTTTAATCTCTTTTTTTTAAGAGTTAACTAAACAGGCAACTTAACCAGAGTTTTTTTTATTCGGGTGACAGGTTTTTATTCGGGTTTACCTGATACCATGGACCACTAAAAACAAATGAAACAGCTGTGCAGCTGTCTGCACAAATACAAATTTAATAAATAAATAAATAGTACTACTTCACTCCAGTATAACATGCAGTATGACGTGTACTATCATGCATTGCTCAGGAAGTTTTGTGTGGCGGTACTTTAGTAGTAATGATGACTATTAGTACTATAAGTGTACTATACTCACAACAACAATAATCTTAATAAACGTCATAATTATGATTTATTCAAAATAGGTATTTCAAATTAGGTTCTCCGCGGTCTCTAATTTCTTTTTAATGTTGCACTAATAATAGATCCGTGTGAAAGGCTTCAGGTGAAATCAATTAACGCTGAATGACGTCGGTTGCTGCGCACGCGCAGGTGCGATTGTTTCCAAGTTTCCTGACAGCGGTTAACTTCAGGCAAATACAGGAAAATGTCAGGCCGTTAAACACTATAACAATGACATTAAATATGTTTAATATACATAAAATAACTAATTTCTTATATTCGTTATATTATTTCGGATGTCGACTATTATTTTTTCTGCGCACGTAGAAAGACAACTCAGGAAAGACGGCGGAAAGTCAAAGTCGTTGGTGCCACTGTTGACATATTTGAAACATCGTTATTTTGGATCGAACTGAACAGAGAAAACAAACAGTCTGATCAAAACTACAACCAGTGTCGTCTACATTTGTCACTGTAACGTCGAACGTGACACACTAACGCCAACAGTCGTCACGTTGTCAGAAGTACAACGTTGTCCAAGGCCTTCAGCGATGTGAGTATTCAAACGGTTAACGGGGTAGATATTAAATGTTACAGAAAACGTCGTTTATGTTCAGGTAAAATACTACTCTGTGTGAAGTGTAATGATTGTCAACACCAGGCGAACAGGACTTTTACAAAAAAAAAATCACTCATTCCGGGTGTAAAGTTCCTGGGTCTGTATTTTTCTGTTCATGTATATGTTGCACTTTTCCTGGTCTTTAGTTTTACAGCTCGTTTAAAATTCACTTTGTTGATAAAAAAATATTTTTTTTGTTTTGTGTCGTTTTAAAAAATATATATTTTAAGCATATTTATGTCACATTTTAAAGTATCTGTAGGTGGCAGCAGTGAGTCAGCTGCTTGTTTGTGTCTTACTGTCCATTAAGATACACCTTGTCAGAGAACGTGATGTTCAACCCACGTCTAAGTTAATTAATTTAATGTCATATGTAGTTTAGTTTTCTGTCAATGATAAATGAACGCCACCTGCTGGAACATTATCATTGTACTCAGGAGCACTTGCTGTTCAGTATTTTTTTTTCAGAGCCGGACGTTATTGCCGTTAGCTACCACACGGGGGAGGCAGAGAGAAATGAATGAATGTCAGAGGGCGTGGTTAGGAAAGAAAACATGGTTTTTCAGTGAAATAGGAAAAAGCTGCAGACAGAGAGAGAGAGAGAGAGAGAGAGGCTGCGGAAGAGAAGAGAACAATTCGATTTCCGACCACAAATCCTCCATCACTCCGTTGTGTTGTTGCTCTGGCTCCATCCCAGCTCCTGATTTCACTAAGCAGCAGTAACTCAGCACAGTACAAGGCTAATCAATGCCCACCAACCTCAGCCTAAACCTATGTCCCCTTTTTATCAAGTGCTGATTATCGACTGGATCTGAAGGATCTTTTATTTAGAGCAGCACTGAATCAATTTTCTCCTCTGGAAGACATTTTTGGCTCCGCCAGGGTCCAAAACCTCAGCCCTGAAACTGTTGCCAGGAAACCACTCCAGTGATTTGCGTGTTAACAAGAGCTTATTATAGACAATGAGAGTGAGACCAAGAAGAGAGGGAGAGGGAGGGCAAGAGACAGAGAGAGATCCAAAAAGAGAAAAACTGTCCAGTACACATCTGTTCCAGCTTCTCCATCTTTTGGGTTTGTTTTTTCTCACTCCCACACTCACAGTTAGGCAGTGACTCGGGATTACAGTCGGATCGTAATGACAGTGAGAGATTGATTTAGTGGTGGAGTGAACAGGAATAGAAGAACATTGTAGAATTCCTCATTTAATAATTCATAACTCTCTCTAATTGGATCAGGAGGGTTCTAATTATGTTGCTTTTGCATTTATTTTCATCTTTTACATTTTGCTTTGTTTTTAATTCAAATTGTTGTATTTATTTTTCAATAATTACAAAATCTCTCCCCTGTATTGTTTTGACACGACATTACATGTCATCAAAACTCTCCATAATTCTTGTAAAAATGATTTTGCTGCAAGTCATTCGTTTGTTCTTGACAAATTAATGAGCAAAATGCTTGGCGTTGGCGAGATAGTCAAAACATTTAAGGATGGACTGCAGCTGGAGTGATCACACACCTGTTAACAGACCTGTTCAGACTAGTGTTTATGGCTTCACCTTTATATGGTAATGAGCCACGGGTGGGGGAAGGCCTGAGAGGCTTCATGTAACCATGGCAACAGTTGAGAATTGAAAGAGACATGGTCCTGGATGTGTGGTCCACTTTGTTACTTCAACATCACTCTAATGTATACATGTAGACTAACCAAACATATATGACCTGACTGTCTCCCCACAGTTTTGTTCCAGATGAAGTTCTAAAGTTTACATTGTTTGACTGCTCTTCAGTTACTGTAGTACCGTGCTACATCAGCAGCTGTGCCCTTAACCAATGGTCTTACCTGAGAGAGATCCTGTATATGTACTCAGTGAAGGCCAGAGAAACAACATGCTGTCACTTATTTGTCCAATGGTTGAAAAACGTACAGTGTGTCCCTGTAATTAGAGACACTGTAGGAGACACTGTGTCCCAAAGCAGCTTTTGGTCCACGGTTGACCTTCACTCTCTCCAGCCCATAAACACAACCGCAGCTAAAATAACCACCATCTATTAGCTGACCGGCTGTCATCCGGGCCAATCAATACTCTTTGATAATGATGTAATTTAGTCAGAGTGAAGCACAGCTAGTAATAAGACTAGACATCTACCCCTCCTCCTCCTACAGCCTCATTTCATGGGACTAGTCTCAACGCTGTAATGAAACGTTGAACCTTTTGTGTCATTAGTGGAGTCTGTAACACAACCAGACGACTGTAGCATCAGGAAACATCTTAGTCAGGAGTTCTGTCTTGAATTCAACCACATCAGCAACAGACTTTGAAGACAGAACTGATGCATATCTTAACCAGGGATTATTAATGGATGGACTGTTGTGTTTTGGTTTAATAGCGATTGAATCACAAACAAGGTTTTAGGCGCATACTGCCACCTACTGTGCTAGATTGTGTAGTCTTAGGGTATGACCACTGATTCTGGGATAACGCAGCCTATCCCTTATGCCTTGATGTGCATTTCATTTATTATTTCACAGATGCGAATTGTCACGCATGTGTATTGATTTTTAACAGATTTATGATGCATTGTTATATCCCTAGAGTTGAAACCATAAGCCACTCTTGGTGAGTGTATATGAGTAAAAATATACATATCAGGAAATATCTCCAACAAAATATTTGTATTTATAGATCACTGTTGGTTGTTGGAGGACGGTGGAGGAGATTGAATCTGACAGTGTGTTTGTTAGGCTGTGTATACTGCACTGTAGGCCCTCCTTACACTGTTTCTATATGTAGTGTTACAATCTGTGTATGTGTGTGTGTGTGTGTGTGTGTGTGTGTGTTTGCAGGTGTTTTGTGTCTGTGTGTGTACACCTGTGTTGTAAATTCATGCTGAGCAGAGGTCTGAGCCTCAGGTTGATACATGGTTGATCTGACAAGAAACACAGAACCTGCCTGCAGCCACACACACACACACACACACACACACACACACACACACACACAGAGCATCACTTTTCCGCCCCCACCCTGCACATACAGCCTCCACCTCTCCTCGTCCTCTCCTCCCTCCAGGATGCTGGTGAAGACAGTCAGGCTGAAGTGAATGTCGAGGAGAATTAGATACGAGCAGACAATTTGATTTCTTTGTCTTCACGGCTTCCTTCTGCTCCACACATGCAGACAGCTGAAGGTCTGATGCTCACAGACAGCAGACGAGCTGGTCTGAGAGCAGGAAGAGGAGGAGGTCCACAGGAGTAGGCCTGTGGAACACAGCAACACAAAAGAGGGAAATCATCAGGTCAGAAATGGAAGACAGAGGTGGAGGCGATTCACACCAGTAAGAAAAAAAGAACATGCCAGAATCAGAGAGAAGAAGAAACTAACAGAACACAGCAGTCAGTCCAAGGTGATGGTGTCAGTGGAGGAGGAACCAAGCAGAGGCTGTGTCGCCCACTGCTGTCCAACAGGCTGATTGACGTCTGTTAGTAATTCTTTGTATCAGCTCCTATGATGGAGCCTAGTTCATGTGGGAGGTGGGAAAAGGAGCCGTAACTGGAGCCCTGGTTTGTGTTCTCTGGTTTCAGCCACAGCTGAACACACAGAACAGATGGATGAACCCCTTCTACCCCCCTCCTCCCACACACACACACACACACACACACACACACAGAGCAGTGTGCTGAGGTGAATCATGGTCAGAGTGGCTGACCTTGTGGAAATGTCAAATCATTTTAAACTGTGTGGGGGAGTCTGAGGGGAGTACTGCATGTCTCCTGTACCATGTACTGTAGATGGCTGGTTTGACACCAGATCAGGGTCGGCATCAAAAGAGTCTTTTTAGCCCCTCACTGTAAACAACTCCAACAAAAGAGCCGTTCAAGCAGAAAACCATCTTTATGTTCTTTATTTGCTGCATATATTCTTTGAGCTTTCGCTGCTGTTTCCTAAGTGACAATGACCTGATGAACCTGGTCTTTGACTTTGGACGTTCACAAGTCTTTGTCTTCCTGTTGGATTTAGAGATCGACTTGTTTTACTGCTGTGTATCCGGACTTCAGTGAAATATTTCAATTGCTGCAAAGTTCAAATAGTGGGGCCCATCCCCCACTTTGAGAACCACTGCACTCATGTGGCCCTTCATGATTGGTGTGAAAACCTGCAGAGTCCTGTGTGAGTGTTGGCTGTCTCCCATTCAGGGTGGAGGAGGCCTGACATGCTGATGGTGGTCCTGGTGCCACCCTGGGTCTGGCTGTACGGACTGCAGATGAAGCACAGACAGATTTACAGGAGTGAAAAAAATGAT
>NC_024315.1:17553025-17554211 GCF_000523025.1 Cynoglossus semilaevis
CTTCTCTCGGCAGAGTTTCCTTCACAACCATTTATCTTCCTGATGATAATGTATTCATTTAAGATAATAGCAGCTATTGTTATTTGTTTGCTGTGGCAGCCAAACCAACACAGTTACAGAGAGAGAGAGATACAGGATCATTTTCCTCATGAATAATTATGTTGAAGCTAATTGATAATTACACAGGCAGTAATGGCTTTGAAGGCTAATTGCCTGATGTCGCACAGAAATGCTCATTATGATGCAACCGTTTCAGTGAGTGTGTAAGAACATGAATAATGGGATTTACTCTGAAATAAAATTCACAGTTAATCATGCCTTATGTAGGTCAGACACACTGAGACACTTTTACCAGCAAATTCTTACTACATACGGTATCTTTCAGACGTTTAGCAAAATATATTTGTAGTCTAGAGTTGACAAAATATACCTATATAATAATTCAACTAAACCCATCAACAGTTTTAAATATAGACTTTAGTTTAAATCAGTAAACATATGTATCAATATATTAAACAGTCCCAAAAATCAATCTTTAATTTTTTTAGTAAATATAGTAGCAAGAATTAGAAAAGAGTAAGTAAATGTTATTCAAAAGATGAAATATCAAATATTAAGCATGAAAACACAATTTAATTTCAAATTTTTATATTTTGTAGTCATAACATTTTTGACTAACCTTCACCAGTGTTATTATTGATGAAGGTTATAATGAATAAATTATCAGCTAAATTAACCAAATTGTGTGTGTGTGTGTGTGTTTCCGTTGAAGGACAGAGTGAAGAGGCAGGAGATTGAACTCATCAAATTACAGCAGAGGCAGACAATTTAGATTCAATTGCCTTCACCTCACCTGGTGTGTGTATGTGCATGTACAGCTGCCCTATAATGTGTGTGTGTGTGTGCGCGCGCCTGCGTGCGTGCGTGCGCACAGCCATTACTGTCTCTTACCTCCAGTTATTTTGTTCCTGATAGAATATTATATACAGACTGTCGCTGCCCGGCGTTAGACAATTTAATGGAGGGAAAAAGACGGAGTCAGGAAATGATCTTTCTAATCAGACAACAGCAAAGGGTCTCTTTTATTAAAGTGGGGTGCACACCACCACGCACCAATCCCCCCCCCCCCCCCCCCCCCCCCCCCCCGTTCGCGCCGAGCACCACGCGCCGAATAGGCTCCCCCCGC
>NC_024315.1:17554232-17561215 GCF_000523025.1 Cynoglossus semilaevis
ACCCCCCGACCCCCCACCCCTGTACCTTCTCTCGGCAGAGTTTCCTTCACAACCATTTATCTTCCTGATGATAATGTATTCATTTAAGATAATAGCAGCTATTGTTATTTGTTTGCTGTGGCAGCCAAACCAACACAGTTACAGAGAGAGAGAGATACAGGATCATTTTCCTCATGAATAATTATGTTGAAGCTAATTGATAATTACACAGGCAGTAATGGCTTTGAAGGCTAATTGCCTGATGTCGCACAGAAATGCTCATTATGATGCAACCGTTTCAGTGAGTGTGTAAGAACATGAATAATGGGATTTACTCTGAAATAAAATTCACAGTTAATCATGCCTTATGTAGGTCAGACACACTGAGACACTTTTACCAGCAAATTCTTACTACATACGGTATCTTTCAGACGTTTAGCAAAATATATTTGTAGTCTAGAGTTGACAAAATATACCTATATAATAATTCAACTAAACCCATCAACAGTTTTAAATATAGACTTTAGTTTAAATCAGTAAACATATGTATCAATATATTAAACAGTCCCAAAAATCAATCTTTAATTTTTTTAGTAAATATAGTAGCAAGAATTAGAAAAGAGTAAGTAAATGTTATTCAAAAGATGAAATATCAAATATTAAGCATGAAAACACAATTTAATTTCAAATTTTTATATTTTGTAGTCATAACATTTTTGACTAACCTTCACCAGTGTTATTATTGATGAAGGTTATAATGAATAAATTATCAGCTAAATTAACCAAATTGTGTGTGTGTGTGTGTGTTTCCGTTGAAGGACAGAGTGAAGAGGCAGGAGATTGAACTCATCAAATTACAGCAGAGGCAGACAATTTAGATTCAATTGCCTTCACCTCACCTGGTGTGTGTATGTGCATGTACAGCTGCCCTATAATGTGTGTGTGTGTGTGCGCGCGCCTGCGTGCGTGCGTGCGCACAGCCATTACTGTCTCTTACCTCCAGTTATTTTGTTCCTGATAGAATATTATATACAGACTGTCGCTGCCCGGCGTTAGACAATTTAATGGAGGGAAAAAGACGGAGTCAGGAAATGATCTTTCTAATCAGACAACAGCAAAGGGTCTCTTTTATTAAAGTGGGGTGCACACCACCACGCACCAATCCCCCCCCCCTCGTCTGCCTCTGCCTGTGTTCAGAGCAGTCCACAAGGCTGATAATGGCCTCTGCCTGCCTGGTGTCATCATATTAAAGCACTGAATGACACACACACACACACACACACACAGGCTTATACTCCCTCACCTTCGCCCCCACCACTGCGACCAGTTCCCCTATATTTTTCCTTCCCTCTGTTCTCCAGTGAAAATTGAGGCTTTGTTATTATTTCCTTTATTGCCAGAAACTGCTGTGCATTATACCTTTAAAAAACACACAACTCACACACACACACACACACACACACTTAAATCCCCAGAGTTTTCATCACAAGCGAGGCACCTCATAAAGGCAGCAGTGGATTTGTAGAGCGTTGATATCCAGGCAGCTGGAGACGCTGTGTTAGAGTCAACTGACGTCTTCAGAATATCCTGCAGCAAAAGAATGGTTTTATTGAACTGTGGATTTGTGAATATACCTCAAGGTGATTGGTTACTTTTTTATAGCAGTTCATCTCGTAGTTTTTTGCACATAAAAGGAAAAAGCTCATCTAATATTTTTTTCATTCCTAATCCCATGAAATTTATTTTTTCAACAGCGACTTGAAGACGGTTTTATAATTCAATTATTTTTTAAATTATAACTATTTGTTGTTCTGTTGTATTTGTATTTTCTGCTGTTTTAGTTTATTAAACTGCATGACGAGCCACTAGTTTTATCTTGTCCTGTGCAAATAGAAAAATGTTGAAAAAAATGTTGTTGAAAAATGTTTTATGTTAAGCATTGAAATATAAATATATATGTATAGAAACACAAAAACACAAGTATTAAAATGAAGAAAAATATATATCTCCTGTCTGTAGTAATGACTGTCACTAGAGGAGGCATTTACTTTGATACACCATAATGGCATTTTGTCAATGTTTGGCAGCCTTTTTAAAACTGATGTTTAAAATTAAATGGTAATGTTCGCCTATAGATGAATGAAAGATATAAACATTATACAAACATTATAAACAGTTACCAAACCATGGGCTGCAGCAATGATGGGTCAAAGGTCACTTCCTCTGTGGATCAATGGTTCCTAAACCTCTACTCTTGTGTTGTTTTTCTGCAGTTTTCTGCCAAAATAATAATAATAACAATGGCCACCTTTATTAGATTCCTAATACAGTATGTAGTGTCACAGTCTGTGTCAGACTTCAGACTCTGGGCTCTCAGTAGCAGCAGCACACAGACAGAGTCTGGAAACAATTGTGGTTCCAGTTGTAGCTGAGAGTTGCAGTGTTGTCTGGAGCGACAGTGAGACTAAACAGTTGCTGTGGGTTGCATCAGTTGCTCATTTTTTACCTCTGTGCCATATCATCAGAGTGAAGCTAAATCAGAATAAAGTCCTAATTAGAGGCGGCTGACGTTTCTGTGGGAGTCGTCCCAGTGATAATCAGTGGTTGGAGTTGATACACAGAGGAAACTGAAGGTGGTGTCACACTGTTGTAACAAAGCCTGACTGCTCAGCACTTTTCTCTTTGCATCTCGTTTAATTATTGCTTCCGATGAAAACATCCTCTGTGTTTGTCTCTCACCCTCCAGTGTCTTTACAAACGTCTCCTGGAGCTGTCCTGACGGTCCGTGTGTTGTCCCAGAGTCCGATGGCACCTCTAGGCCGCAGCTTAAGGTAAACACAAGGGTTCCCGACAACCACACACACACACACACACACAGTTGTGTCTGCAGTCACGCCCTGACTATAAGCTCATAAGTGAGGCTTTTTGACATCTTTCACTGACATGCACATTTGGACATATTGACACAAAGTCAGCACGTCGTCCTAGTCTCACACACACACACACATACACACACACAGCAGAAGAGTTTGTGTTGGCTGCTGAAGGCCCGTCTGCCTCCTGACTGAGCGTCACTCTGTCTTAATCCCTCTGGTATTTGCTGCACGTGACACTTCAGGCAGTCGGTGCCGTTCAGCCTGGAGTCACTGGGCGAGGTTCTGGCTTCTGCTGTTTTGTTCTCAGTGCCAGAAAAACTTTATCACAGCATGCAGGTTGATTTGAATGTGTATCCCTAATGTTTAAGTTGTTTGTCGATGTGCTGCAGGTGTGGTCAGGTGAACATTATGGAAACAGGTGGTTGCTGTTTACAGCTTATCAGTTAATAATCACTTATTATATTACTAATCCTACCATGAGCTCCACACCCATCCCATCCAGTCCTTTGTCTTCTCCTCCTCTCTGCCTCCTGTCTGTGCAGCTCCGTCTCTAAACACTCTTACTCCTTCATTTTCACTACTTCTCATCAGCAGATGTCCAAATCATCTGAACCATAGATGAACCGCTGGTCTTGTGTTCTGCTGGTCCATCCTGGTCATACTCAGCTCTGTTTGTCAGACACTGCTGCTGTCTCCAGACCAAACATCAGCACCAGTCTACAGCTACAGAAGTTCTTCTCTCCCCAACAAAAAGACTTCTTTTCACGGAGCAGATCAGTCAGAACAGCCGACGCCTCGATGGCTGTGTTAACAAAAAACAGTTTCGACTTTCTCTACCACTTCTCCTAACTCAAGACAGAAATGTCGAAAATCTTCATAGTTGTAAAAAACATGGAGCCAAATATTGATGAGCACAAATGGAGGTTCCTTTATCTGAGGAGCAGTCGGGGCAGAGGGCTTGTTTCCTGGGCAAAATCCCAGAAGGTACTGGAAACCAGACTTTAATATATTGGCTGGTAAATCTTTAATGATATGGAGATTAGAATGGGCGCTGTCTACACATCTGCTTTAAATACTTCATACAAAAATGAAAAAAAAAATTAAAAGCTGCAGAAAGTGAAAAGACACTGTGGCCTAAAACTTTTGCACAACCCTCTGCGTTTACCATGATGACTTCTCTGCTGTAAACGTTGAACCCGTCGTCATTTGTGACCATGGTCACAGCATCAAACTGGAGCAGCTCTGGTCAGAGACAGTAGCTTTTAGTGGACGGCCTTGGCTGAGCATCAACAGCTGAGGCTGGCGTTTTAATAGGTATTGACTCCAGGTTTTAACCACGTCCTCCCAACACGCTTAAAAGCCCATGTTCCACTGATTAGCTAATTAAAACCTCGAGCGTGGGCTATTGATTGAGAGGAAGGGCAGTTGGGAGGCACATGTCCCTCAGCTGGATCCTGCTCCGTTTCTCTCTCCCACACATGGTCACTCTGTTTAAAACAAAGCAAAAAACACAACATCACCAAGGCCTTTCACACTCCTCTGTGTGTCCGTGTGTGTGTGTGTGTGTGTGTGAGACCAGCATGCACTTGGTCTCCTGCCAGCCTCTCAGTAATGGTAGGTATTTATATCCAAAGCTATCAGACACCTGAAGGCTGCAGATTACAGCCTTGCTCTCGGACAGGTATCCATACAAGTGTTGCTGCTCTATTTTTACAGAATAAAGACTCTTTCCTCTCAACATCACCTCACATTACACTTAATACCATGATGTCAACAGATTCACCACAGAGCCAGACGACAGGTTTCTTTTTTTTTATGCTGGTAAAACAACGATGTTTACTGAGAAACAAATGTCTGTCTACAGCAGCAGCAGTGCTGACTCCACCCAGCTGAACTCTGAAGTAAATCAGTTTGTTCACTGTTGCTGCTGTTTCTTTCTCATTTCAAAACCTGCTGCAAAATATTTGCCAAGTTGACAAGTTGGTATTTGATTCAGTTACTTGGTTTTGGTCTGTGGTAGAAACTGGTTACCAGGTTTGAGCCACTCTTCTTTTTCTTCTCTTCTTGTTTTTTGTATGCATGTTTATGATGTCACAGCTGGTAATTTTGTTATATATATATAATTATATTTTTGGGAGAGGGTGGGTCTGTTGTTGTGGGCACAATTGTTCCCTTTTTGAACCTTTTACAGGTATGGTTCAAGATTTAGTTGATTAAGATTAGTGTCAGATAAGAGTGTGGCTAAATACGGGGACATCTCTAGAATGTGTTTGTGGGTTTGTGTACCTCCTCTTCACTTCCTGTGCCCCAAAAATGAATATTGAATTTGGGTCAAATACCACTGAAATATTTTAGTTTGTCTTAGATTTTTAGGTTGGTATGGGACGTGCAGTTGTCTTTTCCAAACCTGAGTGAATAATGTCCACACAGGCTTCTGTACAGTAGGAAAACCTCAGGAGTAGGGCTTCTTGATTATGGCACATTGTTGGTGTGTTACTGAAGTGAAGTGTGTTACTGAAGTGTTGGCTTCAAAATGTAGTCAAACAGTCAGTCTGTGGTGAATGACCTTTTTCTACCAATTTGAAATGGTGAATTTATTAAAGCCTAAATACAGCAGGTGAATATTTGTCTTTTGTTTGTGTCCATCCTAAAGCCGACCGTTGTGAGTTCATCTGTGTTTGTGGTGGAACCATCCGGCAGACTCACATTTCCTCCTCTGTATTCATGAGCTCGTCTCTCCTGGGACCAAGGATTAGGAAAAGAAGGGAAATGAATTCTCTCTGGGTCGACGGCGTTCTCTCTGCCTGCAGCAGCAGCAGCTCTATTGTCTTTTTTTTCCATGGATGCAGTTCACAGGACATTTGATCAGGGAGCTCTGACACACATGACGCTGCTGTTACTGCAGATGTCCTGCAGAGGAAGTGAATGGTGTTTGACAGGAAGTGCTGTCTTATTAGGACAGCAAGAGAAACTACACTTGTTGTGGACAGGAAGAAGACTCTGTTGGCTTCCTGTTTACCTTTCCCTCACTGTCAACAGGAAGTGAACAGAATTAGCAGATTGATAGAGAACTGAGATGTTAGTGGATGTCAACTTCCTACAAGTCTTTTTTTACCATCAGCTTTAGACCAGTCCTCTTTGGAGGAAACAGATGCTCAGGCGTGATCTGATGTCTTACTGTGTGTCTGCAGCTGCTGTCCAACCCATGAGGTTTTCACTCACCTGGACTGAGACAGGTTTATCACTTGGAGTGATGATAAAAATCATCTGTAATCACAGCTACATGATCAGCTCTAGTTTTAGATCTTAGAGAAGGATGAAAACAACAATGTAAGCCAAAGCTCAGCATCTTCCTCAAATTCACCTTTGTTTTGTTTTGCTGTTGGCATGAGTCAATAATTTGTGCTGGGGATTTCCTTTGTACCAGTTTGTGCAGTGGTACAGTGTTGGACAGTCAGAAAGAGACAGGACTGGAGGACTGTTCTGGTAGAACCATCAGTACTGGAGGAATGTACAGTTGGTCTAATTGGTAGTGCAGCACCGTGCTCAGCCTGCAGTTGGCAACACTGTGTATAAATGCATTAGCAGCTTCTTTAAGGAGTATACAAGGTGTTAGCCCAGTTTGAGAGGTGGAGCAACACAACACACACAGCCATTTGTTCCTTTGTATTGATTTTGTATATTGATTATATTTTATAGTCAACTGTTACAAAAAGCATGATCACATCGTTGTCCCTCATTTTGAATACTATTCTTCAGTCCTCTACATCGTACAGATTTTTTTCTTTCTAATCGAAACATTCATGCTGCAAAAATTAAAATAATGGACTAAAGCTTTAGAGAATTTTGATGAAGTCCCTGACCAGAAAAACCACCATCGTTTTCTTCCTTTTGTCCAAATTACTATCAAGGGAATTTAAATGGCTGTTAATTACTCTCACCTCCGTATATGAGAGAGAGGGAGAGAAAGACAGAGTGAGAGGAGGTTGGGGAGGGGGGGGCTTAAGCTTTATTATAAAAAAAAAAAACCAAATCAATGTTTCCTCTAAACCATCCACAAAATTGCTCTACCGCGCGCACACACACACTCACACACGCAGTAAGATGATCCTGTAAATCTCTGCTCTC
>NC_024315.1:17561247-17591098 GCF_000523025.1 Cynoglossus semilaevis
AGGAGCAGGAGGTGACGGAGGGAGATCAGGGAATGGAGGAAAAGCGTAAATATCCCCAAATTACAGCTACAGAGTGACATCAGGATTGCTAAGCCCCACTCTCCTCTCTAATGTTCACTAAATGACCTCCATTACAGCGTCTGCTCCCATTAAGTCAACACAGGGGAGATCACCTGAGAAAAACCACGGTTAGTGCTGACAGATAAAATAAAAAATAAATTAACAGCTCTGGGTCGCATTAGATTATGGGCCACGTGTTTTTGTGGGCTCGATGTGGTATCGACCCCAACTTGTTTGTCGGTGCAAGAGAGCGTGAGCATGAGGGTAAATCACAGGGTAAATAGCAGAGATCACAACTTTGTCAATGCTCGAGGGGAAGAAACCACGAGAGACGTAGAAGGGGGGTCAGCCGTGTGGTCAGACAGTGGAGGAGAATCCTGACATTTAAATGTCACGACCTGATGAAGAGCAGTTGTTGATCAGATGCTGTTGTTGACTGTGTGACAGACAACATGTGCTGAGAAACACAGTTTCTGTCTGGTTGATGATGGGTTGATTATTATATTATCTACTCACTGTGGCTCTAGGTGAGACTGATTGTGACCTGGGTGACATGACAGGCTTAAGTATAAAATACACAAAGATGGAGCAGTCAGTACTCATGGCAGGAGGAGAGCAGGTCACCTGCAGGACCTACAGCAATGTTTTTGATACACTATTATGTTGTAGGCCTACAGAGAACATACTGTTATATCTCTCAGCAGTTGCACTTTTTATTTTATTTTATATTGTGCATTGCTGAAATCTGCTTGGATTTCAGTTTTTCAGTATATACCTGTATACACTTTTAATCCCCATAAATACAGATACGAAAGTTGAAACATCAAACAGAGGAGAATGTTTTGGGTCTGTTCTTTATCTGGTGACTCCACAACTTCAGGATTTAACCTTAACCTGGGACCACTGAGTAGGTGGAATCGAACCACCAACCATCTGCATGGTAGACTGGCAGTCATCAAAATAAACCATGATCTCTACATTGGATTAACTCAGGTGTTAACGGTCCAGCTGAGCAGACAGAGACGATGCTGGGGTCTGTGACAGTGTGTACTGTCAGACGTTATCCAATCAGAACCCAGTGGTTTCAGTGTTAGCAGACCAAGTTTGGTGCAGTGGTGCAGTGGTGCGTGTGCGTGTGTGTGTGTATATACACATAGATATGTGGTGCATGTTGTCATAGCAGACGTCCCAAAGGAGCAGGAGAGAGAGAAGGGATGTATTTTAACACTTCAAAGTGCCTTCATTCCATGCAGCTGAGCTCAGGGTGTGTGTTCCTGTGTGTGTGTGTGTGTGTGTATGTCTGTATCATTACCTGAAAATGCATGCACACTGAATTTCCCCAGAGTAGATCAATAAAGTCTGATCTAATCAAGTGTAAAAATAAGGTCAGACATTTGCATCTGTTCTTGAAGAGAACATTGGTCTGTCTGTCAGACTGTGACCTGAGCTGCAGGTTCAGAATATCTGAGACATAACCAGCACACCCACACACACACCCACAGAGGCTGTGGGTGTGTGTGTGGGTGTACCAAAGCCTTTTCTCTCCTCCATCTCCTCCATGTCTCAGTCTCTTTCTTCTTCTTTAGTGGTGTTTCAAGTAGACTGTTTTGGATGTTGACCTTTGACACCAGTTCACAACCTGCTTCTTGGTCTGGTCTAAGAACTGAGATCCACTTCCTTTAAATGTTCTGTTGGTTCTGGGAATTTTTTTTGCAGATTTTCAATAATTGTCACAGGTTTCTGCTCAGGTTTGGTGTTTGACGTTGGCACCTGGAGAACAGATGCTATGACTGTTCCACATGTGCAGTGTGGTGATACAGTAAAGTGAGGGGAGTGCAGTGTCACACAGTGTCACAGTGACTGACACCGTGCTGAAGGTAAAACCCTCCTGTTCATAGCTTTGTCTCCTCTTTAGCCGCAGGAGAAAATGGAAACAGCTGACGTTGAAGCGCTGCAGTCGATACCACTCTCCTTAAGAGACGCTCTCTGCCAAAGAGCAAAACTGATGTAGACCAGGAAGAGTGGGCGATGGGCCGCACGTGTCAGGTTTCATCTTCCCTCTGTGACACTCTGTGCTCTGACAGCTCTGCTCTCCTCAATGTAGTCTTAATGCCATCTCCTCTCTCTCTCTCTCTCTCTCTCTCTCTCTGTCTCTCTCTCTCTGTCTCTCTCTCCCCCTCACACACACTTTTCCTTCATGTCGTCTGCCTTTTCACATACACACACTCTTGTCTCCATTTCTCTGCTACTCACTTTGTCTCAATCACTCTCTTGTCCCCTCTGGGCGGACATTTTCACAGCATATGTCCGACTGCTGCAGGAGTTACTACTGTATATATGACTTTATATATGTGTTTTTAAATAATGTAAATCAGACCTCCTTTAAATACACACATTAGCCAGATATATAAAATAGATAGGTAATAATTCTTACATTAGTTATTTAATAGTGTTTTTAACCAGATTATTGTGTAATAATTCCATCATTTGCATTATGGAATTATTAATGATTATTAATGATTAATCTGTTTAAAAGCTTAAATATTAACATCTACTTAATTTCGACACAGATTTAAGGATTTCATTTTGATACACATCCCTTATTATTATTATTATTATTAACAAATTAACACTTATTTGTTGATTTATCGCCACAAATATTTGTGCACCAACAAATTACATATACCTAAGACATACTGTACAGTATTTTGCAGTATGTTCTCTATCTGGACTCTAAGCTTAAATCCTGACTGATCAGCCTTTAAATAAATCCACTTCTTCTTGTGGTATCACACACACAAGAAGAAAATCTTTACGAACCTTCTTGACTCTGGACGTTCTGCTTTTTAAATGCAGTATTCATTTTTTTTACCCCTAACTGTAAAGTATTTGTGTTTGATTTGACTCAGCTGGGACTAAATAGACTGTTCTCCACCAGAGTTTGTATTTTGGTCCTTGAAACATAGGGCTCATGGACCTTTAAAAGGACTTGGTGAAGAAAGTCTCTGGATGACGCCTCCACCAAACAGTAGTTAGAGGAACTGATGTAAAATGACGATGTGTGTCGTTTATTTCTCAGCAGTCAGAAGTACTTTGTGTGCTTGAGATTTCACCTGTCTCTCCTACACACTCCTGCAGTCCATAATAACCAGTTTTCTCTCTCCAATCAGTGGAGGCGCTGCACATTGGTTCCTCCTGTAATTACATCCCACACACAGCATCAAGTGGCAGATTGAACTCAGAGCACAAAGACGACAACCTGAGACACAGACACAGATCTCATCTGCTATAATGGATTCACTCTGTCGCTGTGTGTGAGTGTGTGAGAGTGTGACAGACTAGGCTTCACATACAGTACGACATCTTGATCAAACAAAGGCACCTGCTGACATGCACGCGCTCTTCGCACTGCATGTACAGACATAAAGTACACGTTTGATCACAGTACTGTTGAACATGTTTGGGGTTTTTTTATTCTTTAAACACAGGCTCTGAGTGACATCTCTGCTGTAAAATGTCAGGATGCACATGTGCAACAGAAAAGTGTTTTATTTGATTAACTCTTACTTAGAAAAGTGTTTTATTTGATTAACTCTTAGTCTAAATAACTGCACAGTCATGCAATAAGCCCCTTATATATATATATACATACATTTTTAATAAATGCATATATATATATATATAATATGTGTATACAGTGGGGCCTCGAGATACAAGTTCAACTTGTTCCACAACAGCACTCCTATCTCGATTGCATTTTCCCCATTAAAAATAACTAAAAACCAATTAATTTGTTCCAGCCCCCAAGAAATATACTATTAATTAATATGTTTTATATTACCCCATCTAAACATCAAATACATAGATATAAACAAATATATTGATTATATAACTAAATAGTAATAATTAAGAAAACATTTTATATAATTTTTTATAAAAATGGCTTAACGAACCAAGCGAGGGACAGTGAACCAGACAGCGTGTCTGCATTTGATGTTTCTGTCTGCAGCTGTTTGTGGCAGGTTCTCATTAGAACCACAGTTTGGTCACCAACAGGAGTGCTGGTCTTACAAGCACACGTACTGTGCACACACACACACACACACACATTCATAATCAATAGTCCAGCCCTGGTCTGTCTTCAGGTCCATATATTGATCGTCCTGTGCTGTTACATTAACAGGTGTCTTTGTCTTCTTCACCTCCTCACTCTGCATGTGTCTGTTTGTGTGTTTGTCTGTTTGTTCTGAACTATTTCCACATCCTTGTCTTTGTGCTGCATCTTTAAACAATAGGAGAGAACCAGTGGATTAAAACACGTCAATACTGCTTCAAGTACTACGTCAAATATTTTAAGCTAAAAGTTGATCAGTTAAGGTGACGAATAATGAGTTAAATGAAAGAAAAATGGTGTTGAATGTCAGTTAGAAGAAATGAGAATCACTTTTCTGTGAGTGTGTGTTTCTGTGAGTGTGTGTTTCTGTGGGTATGTGTTTCTGTGGGTGTGTGTTTCTGTGAGTGTGTGTTTCTGTGAGTGCGGTCCTCGCTTTGAAATGGTCAACAGGGTGTCTGTGTGTGTGTGTGTGGGCGTGTTTACTTGAATTTTTAGGCTCAGTCGTGCTTTTAATGTCAGAAGAAATAGCGCACACTTCTTTGTCTGTGTCTGTGTGTGTGTGTGTGTGTGTGTGTGTTTGTGTCTGTGTCTCTGTCTCTGAAGTAAAGAGCTCCTGTGGTGAGATTGCATTGACTGCTGTGTTATTGCTCTTTAATTATCAATTACAGCAGCCCCCTGTCCTGGGCAGAGTGAGGGGGAGGAGGAGGCGTATGTGGAGGTGATAATGAATACAGAGCTGCCATTAGGACAGTAACTGGCCTCTCTGTCTGAGGAGGAGGAGGAGGAGGAGGAGGAGAGGAGGAGGAGGAGCAGGAGTTGGCTGGTGTGCTAATGAAACAGGCTGCAGCTCAAGACAAAAGAAAAAGCCTCCACTCCTCCTCACCCTCCCCTTCATCTTCTCTCTTTTTTTTCTCCTTCTCCCCATCCCTCACTGATCCTCTTTTTATCCCTGTGCCTGTGATGAGTGTCAGCCAACAACCTGTGGTCAAACTCTGGTCTCTCAGTATCTGCAGCGTTAAACCTTTTCTAACTGAGGATGAAGATGGTCTTATCTTATTATTATTGTTATTAATATCACCTTTTCTTATTATTAACAAGATGGCTGGATTCTGAAAGCCTATTCCTCCTACTTTGTTCTCTCTGTGCTTGGCTGTAGGCCTGCAGTGATTGGTCGAAGGCAGTAGGAGAAACTCTCTAAAATGTCATCAAAGTAAATCATCAAATATCTTTTACTGTTTCATTGATATTACCAGAATGTGCTCCAGGTTGAATCAGCTACTTCACTCATTACTATCAACTGTTCATCACAGATCTGGTGAGGATTTAGTCACCTCTGGGGGGTTGGGGGGGTATCAAACTAGACTACTACTAATAACAGAAGGCAAACAAACAGTAGATTGAGGAATTTGGCTGCAGCTTAAAAATGCAGCTTAAAAATGTATCTTTTGAATAAACTGTTCAAATTTAGAAACATCCATGTTGAATTGAACTGGGCTTTAGCTGAAAAATTAGAATTAGTCTGTAAAAATGGACCAGAACTGAACACAGTAACTGTCCATTATTACTGACTACGGAGTAAATGTAATGTATTACTATGACAAAGTAGTAAAAACCATTCAGCTGTCGCAAATATCAAGTTTTCATGTCATTATTTTACCATTTAAATTAATGATAAAGTCACACACTGGTTAACACACACTTCACATCCCAGCCCTTTATAAAGACTCTGACCTGACGGTGAAAAAACATCCAGAACTCCCTGGAAATATTTAAGTAGAAATTATTTAATTTGAAAGATTGATTTCTAAGAAGGAGTCAAGATTTGGACGTGTGTCTTCTGCAGACGTGCCGTCAGTCAATCATCTTGCCTGTCCTACAACGAGACGCCAAATGACATTATGTCAGCAGTGCTCACGTGTAAAGGGCCGGTTGTATCTGGCCGACATGCAAATACCATCAGAGCGGAGCACAATGGAAGAGACAGTGATGGAGGGGGGGACGGGAGAGGGGGGTGAGGCAAGAGGAGAGCCTTTGTCATTTCACTGAGGGATATGAGAGAACAGCGATCGCTTCCTATTTCCTTTTTAGGGAATGTTGACAAATGATCTTCAATCTGAGAGGAAAGATAAACAGAAATAAAGAGTCAGTGACGGCAATAAAAAAAAACAAAAAAAAAACACAAGAGGCCCAGTAAACACTCCACACCTTGTAGTGTAATGAGTTGACCTGAGGAGGCGCTGCTGAACGCTTGTTCTTTTAAATCGCACGTCACATTGAATGGTTTTGCGCTCAACGTGACTGTTGCTGCAGCTGCCTGGTCACATGCCACGTCAACCTGACTGGGCACCGTGCCAGGGTGAGTGGAGCTGCCCCACCTGGTGTGACTGTGCTGTGGGGCAGAGATACAGCAGCAGAGGAAGGAGGGGGCAGATAAAGCTCTGACCCCAGCTACACAAGTCGATCACTGCCGTATGGGCATCGTGGGCATTATTGAGATGTTAACACTACTTTGTGGATTTAATAATGTGATAATTCTATTAAAACATCTTTAGTAATGGGTATTATAAAAATAATCTCATATACAAGAAATAAAAAAAAAGTCTTTTCGTGAATAGATCCAGTATTTGTTGGATCACAAGTGAGAATGAAGTCAATACATGTAAATTAGAAATTAAAGGGTTTTTAACATTTAACATTTAACAGAAATCTCAGAAGGCGATGGGATTATTTAGTTAAATTTAGAATGTTCTATCTAGACCTAGACCAATGGTTATTTTATTTAATTTTTGTTCTTTTTTCGAGGGCTTTTTTGTGTTGTATTGATAAAGTAGACAATTGTTTCAAATATACTTCTTATTTTACGTCCCTTCCAACCACTGTACTAGAAAACCCTAGTCTGACATTAGGCCTCAGTCAATGAAAGGAGGAAAGTCAAAATCAATAAATCGGTTCCTTTCTTTCAAGTCGACATTCATCTTTCAGACTGAAGTTTCTCCACCTGCCTGTGCAGTCGTATTTGCAGTTTTGTGTGATTGTGACTTGAAATTATCCTCAGACGTCCTCTTGTATTTTGTGTTTGTGATAATCCAGGAACATCTGCTGCTTCTTGTAGTTTTTCTTTTTTTTCCCTAAAACCTGTTACCTGTTTCAAAGTATAAAAAAGATTAAAAGTTACTGTAAATGTAGACTTTTCCAACACCTATTGGAGTGTGACCAAACAACAGATTTGACTGATTATCAGCGTACAAACCATTTTCTCTCAACGTTGCACCAGTTCGCATCAAAGCTAAAATCAGCTTTGATGCACATGCCAGCATAGAAGGGTTAACGGCAGGAGGAAAAGCCCAGAAGGATTCACATATTCATCAGTTCTTATATATACATCCATAGGACGTAAATGGAGTTGTCCATCATGTCAGTGGCGTTTTTGTTTTTTGTTTTTTACTGGTGTGTGTTTTGTCACTGGTGTGTGTGCAGCTCGTCTCTAGCGGCTCCCCAGCTTCTCCACTAATGCAGCCATAAATGACAGAGAAATTCCCCAAACTCACATTTGGAATACATGAATGATAAACTGGGTGAAGGCGTTTTCTTCCCCTTTACTTTCCACTGAATCCATTTCCACGTTCTTCCATTCACGGTGGAGGAACTCCAGCTCTGGAGGCTCTGGGCCATTCATGCTGCTGAAGCCTGGCCTTCATTCACTGGTCCAAACACAGGCTTCCTGTTCAGGTCTTCACAGCTACTCACAGCCTTTTCAAACAGCATGTTTCCAGAAGGGATTAACTTCCTTCAGGCCTTTTAAAGGTCAGGCTGATTCCAGATCAGAGTCCAGTTCACTGGGTGCAAAAATAAGAGTTGATGAAAGCATGTGACTGATCTTTACATACATCTGTTTTCATTCTCTGTGTTGTTTCTTTTATTTTGTGATTATAATTAAAAATGATTTTGAATCTTTTTCTAAATCTAGTCTTTTCACGCTGCAAAGACAAATGACCTGAGGTAAAATAATTTTGATTTTATTTTCTGATTTAATTAGGCTTTTACGGTTGTATTTTTTAAGGAAATTGGGACAATGAAACATCTTACACCATTTTTGGCTTCTTAATTTAACTTGCAAAAATAGAAAGACTTTAGGCTAAAAAAGTCCTTTGGGCTTTCAGTGGATGAGTTTGTGAGAGCAGCAGCAGTAGGAGGAGGAGACGAGGAGGAGCAGTGGTGGGAAAGGTCACGATTTCTAAAAACAAAACACTTTACAATAAGGAAAACAAAGAATTGGGATTATCAAAAAAAACAAAAAAACAAGCGATGTGAAGATCTGTGAAGGTTCCAGATGATGAACCAGTACAAACCAGAGAACAACCTTGGCACACAGGAAATGACAAAGAAAGAAAGACTGGTGACGAGGTGTAAGGCAAAATGCCTCACCACTTATCCACTGTTTTAGTCAAAAACTATTATTTTCAGACATTGACTATTTTAACACTATGATGGTAGTATGGTGGTACTTTGGTTGTAGCGTGGTTGTATGATGGTATTATGATGGTATTCTGGCTGTAGTACTGCTGGTGTGATAATGCTGCTCCTGTTTCATGAATGGTTAAATGTATCATTTCTCAAATTAAACTGCAGCTCCTTCTTCTTCTTCTGGTTCTGGTTCTGGTTCTTATTTCTGAGCCCAACATTAAGGCCCGTCGTGAGGTTACTGCTCGTTTTCTCCCAACTCCATTTCGTGTTTCATGTTTAGGCCTAGTTACCGACAAAGACGGACAGATTGGCTGCCAGGGGGAAGAGGACCCACGGATGAGTCCTGCCAGCTTCAACCAGCTGTGCAGGAAGAGGAGGAAGAGGAGGAAGAGTCCTGCCTTCACTGTCCCCATCTGTCTGTCTCTCTGCTCATGTGTCCCCACTGTCTCTTCTCTACTGGTGATGATGACTTGGCTGTTTACGTCTCTCTTCTGCCGCAATTGCTGCACTTTCACAGAGCTGCTTCCCCGTGTGAAGCTTTTCTTTCTTCTATCACATTCACACACACACACACACACACACACAGCCAGACAAAAACACCAGCCATCTTCCCCCCACCTCCTCCTCCTCCTCCTCCTCTTCTTCCCCTCCTCCTCCTTATCTGAGAATAAATAGACTGGATGCTCGTGCTTGCCAAAGTGCCTGCGGAAAAGCCTGGCCAAGGCTTTTCACAGAGCCCTGTGAGCAGTAATGGGCAGACAGACTGGAGAGGAAAAACAACAACATGGCCCAGTTTGGTCCCTGTGTCTTGTTTCAGGAAATTACATTCCAAGGCCAGCAGGTCTTTTTTTTTTAAAACCCAAATGAAGGGTGAAAAATCGTCACCTCTGCCTGTTTGTTCTAAAGAAAAAACATCCGGCTTAGTTTTTCCGTGTACATTTTCAAAGTGTTTAAATTAAAGCATAAAAAAAAAAGTCCAGACATTTCCAAATACCAGGGGGTTGTCTGAAGATACTCGTCTTACAGTTGAGCATCTGCTCTTCTCTTCCCTGAAGTCAGAGTGGAGCGCACATTAATGTCATTTCACAGGGCTGTTTTGTTCTTCAGATTACTGCACTGTGGTTACTGTGTCACATTCCGTTCTTGTTTTTGTGCTCTGGTGCCTTTGAGGCACAGGAACGGCAGACACGTGAAAGAGAGAAAGAGAAGACGAGGTGAAAACAGAATAACATGCAGCTAATTGTGAGGGGGGAAGATGTCTCCCATTGTCTCACACCATTGTCTCACACCATTGTCTCACCCTCTGTCGGATAAGAGGCAGCAAAAAGACACATTTTCTCTGATGTCTGGAATTTGTAATGGTGCCTTTGTTGGCGGTGACACATCGCTGCTCTGTGTGAGGCTCACAGTGTGTGTCATGGGCGTGGATGACGCTAGGCCTCCGCTCACATGACTCCTCACCCAGGGTAAGCCATGACTTAGAGCTGTTGTCATCGTCACATGTCAGCCACTGTGTCATGTGACTGGTGGCTGTGGTTTTAGCAAATGACACAATTTAGGATTTTTACATTTTTAGTAGCGCAGATTCTGACACGTTTCAAATATTTCGCTGTGATATTTTGGTCTGCTCTCACATGACAGCACCACATTGTCGTGCTGTTTCTGTTGGATTCACATCCATGATGTCAAACGCCCCAATGTTGCCCTGCTGGTTTGAGTACTGAGGTCATGGTAGTGCAGTGAACTCCAAGTCAACTTCAATAAACAGTCTTAAGATTTGATGTTATTATATTATTATTCAGTTTTGTCATTTTGCATCTTGCCCTGCTCTAGCTAAAATCTCCAGTTAAACTACTTTCATCAGGCATCATTATGGGCTGAACCTGGGCCTAAAAACACCTCCAAAATAGTTTTATCATTGGCCTGAACCTTCTAATCTGGAAAGATTTCAAATGTTGACTCCACGTGGAGGTTAATCCTTGTTCATCTGCACTGCCCACAGCTCCAGTGTTGGACTCTGTTGACTCGGAGTTTCATTGTAGATCAACTTTGACCAATTCAATAAACTGTGAAGTAAAAAAGGGTGAGTGAAGAGCTCAGTTAAGAGTCACTTGAACCTGAACGTGTCACCGTCAACCAAATGTGTGTGTGTGTGTGTGTTTACCATGTTAACATCAGCCGTAGGTGTTCCTGCCCTCCTGCACACTGAAACTGAAATGCTGGTCAGGACGTCAACAGCAGTATTTCCCATCCTCCTGTCAGAACACAGCTCCATCCTCCTCCACTCTTTACTCTCTCCTTCTTTCTCTCCTACACATGTACGTGCAGCCCTGACCGCAGTGGAGACAAACACAGATCTGTGAGGAAACACTCTAACACAACTCAAACACAGTCTTTCATGGCTTTCCTCTGGAGCTTTGGTAAATCTGCCCAGCAGGGTAGGAAATTGATTTTTACATTTTTCAACCAGGCCTGTGAAATGGGCTGCGAGTGCCTTTTGGATCATTTTCTTTGTGATCCACTGACCTAAACATTTCATCCTCACACCACAGAAATATCTTTGAATTGTTTGTAGGTGCTGGTGGGGCTGAGGGGTCCATTATGGCTATTTAAAATGTCTGAATGTTTTAAAAGGCACTAAAAACTTTTTTTTTTTTTTTTTAGCTTTTTTGATCCAACTACAGTTATATCATGGCAACCAGCAACAAATAACAGAAACTATAGAAAAATATTACGAACCTTGACTAGAACAAAATGCGAAAACAGAATTAACTAGTTGGAAACCACATTTTCAGACCAAAAAAACAAGGCTTGGTCATTTTGTTTTTGTTTTATTACAATTTCCAAAGGCAGGAATATGATTTATACAAAACATTTGTAATAATTAATAAAATGACAGGTGACCTGTTTACAGTGTGTTTATGATATAAATACCACTGTTGAACTCTTTGTTAAGTAAACATCATCTAGAACCTTCCGTCACACCATCCGTCAAACATGAGCTGCTGGTTTGACGTGCCACAGTTTGAAAAATTAAACCCTTTTCAACCATGAGGTAAAAATCCAGGATTTTCTTCCATCCAAACACGACAGTCCCTGCTGTGACGGCTGCACTCTGCCTTCAGTACGCCTTCTTCTTCCCCAAAGGAAATTAAGGGATGGATTCCTCCTGACAGACAGCTGTTACACCCACAGTGGGTCGTCTTCATAACCTGCACCTCAACACACACACACACACACACACACACACTTAGAGAGTTACTCCCTCCCCCTCGGGGGAATAAATCTGCAATCAACTGGGCCTATAAATAGCTGTGGCACACTTCACTGCTGGGCCCCTCCACATCCCAAAGACTTCCTCCGACACACGTGCGCACACACACACACACACACACTCCATGGGTAATCCAAAGCAGGGCATCACCTCCCAGCCTTGCTCTACCGTACGTTTCCTCTTCCTGCTGGTGTCATGTGCTAATATTCCTGCGAGCAAACACATTAACGTTAGCTAATTAAAGCAATTTGTCCTCCACATATCTGCACATTAGCCTTAATGGCTTTTAGACAATTAAAAGCTCCAGACCACCAATGGTATTAACCATTCCATCTGAATCACTGTGTTTAATCCTTGGAGGGAGAGCGGAAAAGATGGAGTCGTTAACGCTACGCTGCGCTAACGCTAGTTATTGGTCGCGGAGGCTAATCACCTCATTAGTCAGCAGGCTTAATGAGATGTGTTATTTAAGTAGGTACTGTATCACAGAGCGGACCTGTTCCTCTGGAGCCAATAGTCCAGAGACACATTTACAAAAACACTTATACAGCAAAAAATAAATAAATACATTCTAAAGGCTGCAAGCAATTATTGTTTTCACAAAAAAATATTTGTCCAGACATGACCCCACATTTCTGCATTGTTGGCAATCCAAGTAGACCGTACATAAGATAAGGACACAACAGTACATACTTACAGTCTCCGTCTAGATTCATGTCGTGTTTAGTTCAACAAGATGTCACTTTTGATAAGAGTGAAGGAGAATGTTCACGGATCAATCTGCCTTTCATAGACAACAAGGTCCAGTAAGGAGAGGAACTGTAACTGCATTTTTGTGAAGCTGTGAATTTATTTAATATTAATGGGACAAAAATACATTCCAGAATATGCTACAATGTAACCTCAGAGTTAATGTCAATATTCAAATGTAATGTAGCTGTTTATGTAGCTAAAAGTGCACGTTGAATTGCTCCTTGCGTCCATGTACAGTACTACAGTTGTTAGTCAGTTCTCATTGGTGGTTTGACTGTAGATGTTGGGAGTACCAACTGCCAGGTGTTTTAATGATGGTATTTGCTTTAATCACATGTCAAAAGAACATGGTTGTCAAAGGTATTTGGTTTAACGCCTTGTCATCATGTTCACACTGCCTGGCTTTAAGGCGTTTTTTAAAACAATGATTATTTCACTTCATGAATTACCATAAGAAAATGTTTGGGGGCAGTTTGTCAGTTTTCCATAACCGACGAGGGTTTGTTGAATCTTCATCTCTGCTTCCAAATATTCAGTTCTACCATAATCTTTGGTGCAGGCTTGTAGCTGTAAGGAGATGGTTTCCTGTGTTGGTTTAAATGTCTTCTTCTGTGTCTAACTTCTGACCAATCATATCAGTGGACTCAGCTCTTACCTCATCAATGTTCAATTATAGACACACAGTACAAAGTCATACTTGATTGACATATAGGACAGACATGATATTAATACTGAAGTCAGTGAAACCACCAGGTTAGACTGACATATTGATGATGTCATCGATTGCCCTCCGGTGAAACTCTGTTAGCTTGGCTTCATTGATGGATCAGGTCCAGCCACAACCAGATGATGATCAGGTGTCTGCTGTATGTCTGGGGGTGTGTTTGTGGTATCGGTGGTGTTACCCAGACCCCTGACCTTTCCATGTCCTGATGGCGTCCCTAGAGAAAGCAGTTGGAGAAGGAGGGGTGAGGAAGGGGGCGGGTCTTTGTTTTGACATACGAGGTGTAAATGTCACTGCGGCTGGATGAAAGAAAACGACACCGTCTCATCCCCTGGCTTCATGTTGATAGGGTTTTTTATTTAATCAAGGTGAAAAAAAGTAAAAGATGAAATTCAAACATTCATTCAAATACTTTACAAGAGGATTATTCCTGTTTTTGTATCGGAAAGATAAGGAGTAAATGTTGAACATACTGGGACATGGAAATATAAATAAATAAAATAATATTCAATATAAGGATGAAAAACAATCACAGATAACGTTGTCCTCATTAACCTGCTCCATAAAACAGTCTTAAGATTGTATGATATCTTATTATCCTTGGTTTGTGAATGTTTTTGACTCCCAGCATAAATGTGTGACAGATTGAAACAGCTCTGAACATACCTCACCTCACACTCCTACAAAACATCATAAATGAAGCTCCAGACTTAACACAGACTAATGTGTTGTGACAGGTACACACACACACACACACACACATACACACACACAAACTAACAGGGAAGCGCACAGGTACACACACACACTGTTCGCTTGACAGGGAAAGACGTGCACTGAGACGACGGTGCAGTGAGTTGATGCCAGATTTAATTGTCTGGAGCAGAGGTGAGAGTTAACTGCACACCTCACACACACACACACACACACACACACACACACACACACACGGTAGAAGCAGGCAGAGGAAATGTGAGATTTGTTTTTGCCTCCTCTCTCCATCCGACCTGTGAATCATCCCCCTCCCCCTCCCCCCTCCTTTTCCTCCGTCTCACATCCATCCATTTGCTCATCCATCAGCGTCTCCTCCTGCTCCCCTCTCTCCTCTCTGTCTTCCATCACTCCACCCAGCCAATTTAGCCCTCACTGGTTTTCCTCTCCCCTCCGCACACTCTCTGGCTTTTGTTCTCCATCTCCCCTCCTCACTTTCACTCCGTTTCCCGTCACCTTTTTCTTCCCTTTCACCACCAGAGCACTGTGTTGTAGAAGGTGTTGAGTGACAGCAGCGTCTGACACTGGGGGCCGGTGTCAGTGCAGTTTGACTGGGGGTGGAGGAGGAGGTGTGTGTGTGTGTGTGTGTGTGTTTTGGACAACATTTCCCAACCTGTGTTATGACGGGAACGTTGTTGAACCAACACCAGTGGTTACAGTTTAGCTGAAAAACGACACAGACCTTAACCAACAACACTGAGTCAGAAATATCAAATACCCCAAATCTGTCTTCAAATCCTGGACAAGCTTTATGGTTTTGTTTTTTTATTTAAAAAGTAAAACCAAACAGGAAGTCATGTTGGTCTAAATGACGATGAAGAAATGTATGAATGTCTTCAGTTGAAACTTGACAGAAAGTGTCAGGAATGAACTCCCATCAGTGCTGACTTAGTCAGCTAAACTGAAGGAAGTAATGAGGATGGGAGCCAATCAGAGGCTTGAAGGCGGGACATCTCAATGGATGTCCAATCACAGTGGACATGTGTCCTGCAGTAGAATGAACTGAAGACAGTAAAAGACCGATTAAGATTTTATAAATATGGAAATACTAAACATTGGGTTTACGTCAACTAAAGACAAATAAAATGAATTTTAGACTCAAATAAATAATTCAAATTTAGAGACTTCTGTTGACTAAAGATTGGTACTAAGACAGTAAAACCTCACATGAAAATAATCCAAAACTCATTTCACAGGAACAAAAAAAAAACTCACCCTGACACTGTTGTGTGGGTGTGTGTATGTATGTGTGTAACCCAAACAACAGAAGCTTAGCCATCTGTCTACCTTTAAACCTGATATGTCTGGGTCATACTAGTCTTTTCCTGCCTCTCTACTCACACACTCACACACACACACTCACACACACACACACACACACGTATGGCTACAGCTTCCATCAAGCTGTGTTCCAGGAGTTCCTCTGTCGGCCACAGCCTTTACCGTCCTAACTGTAGGCTACAGCTCTTTGGCCCCGGCCTGTCATGTAAACACCATTCTACAACAGATACACACACACACACACACACACCCCCTCCCAGCCCCACCGCTGGTCCCCAGGCTCTCTTTGGCTCTCATTAACCCTGTCACGTTTATGGTATGAATTAAATGATTCTGGTGATGCGTCCACACGCTCAGAGGGAGGCACAGTCCTCCTGCCCCCCACCACACCCCGACCCCCGCACATCTCCTCAACCACTACCACCATCCATCCATCCATCCAACCCACCCACCCACTCTGTCAGTGATGGAGGCCTGAGGGACGGCCTGAGGCTCCTCTCTGTGCCCTCATTATTCCCGTCATGTGACCGTCAGTGAGCTGCTGCGCTGGTGTTTTTGGTCCGAGCCTGTCTGAGGCTGTGGCTCTGACTTTTTTGTTTTTTCTCCCACCTTTTTGCATATTTTTCTGGAATGTCAAGGAATTAATATTTTTAATCTGACCAATCACAGTGTAGCAACATTTTACCTGTGTATTTCTGTAACAGAAAGACAAATTATTAGTATCACAGATTATCTTCCTCTAGATAGAATATAATCTGCACAAATGCAAATTATTTTTTAATAATGTTTTATTGGCAGAAGTGTGTTTACAAAAGGACAAAAAGACACTTTGTCCATGTGGGGACACTTTGTCCATGTTGGCCTCAGTTGGCACTCCTGTCACCTGTCAGCGTGTCAAGGATGTCGGTTAAATTCCTACTGTTTTTGAATTCTAAAAGCACATTTTCTGGAGTTCCTTTGTACAACTTCAACTTTTTACTGGAGAAATTGGTGTTGTCAAATCTTACTGATTTTTGCAAAATCTTTGGCTAAATGTAAGTTGTTTTTTTTTTCATAAATGTATAAAAACTTTTATAGATGATAAGAAATTAGCAGTGGTTTCGGGGCTAACGTTTAGCTTTTACTCTCCCTTTCTTGGTGAACACTGATATGTTTATGATTCAGTGCAGAATTATTTAACTTTTTTAACCAAATCTCTTCCTCTGTTTATCTAACATTTAATAATGTTGCAGCATTTTTGTCTGATCTGTAGCCAGTTCAGCTAACGCTGAGCTGTATTCTTAAAAACATATGAACTACAGCTCATCAGGTGGACTGTCTTTGACACCTTTATCTGTAACTATCAGGTATTTTATTCCTTTACAAAAGTCTCTTCTTTCCAACTCTCTCTCTCTGGGTGTGTTTTTCTTTAGTTCAGCTTGGAAAGGTTTCAGGAGAAAGAAATTACCCTGAACTGCTGCCCTGACAGACTCAGGCCTCCGACCATTTATTCAGTCAGTTGGTCATGTACACAGGACAGTGTTGACATTTACACAGAGGTTTTTTATATATATATTCAGTTTGAACAACAGCATCCTGTTGCTTTAAATTATCATCACATGGAACTAACAGGCAAAAGGTTGTGTGTGCACGTGTGTGTGCGTGTGTGTTTGTGTGTGTGTTCTCTGTCCATGTGCTCTCTGCATGTGACCGTGTCTCTGCCTGTTTACTTTATGTCACAGTTCTCTGGCAGCTCAGTCACTCCTAAGAGCTCCTCCTTACTTTAATTAACTAGAAACACACACACACACACACACACACACACGCTTTAAGGCACAAAAACATACAGCGTGGCTCGGAAAGTCCAGGGGAGCAGAGGGAACGAGAGAAGAAAAAACAAAAATATTTTTCAGACTTAAAAAAAGAGGAACCTGTTTCCAGTAACTCTCTCTCTGTGTGTGTGTGTGTGTGTGTGTGTTTCCAGACAGAGGTTTGTGACTAAACTTTAAGTTGACACAACAGAGGGTTTTACTGTATTTGATTTAGCCAAACACATACTTAACCCTTGACTAGTTGTCCATGTGACACAGTGTGAACCATGACCTGCTGTATCTAAAGATGCTGATCTAAAGGTTAGCACAGAAACAGCTAAGCTAGCACAGTAGATTAGTGAAGTGTGAAGTATCACTTTAGACCAGGGGTGTCGAACTCATTTTCACCGGGGGCCACATCAGCATACAGTTCCACTTGAACCCGTTGTAACTGGAAGACTGTATAGATTAGGGGTCCCCAACGCCCGGACCGCGGACCAGTACCGGTCCATTGGTCATTTGGTACCAGGCTGCAGTGGGACATAGTTAAAAAATGTGCTTAATTTTTACTAATTTACTTCATTTAAAGAAAGTCCAGTTGTCAAGCTGTAATATTAAAACTTTTAATATCTCAGGTTAAGCTCCCGCGGGCCACACGAAACGGCTGGGCGGGCCGCATTTGGCCCCCGGGCCTTGAGTTTGACACGTATGTTTTAGTCCAAACTGATTAACGTTCCACCTCAAACATGGGGTTAGTTGGTCTGTGTGTTTATTCTGAGCCAATTGGCAACATAACCTTCAATATAAAAATAAATTTATTATAATAAAAACTGGCTTAAAGCTAAATAAAATAAAATAACATCCAGACATATTAATATTGAGCTAAAATTGTGTATCGGTGCAGAAATTGTTCAAATAAAGCCTAAAACAAACATTGCTTAAATTTAAAACTCTAATTATAAATTAGCATAATGTTAGCAGGTAGCAGAAACAGTGAAAACAGAACGTCGATCCAGAGGACTTCTGGTCCAAAGTGCTTCCACCCACAGCCTCACCACAGTCACCTGGACGTGACGTGTGCGTTCGCTCGTGCGTCAGTGTGTGTTTGCACTAGAGATAAGAGCTGCAGGATGGAGTGACTCACTCTCCTCTGACTCACCCCGCACAGCCAGGGATGGAGGGGTGGAGGGAGGATTTGGGGATGGAGAGGAGAACTCACAGTTCCTTCTTCACATCCGTGTTTCCTGAGAAAACCGTGGTCAGTGCAGCACGTGATCCTGGCCTGACCACAGTGTGGAGGGTGTGTGTTTGAGTCCCTGCTGAGCCAGTGTTGTCCCGCCTCAGGCCTCCTCTGTTTTATATAACTGAATGCCTACAGTATTTATATTAATAATAATGTTTTGTTGACTCAAAGTTCAGCCTAGTTAAAGGAAAATATATTCACCAAAGATTTTTTCTTGTTTGACTCTGTAGAACTAATCGTTTTTGAAGTATTTAATAGTGTTCACAGTATCTTCATTTGTACTTCAAATACTTTTAGTAACATCCTGGACATGGACCAGTAGAATATTATGGTAAAATGTCCTCGGTGGTTCCCGAAGGACACCTACTGTAACTACACCCTTGTTTTAAAACTTAGTCTGTTTGACATTTTTTGCATGACTTGATGTTGGATAAGTGTCAAGTTACTAAAATAAAGTCAAGAAACAGCTACTTTTTTTAAGATTAAAAAAGAGCGTAACTTCACTAAGTAACAGCCCAGCAAAGCTAAAACGTAACAAAAAGAAAAGTAGGAATAGACTAATAAATACATTAAGTTACAAGAAGAGAAGGATCTTAAAGTGGCCTAAAAAATAGAAATAAATACATTTCCCTTTATTAAGTATCGAGCAAAATTCCTTAGGTAATTCAAAACATGGCTAAAAATTGGCTGAAAGCTAACTTCTGTTTATGGCTTAAAGGTAGCTAAAATCCATAATATAGACTGTGCTCTATAATATAAGACAGATAAATCACTGTTTGTCAAATCATAAATAAAGCTATGAAACAAAAATGAATGAATGAAAATTCTTCGATACAATTATAGTGAATGTTAAAGGACTTTTGTTAGAACAAAGTAATGGCCGTAGATTAAAAAACATGGGTCCAAGATTCAGATTGTGTTTGCAGTTACGAGATATATAATTTGGAAAATTCTGACCATTTTTAACACCATTGTCATTGAAGTGGGTTTACAGTCAGTGACCTACAGCATGTAGACTGTATCAGTGTGAATCACCTTTATCCAAAAACACACCTGATACACTGTAGACTGACTGTAGACTGATGACGTCATGTGAAAGCACAGAGCTGTGGTGATCTGTTCTCCCTGACGTTCACAACATACACTACAGTACCATCAGCAGATTAGCTGCTCAGCGTTCATGTGACCGAGGTGTGTTTAAGATGAGTGATAAACTGAGAGATGACGGTGTGATGCTGCTGCTGCTGCTGCTGCCGCTTCTGCTGCCGCTGCTGCTGCTGTTGCTTCTGCTTCTGCTGCTGCTGCTGCTGCTGTTGCTGCTGCTGCTGCTGCCGCTTCTGCTGCCGCTGCTGCTGCTGCTGCTGCTGTTGCTGCTGCTGCTGCTGCCGCTGCTGCTGCTGTTGCTTCTGCTTCTGCTGCTGCTGCTGCCTCTGAACACGTGACAGTGTCTGCTCAGCCATGAGGCTCCTGCTCTGTTTGACCGCAGAGAGGAATAAACAGAGCAGAAGGAATAGACACACATGTCTCTCTCTCTCTCTCTCACACACACACACACACACACACACACACCTGTCCAACGTATTTGGCAGCTGTGAGTACATTCTGTTTTTCTCAGGGCACGGCGAGAGCAACTCCAACACACACACTCACACACTCACATTTCTCAAGTAGGTAAATGTACTAACTAAACAGCCCTGAGCTAAGCTGGCACAGGCCACAGTTCCTGTGTCGGCTGACTGTCCTGTGTTGTTCTGGTCTCACCTTCTGTTTCATTACGTCCATGAAACCTTGACAATGAACTGTTTCTGCTGCTATTTTCAAGGCTAATGTGAGGCTTTTGATATATTTTGGCTAACACTAATGTTTTTTTTTGTTTTGTTTTTTACTTTTAAAACTATTACCTTAACAACTATTCAAAAAGACAAAAAGAAACGTCACATCACTTTTACTGTATTTGTTTTTTATATATTAACCTCTAGTCCAGTAACTGTTTTCAACTTTTTTTAATATTTATTGAACTTTTTGAGGTTTTTTTTTTTTTATGTTCCAAACACACACAGACACGCACCCACTTCAACACCTCCAGTGAGGGTTTGTACAGAGCATTCTTGGGAGACAACAACTATTTGTCAGTGTCATTTTGTTCTGTTTGAATCTTAAACAAACCTTTAGTCAACAACTTCTCTTGATCTTTTTGTTTATTACGAAACCACAGGGTCACAGGCATCAAGTGTCTTTGGTCAAGTTCCCGCCCTGTCATCAGTCCAATCAGTGTTGCGTCTGTAATCCACAGTGTTGCAGGATTAAAACGTGACTTTTTTCCACTGCCACGTCTGGTTACCTTGGAAGGCTTGTTTCTGTTCAAACATTTGCTAACTTTCACACGTTCTATTGTTGCCTTTGTTTGCACACAGAGTTAAAGGGTTAGGAGTGACAACAGCCCTGTACTTCTGGTACTCCTTGTACTCCGTCCTATACTGTCTCCTTCGTGTCGTACCCTTCCTTCCTACAGCCTCCCTAACATGGACTGTCAGTAAAGTTACGGAGCAAATTTGTATAATTTTAATATATTTAAAGTGAAGCCCAGAGCTTCCTGGAATACAGTATTCCATGGTATAAGTCTGTAACTATTATTATAGTTACTTATAGTTACAGTTATAAGTCTGTAACTATTATTATAGTTACTCATGATACGAGCAAATATCTAGCTACGAGTGGTCAACCGAGGTCTGGCATCCATTCAGTGGTACAGCATGGGGACGCCGCGAGCTCTGATGCCAAAACAGCTGCAGAGTTTGTCACGAACTTTAAGTGTTTAATATAATAAAATAAAAAATGTAAATATAATTTTTCTTCTACATTTGGTGGCCCCAACACTGTCTCGTTCACTGTCCCTCACTGGGTTATTTGACCCATTTATATAACAATAATATAAAATGTTTTTTTAATTATGATTATTTTATATTATCAATATATTTGTTTATATGTCTTGGTGTTTAGATAGTGGGGGAAATTAATAGTATGTTTCTGGGCTGGAACAAATTAATTGGTTTTTAGTTATTTGTAATGGGGAAAATTTGATCTAGATCCGAGTGCTGCTGTGGAACAGATTAAACTGGGATCCTGGGGCTCCACTGTGTTTATTTGATTGAAATAAACCTTTCATAACACTGGTCCTAGTTGTTAGACGACTGGAGAATGTGTAATAGCTGTTCATGCAGCAAATACTGTGACACGTGTGTGAGTACATGGTAGTACAATAATACTGCTGCTGTGGGAACACCTTGGTTTGGGTTTAGGATTAGAGTTATGGTCAGATTAGAGTTAAGGTAGGCATTAAAATGACTCATAGATTTGTACTGGGTAAAGTTAGGCTCCGGGGCGAGGGAGCTGTGTGTGTGAGAGAATGTTGGCTGTAACGACTGTGACACCCTGTGGAATACATTTCTCTTCCTCTTTGTTTGAAGCACCTGTTCTCATTATTGACATTGAAACGCTGCTGTGAAAAAACGAATGGGAAAAAAATATAGAAATAAAAGTTAAAAAGTCATTACATCCATTTTCTTTACAGGGTCGCCAGGGGGTGAGTGGGTGAGAGTGGGTGACACCCTAGACGCCACATCATCGACAAAACTCTGAACGCCATATTCACCCCGTGTAGTAGACCTGTTCTGTTCTGTTCTGTCCCGCGTTGTGGACCACACAGAATTTGGACCTACTTTCATTGATTCCACTGCAGCTGCTGCACCTGTAGGTGTTGGTGTTGTCAGTGCTGTTGCTGTGGTTCAGTGTGACGTGTTGGTCGGTTCAGTCCACGTGAACCGCGGTTTCTTTAATCAGTGGCACAGACGACAGTCTCCAGATGCAGGATGATCTTATCCATTACTATATTAATGTCAGTAAATGTTCAATGATGTTTTTGAATTGTTTGATCTCTGTGAAATCTGTTATTATTAAATCTAGGTATATTATACAGAAAGCCAGGATGTAGTGTCTCTGTCCATGGACGTGGGCACATGCTGTACATACTCACACACACACACGTGAACGCTGGAGTCGACTGGAGCAAAGTGAACTGTAACAAAGAAGGAAATGAATGGAATGTCTTTAAATTGTCAGTTCACACGTGGCACTAAATCTGTGTGTGTGTGTGTGTGTGTGTGTGTGTGTGTGGACATGCAGTTATCAGTTATCCAGACTTGTTTTTTCGCCTGTGAAGCAGTGAAAACCTTCAGATTTGCTGCCACACATGGTCAAACATTCACCTCCTGTGGCTGTGTGTCTGATAGAGAGACAGACACACACAGAGAGAGAGAGAGAGAGAGAAAGTTATTAAAGTGTTGAGACGTGACCAGCCCCTCACTCTCACCTGCCTCTGGAGCTCCTTCACATAAACACACACCAGCGAAGTCTCTGTCTCTCTCTCTCTCTCTCTCTCTGTCTCTGTCTGTGTGTCTCTCTCTGTCTCTGTCTGTGTCTCTCTCTCTCAGTTGTTTTTTAACTCACTCTCTGACCCCTTCCTCCTCCCCCACTTTATACACACTTCTGCAGCAGTGGGAAATCCTTCAAAATCCATAATTCNCACCTCCCCCCCTCTCTGGGTGTGTGTTAATGTTGGAGAGAGTCATAAATACAGATGAAAGTAGTAAAAAACATATGGTTGGACCTAAACAAATGCACACACACACTGAAGAACATAGGAAACACACACACATTCTCTCTCTCTCTCTCTCTCTAACACAGACGCACAGAAACACACACACACACACACACACACACACACACTGTCACTGTCTTTCTGTGTTATGGGTAATGTCCCATTTTGCAGATCACATCTCGCTGTAGTTACTGTTTCACCCTCACCCCTCCCTCACCCCTCCCTCACCCATTACTCCCACAGACACTGGTCTTTGCACCTTCTATTGTTAACAGACTCAGTGATTTCACTGCAGAATATTCTCATGTCATAAATAGAGTTTTGCATGTTGAGATATGTGGCCACAATGCTTTGTGGTGGAAATGCTGCTCCATGACCCAATATTAAACTATATAGTGTTTATCTGTGTGTTAATGTACTGCAGTACATTCTCTGAGGGTTTATACGCAGAAAGTACTGCATTAATTCATTTAAAAAACAGAGTGGATTTAAAGGTGGTTGGTGATAAGTTGTTATTAATGATTTCATTGATTAGTCATCACCAATGACTGACCACTGTTTGTCTGTTAAATATCAGATGTTTTGAAATATAAACTGGGAGATCTCAAATATTAGATCAATTAATAAAAGATAATATTCATCAATATGTAAAAACATTAGTAACATCAGAACAATCAGTGTTGGAGGAGTGGAGTACTTTAACAAATGATGTTGGAAATGTCTTCAGTTTAGTTTAAAGACGATGTTTAAAAATAGTTTTCTCAGACACATCTGTCGTTCCTTCAAGATGTGAAAAGGATTTCAACACATGAGATAAAAGTGTGCTCAGATACCAATCACAGACTTTAGCTTTGAGGAGTTTTGTCAAGATAATGTTCCAAAGATGCTCTCGGGTTCCAGGAAAACCCATATGGACTCTCCTCTTAACGGCAGCCTCGGTTCAGAAGTCATGGAAGTAATCAACACCTCAACTCTAAATGGGAACCACTGTATTTTCTCCCTGCTCCTGCATTGAATATTCATGTGACACACACTCTCACTGAGACAACACTCACACAGTCTACACACACACACACACAATGATTGGCCTCATAAATCAACCCAGTCTCGTGAGAGGAGCAGAATCCCAAGGACACGTGCAGCAGACCCAGCCAAGACCTCTGGCCTTGTGCCGCCCCTGCTGCTCTGAGTGTAACCCTCACATGAGTCCTTCTCTGGAACACAGAAGGAAAAAAAGAAAAAATGAAAAAGTAGTTTTCAGTAGACTCAACTTTTACCAAAAATTAAATTACTAAATATTGTGTAATGTAATTGTCCATGTCAGGGAACAGTCAGACAGATAGTCAGTCAGTCAGACTGTAGACAGTCGGCACTCATACTATGAACAGCAGCATAGTAAAAACACAACAGGTTGAGAGCCAGGCTTTAATAATAATAATAATAATATAGTAAAAAAAATGTTTTGTCTGAAAAAACTGACATGGAGGTGGAGGTCACACTAAGAGGTCAGGGGTGAACTCTGACCTGCCATAGGGCCAGAGGAGGGGCAGCAGTAGTTGATGTTTGTCTGAGATGTTGGCCACCAAACATGTGGGTCAGTGATGGAGGAGGTCACTGGTCCAGGGTCAAGAGATCCGACACAGAACTTGGCTTTAGCTGCAGCTACGAGAACAGACATCAGTGCAGAGATGACTTTGTGTGTGTGTGTGTGTGTGTGTCTGCTGCCTCGCCCAGTGTTATGCTAATGAAGCAGCTCTGGGCCTGTGTTGAAGGAACAAGGCCACTGATTGGAGAACCTTCCACCACTCGCTGTCCTGTAGGGAGATAATTTGCCTTTTTTGAATGAATTTTAATTATTATTTTTGGAGCGTGCGGTATGAGAAGTGAAGGAGTGTGGAGGAGGTGGTGAAGGAAGAATGGACAAAGCACAAAGAAAATACGAGAGAAGGAAAATGTCTGCTGCTGCTGCTACTGCTGCGGGGGGGCGGGGGGGTGACAAAGTGGAAATGAATTACATTTTTAATATTGGAAATTCACAAAACAACATTATATAAAAATATGAATATTCAACAAGTATATGTTGAATGTATTGTGTGTGTGCAGTGCTGTAGTGGATGATTCTAATGAGGCCCTGCACTGTTGTGGTTTTTCTATGGTTTTAGACATTCATTAATTATTTCTTTAAAATAAGTAAAATCCCAATATATTTATTTCTATTTATACATATTTCATCATGTGTATTGATTGTGTTGTGCGTTGTGTCCTCTCTCAGTTGTTGCAGTGCAACTGCTTTAAGCATATGTACCAGTTGTAAATATTACTTCACTCTATCGAGATAAACTAAAAATTATATTTATATATATGTGAATCTAAAATACAGCCCTAAACCGTTACAGAGTCTGGATGTTTTACAGCCAGCTCTCAGCCAACATTGAATCATTTTCCAGTCCAGGTCTGTTTGACATTCAGAGTTTCAACACATTATTGTGTGAATTTGGATGTTGTAAATGTCCAGGTCTCTTTCCCAAAATGGGTCCAAGTCCATTTCCCAGGTCCTGTCTGATACTTACTGCATTTCTTCTCTTGCATAAACCTCTTGCATAAAGTGTGTGTGGGGGGGTGGGGAGGGGTGACAAACCAACTTTGATCCATATGAATAACTGTTGTCTGTCAAAATCTTTTCCACTAATTCACACAAAGTCTTTTCAGCTGCTCGTCCTGTTGCCCTGTGACTGAGCACTGAGAGGTGTTTGTCTTTGAGTCTGTGTTGGTCCCAAGGGTTGAGCCACGCCAGTTAATGTGTAAACATACAACAGGCTTCTGGTGTTGTCAGAACATCGGCCTCAGATCAGTACCTGTTCCTAACAGTGAGGAGAGAGAGTTGCTGGTGACGCCTCAGAGCGGGGCAGTGACTGGGGTTAGTTCCCAGTCTGCCGTTGGCCTTTCACTACTGTCGCCTCTCTGCTGCTGCCGTTAATCACTCGTCTCCATCCCTGTCTCCTCAACACCACCGTATTCAGCTTGACCTTTTCCTCCTCTTGGCCACTTCCACTTCCAGAACCCTGGAGCCTTTGGATATGTGGGAACATTTTCTCTCAGCAGTCATTTTGCACCCGTGGTTACACACTGGAGGAGAGGATAAGGGGAGCGGTGGGGGTGGGAGAAACTAATGAAGGAAAAAGAGGAGATTGGTCAAAATAAAATGAGATTCTCTCCATGTTAGGAAGACAGTCCTCACCAAAATACACAGAACACACTTTATTGTCCCCAGAGGGGACATGAAATAGTCCTTAAATTTAATCTCAACCTCTGGGTCTTCTGCCATAGAATCCTCTGTTATTGGTCAGTGTGTGAATGATGATAGATCTGTAACCCTAACCTCCAACCAGTTAAAACTAAACCACAGATATTTGTTGTTCTTTACTCTGAGTTGACAACATGTCAGTAATTAACAATTCTCTGATTTATCAGGTATGTTCAAATGTGGACTGTGTCGTGGTACGCCAAACAAAACTCTCACAAAAAGTGTATTTATTGAAGTATATTATTCTTCTAGTTTAACTGACTAAGATCTCAGTCTGTTTAGTTGAAGATGACGCTGATATACTGGCAGGAATTGAAGAAAGACACTCACAAAGATCCTCTTCAACAGCTCCGATTATCGTTTTTTTGTAGTTGTCATAGCCATCTGCTGCCATCTAGAGGAAGAGTATTTAATTCATCTGCCCTTCATGCCTTGACGAGCAAAGATAAATTATATGCAATAAATAAATAATAGTTTTCAGCCCAATTAGGTGAAAGAGGATAATTTTCCACGGCACACCTAATGAGCTCTCACGTCACACTAGTGTGCCACGACCCAGTGGTTGGGCATCACTGATGTATTTGAATAGCATTGAAACAGTACTGAATGGTTAAAAGGCTGAAAATACAAACAAACATGTTTTTTTAAAGTACATTAAACATTTTCTCTCAGAGGAAAGTAAAATGCCAACACGTTTCTCTTTGTTCACTGCGGGAAATAATCACACACAGAGGGAAAGGGAAAAAGTGAAATGACCTGTGAAACGCAGCAGCAGGAGGCTGATATTACAGTACATTAGTGTGTGAGAGACAGGGGGAAAAATTAGATTTGATTCGGAGGACGATTTCAAAAACTACACTTGAATTTCACTCCGATTGAAGCTGAGCCTCGGGGGGAAGAACAAGGCAGAGGAGAGAGGGAGACTTCGCCGAGGCATTAGAGCCAAATTAGTAAGAATAGACCTGACAGAAATTAGATTCCATTCACAGACTGACAGAGGAAATATTTAGACTATCCCTCAGATCTGTGGAAGGCATTTGGTGTGGATGTAAAAAAAGAAGAGAAAATAGAATTATAATGAGGAGGTGTGGATGTAGGAGGGAGGAGCAGGGAGGAGCAGGGGTGAGAATTAGAGAGAAGTTTTTGTAAAAAAAAAAAGAGACTGGAGGAAAAAGCTGTTCTGTTTGGCAGTGACTCAGTCCAACCGTCTGCTCACCTCAGAACCCATATTTTCTTTTCATAACTTTGAAGAACAGGTTTTTGATAAATAACATTATTACATTTGACTGAGCTTAGTTTCATTGGCAGTGTTTGGTACAGGAACTACAATAACCCATTTGAAGGAGGAGTTTTGGTTTAAAAAAAAAATGAAATAAAGACAGAAAAGAAAAGTAAAAAGTTTGTGTCCATCCATATTTCCCCAAAGTTTAAAATAAATACTTAAATGTTAGCCTGGTTTAGAAACTGTTTTCCCAGATCTCTTATATATGTTATATTATTTCTAGATAAAAGTTAGCATTTAGGGACATTAAAATCTGCTGCTGTTACTGCTGCTGCTGTTACTGTTACTGCTGCTGCTGTTACTGCTGCTGCTGTTTACTGCAGTCTATCAGATGTTTGAAGAGCTCATCATTAGGAACCAGCAGCAGCTTTAGCTCCGCCCCCAACACTGGTGTGTGTTAATCATGTTAAACAGCACAGTGTTTGACAACAACATGTTCTGCTTTCAGCCCCAAACAGGTGGCTATTAATGAGGGTCAGGCAGGTTCAGGGTTCAACACATCGTAAAAGTCAGGTCTTCTGAGTGTGTGTGTGTGTGTCTGCCTGTCTGGTATGGCTATACTTGTGGGGACATATTAAGTGAAAATACTGCAGCTGTGGGGACATTGTTTCCACTGAGGACATTTTGCGGTTTGAGGTCAAACTCAGATACGTTCTTCTTCTTCTCTTTCAAGGCTGCAGGAAAATGTCTTTTTTTTTTTTCTTGCAGCCCTGGTTTGGGATTTCATCATGATTAATCTTGTTGTCTGAATGGTCCAAAATTGAAGTGGATGGAATAAAAATCTTGATCCACCATAATCAACATTTTTTTATTGTCTCTGCTATCCTTGAAGTCGTACCTTAGAGCAGTCTACAGTACATGACTGTGTGTGTGTGTGTTTTTCAGAGTACGACCTTTACTCCCTCAGGCACTAATGGAAAATCCATACACTCTGTATCCTAAAAGCCCCATAATGCAACTCACCATTTCACCTCCGTGCCTCAGTGAGTGTCTGGCTCAGTCGGCATAAACCTGATTTTACATCACATCTAGTCTTAGTGTGAAGATCATGTTCAGATGATTGTGTTTGGTCGACCTTCACAGGTGCCTCATGTTGTAGCTGTTTGTTACATCAGTGTCTTCTACTTGTTTGTTACTCTGACGGCCTTCCAAATGTTACAGTCAGACGGACGGCCAACATCCTTTATTGCTGTTTTCGTTTTTACCTTTACAAATGCAGTGGTTTGATCCTGAGTTTGTCAGAGCTGTTGACAAGAAGTGATGCTGTCTGAGCAAAGACCAGTGAATGATGTTAGTCAATGAGTTTAGACCAGTCCACCTGGACCAGGTGAATCAGTCCAGTACCAGATACCTCAACTCCAATGTTCTGGGTCCATTTCTGATTCCACAGACTCTGGTGAAATGGTCCAGATATTTGGTGTTTCTTGTCTGTACTCAGGCCTATCAACAGATCTGCATCTTTTTCTGATTCAATACTGAGAAAATGTTCTTTAAAATCCATCCACCCAAGACCAATACTGAGAAAATGTTCTTTAAAATCCAAAAGACCGTGGTTTTTGTTTTGAAGTATTCCCAGTGTGCCTGCAGGTGGTTCTCTCAGCTCAACCAAATTGTTCCCTGAGAGGAACCTTGAAGAAGGCCACAGGAGAGGATGTAGATATGGAGCGGCCTTCCTCCCTTCCTGTCTCCTGCCTCCTCAGTCAGATATCTCAGCCACTGGTGAACCGCAGCTGGAAGCCATAGGTACTGTGGGCTGATGAGACTCCAGTGTGGAGATAACAGTAGGAAGGAACTGTGCGAAGAGGATCGGGGGAGAGGAGGGTAAACCCTCAGGATGAAGCTGTATCAGTCTGAGTCTGTCCGCGGTGACAGGCAGAGAAGTGGAGCTGGAGGACCATTAGGCCTTGGGCAGGCGGATGAGAACGAGGAAGTGGAGCGAGAGTGGATTTTTCTCACTCATTGGCTCGTGTTTATTGTGTGTGATATGTCGGTGTGGTGTAAATGTTAAGAGCGGCCTGCAGCCGTGCACTGCGGGGGGTGATTAGTGCTGTGCCATCCATCTCCCAGGCTGCTGAGCTGCTGCAGCAGTGGTGGGGGGGGGGGGGGGGGGGGGGGGGGGGGGGGAGGGGGGGGG
>NC_024315.1:17597076-17599350 GCF_000523025.1 Cynoglossus semilaevis
ATGGATGCAGAGGGAGGGAGATGGGGTGCATGGGCCGGGAGTTTGGGGTAAAGGGATTACCAGCCAACGCTGATTAGCTGGCAACTTAAAACGACACGCTGGTTTTCCATCTCATCGTCGGCACATGACCTGGGGCTGATCGCTGGAAATGAAATGGCGTTTCTGATTATTTTCTGTGAGAGAGAGAGAAGAGTGGAGGGAAGTAAAGGATGCTGGGATACGAATAATCACTACAGGCGGTTACAGCATGTCCTACTTGGAGCAGAATGATTCAAATGATGGGGCGCTGCTGGGTTATTTTGTCTCATTTTATATTACAATAAACCATTTGTGAAAAAGAAACTGTAATGAATGAAACTGATGAAGTTTCCTTAGTCTGCCGTCCTGTAAAATATATCAAATATATGCAAATGGAACACAAACCAAAGTTAGAAACAGAATATTCCATTTATCACTGAGTAGATGAAGTGTGGTGAAACCAATCATCCTGTCAGTAGATTGAACCACAACTGTTGGGAATCAGGACTTTGTGTGGACCACCTCAGCTGAGAGCTGGTGTCTGGTTGTTGGATGACGTGAAGAGAATTCTGGTGTGAATCAATACAGTGTCTGTTCATTACAATCTGTGTTTAAAGGTGAATCTAGGACCTCAGGTGGATTTACAAGATTAAATGTTTTTTATAAAAAAAGGTCTAATTCTGGAGTAAAAGGTTTTTTATTTCAGTGCAGAATTTGAAGAGAAAAGCAGACAGTCAGTCATTACGCTCATTTGTTGTTGTGTATGGTTCAGAATAAACCATTATTTTTTTCTTGATGTAAACTAGGATCTTCTGGTAACCCAGATTAGATTATAACCACAATCTGGTTTATGTTGGGTCTGACAGAAGCACAGGAATCTGATGGGAGTTTGGTTTTAGTTTTTAGAGAGTGAAGTTCAGATATGTTCTGTTTTATTTGGATTTTGAATCTGAAATTGTACGAGGTCTTGACTGTGATCATAGTGTGAATTAGGAGTTGGCGTGGGCAAGGACTGATCCAGATCACCTGCTGATCCAAGACGAGTCTGTCTGGAAGGTTGGATAAGTCAGCCAAGTTTTGACGGTTTTCCTCCAGAATAGTTTTCATATTGTCTCCTCTGATCAGATGGATGTTCTGCCTGAGGTCTTCATCAGCCTGGTGCTGCTCTTCCTGAGATCCTCGGAGCTGATGACTGAGCGTCTGCCCGTTCAGGAGGATGGATGACAGAAGCAGCTCTATGTTTTCGGGCTCATTGCTTCCAAAGGACTTACTCAGTGTCACTGTCAAGGAGTGGAGCCGGCAGAGGGAGGATCTTCATCTTTTACTGCTCCCTGTCTCCTCCTCTGTCACTCCCATCTTTTTTCTACTCAGTGCCAGGCTTTCTGTTCATACCTCCTTCGTCTGTCTGTGTGTTTGACTCTGTTCTTAGTGAGGGGAGCCCCCACATCCCTGCCTTACTGGAGCTGCAGGAGTGGGGGATGGGAAAGGCAGGGGAAGAGAAAGGAGGAGGAGGAGGAGGAGAAAGGGAGAGTGAACAGATCAGTACAGTCTGCCAGGCTTTGTAGGGAGGAGGTGGAATCCTGCAGGTTGCTACAGTGAGCTAGTCGATAGCATATGTAGCCACTTAGCTGCCGTCTGCACAAAATATTCTGCTCTTCACCTGCTACACAAGTGTGTGTGTGTGTGTGTGTGTGTGTGTAGATACTGATTCATTGCTCATTTAATGAACTTAACATTTACATTCACATCATGAGACCAGAGCTAACACTAGCTACAACAGTCCTGGTACAGACACCAGAGCTAACATTAGCCAGAGCAGTCCTGGTACATCCCACAACCCAGATGACAGGGTTCTAAGCCAGACACGTTCAAAAGCTCAATAATAACATAATAAATTATAATTGTATTAAACGACAGTAGAAAGGACCGAAAACCACACAGCACCATGCGATATTTGTAGCGCTGAAATTCGGGGAAGTGTAACCGTCTCTTCATAGAATACCACAAACTTAATTAAACATGAAAAGCTCCACATCAAAGAGGACATGAATGCACCATGGGACAGAAAGACGTAAAGAGCGGTCGGAAGTCGCTTCTGGAGTCGTTCCAAAAGCAAGGTAAACTCCCGACAGATGAAGTACTCGTACTCAGCTGGCTGAGGAGAGCAGTGCTGACTGTGAAATAGAAACAATGAAACGCACGTTCGTCCTGGACGCAAGATAAACGCACAGGAGAGGACACTTTTTATTAATGCTC